>NC_135621.1:63933535-64280618 GCF_053574225.1 Canis aureus | reverse complement strand
AAAAAGCACTTCATGAGCTTGGTTTTAAGGATATGCAGGTACACACAAATGTGGTTTGAGTTTTAATCTATTAACTATTATAGTCAGCAGTTGAATTGTTGAAAATATCCTTCAAAAACAGTTATTGCTTTTAAGTGTATGTGGAGTTTGTGTGTGTGTGAAATTATTTTCTACTTAGATTTAAAACTTAGTATGTCTAATGTGTTGTTGTTTTCCCTTGTTGGTATTGTTTTTGTAGATGGTATTTGTATCTTTGGGTGCACCAAGGAGAGAACGGAAAGGAGAAGGTGTTCAGCTGCCAGCATCCTGCCTACCACCTCCTCAGAAGGACAACATTCCGATGCTTTTGCTTCTACAAGAACCTCATTTAACTACTCTCTTTGATTTATTAGAGATGCTTGCATCATTTAAACCACCCTCAGGAAAAGTGGCAGTGGAAGATAGTGAGGTGACTATGTCATTTCATTTTTTATAGTGTCATACTTGTCTTTCTGTTGAGTGGAAAATAATTTTTTTCAGTAAAATCTTTATTCTAAGATTTTAATTATTTGATAGAGACTGTGGACATGTGCACATGAGCATGGGATGAGGGAGTAGAGGTAGATGGAGACAAATAATTGACAGGCCTCGCAGATAGTTTCAGGTAAACAGCTAAATTTTAGACATAGGCAGCTGCTAAGACTAACATTATTAGGGAGTAATGATAGAAACTCATTTATAAATATTATTTGGTCAGGGAAGGTTTCTCTTAAGGAAACAATATGTAATCTGAGCTTGAAGGATGGAAAGGAACCAACTAAATGAGAATTGAGAGATTATCTGCATACAGTAATCTCATTCCTGAAGCCCCTTCCTATAAGGAATCAGGCAGGTCTAGGAATTGTTGGAGGGCTAATAATGAGTAGAATGTGGAGGGTAGTGAGGGAAGAATGAGAGAAACAAGATTGGAAAGGTGAGTAGAACTTTTTTTATTGTCCTCATAGTAAGGTGAAGAGCAGTAAGGTGTTTTAAGCAGAGGGAGAAGCACACGTTTTGATATGGATTTTAAGGTAATAGATTTGTTTGGCAGGAATAGAAAAAGTGAGGAATCTAATGCTCTAATCCAAGGAAGACTTGATGGTTCCCTGGAATAGAATGATAGGAATGGACAAATTAAGTCAACAGTAGGTGGTGTGTTGGATTAGGGGTGGGGTTAGACTCATGTTCAGGAACAAGGAAAACGAGATGGTATCCAGGTTTCTGGTTTGAGCAACTGGTTAGATTCCATTTGAGATGAAGAATGGATGCTCATGGGACATTAAATGGAGATGTCAAGCAGTTGGATAAATGAGTTTGGAGTTCAAGAAAGGGGTTTGGGCTAGAGAAGTAAGGTTTGGGTAATCACTGTAAAGATTTAAACTCCAGGGCAGCCCAGGTGGCTCAGCAATTTAGTGCCACCTTCAGCCCAGGGTCTGATCCTGGAGACCCAGGATTGAGTCCCATGTTGGGCTCCCTGCATGGAGCCTGCTTCTCTCTCTGCCTGCCTGTCTGTCTGTCTGTCTCTCTCTCGAATAAATAAATAAATAAAATCTTTAAAAAAAAATAAAGGTTTAAACTCGAGAGTGTATGATGTCACTTAAAGAATTCAGTATTAGTCCACTGACTTTTATTTTAAAATTAAGTAGCCTTATCCCAAGAGAATGTTCACTGATGAGTCTCATCCAGTGAATTAGAGATTGCATGACAAATAAAATAGTGCTACTATTCTTTCTCAAGAATGTTAAATGACTTTTTTCCATTTTTCAAAATCTGTTTGATCATGGATTCAGTGGTAGCTGCTGTTGAGTCCTCTGTTCCCCATATCCTGGTTTCTCTTGTGGTGGCTCATTTTTAAATTCTTAAAAAAAAATCTTTTGTTCAAGTAGAATAATTAGTAACAGATGCTTATGAACCTCTACTTTTTTTACCGTTAGTATTGTATGCCCACATACTTACTGACCTTTTACTTCATGTCAGCACTGTATGGGCGGTTTAAAAGAGAGAAAGATAATTAGAAGAATTTTTCAGTTTTCTGGGAGGTTGTTAAGCAGTGTTTTATGAGAATATAGGGAACAAAAATTTGGGGAAGGTTTTGCAAAAGGGGAGTTTTAAATTGGGTCCTGCTACTGCTGAGAGCAAAGAAAGCATTACAGATTCACAGAAAAGTGAATAGATGTTTGAAAAACTGGGAATGTGAATATAGTGTAATTCAAAAAACTGAAAAGGAGATTGGAACCTATACCACAAGGGGCCATATGAGATTCTCTCTTCTCTGTAAAATGGATTGCCATCATCATGGAAGGTTTTAAAGGAACAAAATAAAAGCATAACAGCTTTTAACATAGGCCATTAGAAACAAAATTTGGGGTTAGTATGGTGGATGTATTAGAGAAAACAAAGACTAGATGTAGGAAGCCCAATTAATAGGCCATTATTATGTAATAGTCCACACGAGGCCTGAATTGGAGGGGAAGAATTCATTTTTTAGCAGATACTTAATTGAATTTTGTGGTAAGTATGCCATTGTTGATGTGGGGTTTCTTTGTTGTTCAAGACTGGTTTAGTCTTTTAAAAGATTACCAAAACAGGGACGCCTGGGTGGCTCAGTGGTTGAGCGTCTGCCTTCAGCTCTGGGCGTGACCCCAGAGCTTCAGGATCAAGTCCCGCATTGGGCTCCCTGCATGGAGCCTGCTTCTCCCTCTGCCTATGTCTCTTCCTCTCCTTCTCTTTGTGTCTCTCATGAATAAATAAATGTTAAAAAAATTCTGTTTTACTGAAGAACTTTCAGTACCGTTTCCCCAGCTAAATCAATGATGTTACTTTGGGTTGCTTCTCTCCATCAGGATTGAGAAAAGCAAAGGATACTTTGACACTCTATGATTTGCTTGCTTTCCATGTATACTAGCTTTATATCTTTATATAAAAAGAACTAAATGTTTTATTAGATATGAAGATTACTTTGGCATCCCATGGACTGTATTATAGTGAAAAAATCATTATGATAGCAGCATTAATAGAATTATAATATACATACTCATACTCTGGAAAATACTAAAACTGTAAATTTTAGCTTTCCTGTTTACCTTTTGAGGTTATGCTTTTTTTTTTTTAATAAAGGAAACTTAACTGCTTTTTATATACTTTCTGAAACAATCTTCAGGTTGCTATTATCTCAGCGTATTACAGAATTCAAATTTAATAGATAATGGAAAAAAGTAGGTTCTTTAAAATTGTTTGCTTTTCTCTTAATCTTCTGCTTATCTTCCTTATTTTCTAGTGAAAATAAGGTATGGATTAGCAATATAAAAAAGAAATAGCTGTTCTCTTTTTCCCAAATGTAAGGTCAAGGATTTAATTCACTGGGACTTTGTCGTAGTTAGAATAGTGACCTGGAAAGAGGAAACAATTGGTGTAATGTTCTTGAACTTAACTTGAATGGCTTTGTTAAACAGATGTTTTCACTTCTATTTGAAAAGTTACCTGAATAAAGTGTCAAAATTTACTGGTCACTTTTTTTCCAAAAAGTGCTCAGTAATAACAGGTTGGAAAACTAATACTTTGACATAATGATCAACTTATTGAATAAATGTATTTGTTTATAAATAGTAAAATAATAGTAAAATAAAAAAGGTATAAATTGTTGACTATGAAACAAATGATTTATTTCTCATATTTTAACTAAGACCGAAAAATATTATCAAATTTGATAATCAAGCATTTTATGCAAAAAAATTGAACTTTAGATTTTTTTTTTTTAAGTGAGCTGTTCTTATTTGTGTAGAGCTTAAGATGTGAAGAACTTCATCTTCATGCAGAAAATCTCTCTAGGCGTGTATGGGAGCTACTGATGCTTCTTCCTACATGTCCTAACATGTTGATGGCATTCCAGAGTATCTCAGATGAACAGGTAAACCCACAAAGTCTTTTCACTCTCCTAGAGAATGGCATCATTTTATATTTCATCCAGTGTATGAGATTGCATGTTGACCTATATCCTCAGTAAAATTTTGCCCATTTAATGGTTGAAAGCTCCAGTTCATTTTAATGTTCATTTGTTAGTGAGGTTGAATAATAAAGGCCTAGTACAAGGCCAAGGATGTTTTCTAAAATTATCTTTAGAAAACATAATTTGTCTTTAATGGTATTTTTTCATATTACTGTATGTTCTGAACATATTCCTATAGGGTCATGACCTCACAAATGTTAGAGGTCTTTGTAAAGATATGTTAAAATTAGATTTTAAAAAAAAAGCTATGTGATAAAGGGTTACTTTGTGGAGATATGTATAGGACACCTATAGGATGAAAGGAAAAATAGTGTCCTTAAGTTGTGTGCTAATGGTTTTTTATAATTTGCATCTTGGCCATGTAATTTCAGAAGGTCCTATATCTCAAATGACTTAGATGTGAAGAAGGTTGGCCTGGCAAATGGTTCCTGATGACTCAGAGTAGCTCTAATATTGCTGTCAAAGATGTACATTGTGTGTATATCACTTCATAAGTTGAGATTAGAAAGAACAATATTTTAAGATATATGTATTTGTATATGACTTTTAAATATATAGATGTGACTTTATAAGTATTAAATACTTTACTACTGCTCTAGGCTGCATGGTGTCCATTGGAAAGATACTGAGTTACCTGATCTGTTGTGAAGGTTAACAGGCCAAATTTTTTCCCTATGCTGCTATTCGTATGGTTTTTAACAAAACTTGACAAATAATTGGTGTTTTCAGCACACCATGAGTACCAGTTATACAATTGGTCTTCATATGTTTGAACATATATCAATGTGTGTATATATGTAATATTTGAGTTCTTATATAGTATCAATTTCTTTAAAGTTTTTTTTGGAAGGAGTCCCTTAGTTGGCTTGATAAAACCTGTTTTTCTTTTTAAATTTAAGAGTAATGATGGACTTAATTGGAAAGAACTTCTCAAAATTAAAAGTGCTCACAAGCTATTATATGCCCTGGAAATTATTGAAGCACTGGGAAAACCTAACAGGAGGATAAGAAGAGAATCAACGGTAATTGAATTTTCATTCTTACCGTGAAATACTTGTGTTTTCTCTGGAGCTGAATTCCAGAATGTGTTTTTAATTCTAGAATAATTTTTTTCTCTTGCACTTTTTCTTCTTATTATTTTTTGCCATTCCCACAGGGAAGTTACAGTGATCTTTATCCAGATTCAGATGATTCAAGTGAGGATCAAGTGGAAAATAGTAAAAATTCCTGGAGTTGCAAGGTTTGATCATTTATGTGATGCATTGTATTGATAAAAATTATCTCTAATTTTCCAAAAGTAGGTATCATAATTATTAATTGGTTTTAAACTAATTTACTATTAAAATAAAGCATAGTTTAAAAATCGCATATTACTCTAAATCACAGAAGGTGAGATTATTTAATGCTTTGGTACTCTTGTTTTTAGCACTTTTTTTCCTTTATTGGAATACTTTGTTAGGACATCCTAGTGTCTGCGATTAAATGGTCAAAGGAATATAAAGATATCTTTAGATTTTTGCAAGAGTCTTTTTAAAAAAATTTCTTGACAATATGATGTATGTTATTTTTATAGAAGTTATTCTGGGTATTTAAATCAGAGTAATTTCCTAGATTAGAGATATATAGTATTTTACATATGCATACATATGCGTACGTATGCATACACACACACACACACACACACACACACACACACACAAATCCAGTTTCTGAAGCAAAAAGCTGGTCTTTTATGACATTTTGTAGCTGCATCTCTCTTATCCGTACTCTCACAATTGCTTACAGTTTGTTGCTGCTGGAGGGCTTCAACAGTTACTAGAAATTTTTAATTCTGGAATTCTGGAGCCTAAAGAGCAGGAATCCTGGACTGTGGTACGTGAAAGTTCACTGTTTTAACAAATTAATAGTTACCCTGTTTTAAGCACTTCCATTTTCCATTAGCAAGTATAACTTTTGCTACATTTCATTGTTGTAAGGAAGATTATGGAGTGTAGTAAAATTAATCTTTTTTAAATGGAGCTCTGATAAACTATTCATGAAGAGTTCTTCATCTCAACTCTCTTAAAAATTTTTTTTAAAGATTTTATTTATTTATTCATGAGAGACACACAGAGAAAGAGGCAGAGACACAGGCAGAGGGAGAAGCAGGCTCTATGCAGGGAGTCTGATGTGGGATTGGAACTCAATCTTGGGTCTCCAGGATCACACCCGTGCTGAATGAAAATGGCGCTAAACCGCTGAGCCACCCAGGCTGCCCACAACTCTCTTAAAATTTAAGTACCAAAATTCACGACTCTGAACTGTGGCTAATTCATAAACATTTTTCCTTTAAGTTGATAAATTATATGTTAATATTTATATAGTCTTCATGTTTGGATGCTTAAAAAAACTGGTTTATTTGTGTTCAATTTTTTGAGAACATTCTTTTTCTTTGTTTCATTTTGTTTTGGCTATTTCTTCCTTTATAGTAGTGCTACTCAAATACGTGTTGTGTTTTCAGACCATTTGTGAGTGCTCTGAAATGAAATTGAGAGTAAGCTTTCAGAAATTTTTATAGCTATTGAACATTCTACAGAATTTTTACAGTGTTTCACAAAATTATTAGTTCCCAACAAAATGGAAGTTGTTTTTTGTTAAAGATACTTTACCTCTATTAACTTGAAGAAGCACTATTCTATAATATTAGGAAAATGAAGTTGCTTGTGAAATATTAAAAATTGATACTGCTGTACCAAACACTACCATTTGGTTAACTTAAATGGAAAGGATGCTCCATTTCCTCACTTCCAACAAAACAGAATAGCGTTATCATACATGCCATCAAATATTAATTTTTTGATACTTGTGTTTTAGAATTATCTTGGAGTCTACAAGTCAGGTGTTCTTGATTTAATATCAAATTAATAAAATATGTTTAGAAAATGCATTACTGTGTACTAAGATAATTGTTACTCTTACCACTGGTTTTAATACTTATTTTTCCATTTTTGTTTTATTTATTTTACTATGTTATTTTCCTTTTTAGACTAGATACTCCAATTTATTAATTATTATAGTTCTGTGACTTATAATGTATTTTATTGTTAGTCATATCTTATTGTCCCATTAATCTCTTAGAATTCTAATGTGCCTTTTAGTTCTTTGGCACAGTAGGAGAATATAACTAAAATTTTTAATGAGTGGTTAAGTGTCTATAGAAATTTTATTTATAAACTGCTCTACGTTTAGTTTTGAGTAAAGTTTACAAGGAATCAAGCACAAACTAGAGGGTTTTTTTTGTGTGTTTCCTTTGAAATTGTGATTACTTTTATGAAGTATTACTAATGAGAAAATTTTAACTACTGCATGTAATACATTGTAGCCTGCCAATGCCTGAGATGCTAAGCATGCCTGCGACACAGATGCTTTCAAGTTAATATCCCCATTTATAATGCATCTATCCTAGCATATAGAATACTTAAAAATTTAGAATCATTCTTGTTTCTTAGACAATTTAATTTTTCTTTTAAAAAGGAATTTAGTTGAAGTCTACTTTGAAATTTTTTTGAGTTAAAATTCATGTACAGTAAAATTCATCCATTTAAAAAGCAGGGAATTTTAGGAGCACTTGAGTGGCTCAGTGATAGAGCATCTGCCTTTGGCTCAGACCATGATCCTGGGATCAGATCCCACAATTGGCTCCCCATAGGGAGCCTGCTTCTCTCTCTGCCTATACCTCTGCCTCTCTGTGTGTCATTCAGAAATAAATTTAAAAATCTTAAAAAAAAAAAAAAAAGCTGATTTTTAGTATATTTGTGGAGTTGTGGAGTTGTTACCAGTAATGCCAGAACAACTTCATCCCCTCAATCAGAAACCCCCACACTTATTAGCGGTCACTCCTCATTGATGAAAACAATTAAGCCCTGGGCAGCCACTAATCTAATCTATTTTCTATATAAATTTGCCTGTTGTGGACATTTCACATAAATGGACCATATAATATGTATATGGTCCTTTGTGACTGGTTTCTTTCACTTAGTATAATGTTAAGGCTAATTCCTGGATGTATATCACCTAGGGTCACAAATATTAATCACTATGCTTTTTTTAAAGAATTATACAGCTCTAATTCTTGAATATTTAGGTATCTGATCCATTTTAATTTTTGCGTGTGATATGAAGTTGAGATGTACTCTTCATGCAGTAGGTAGTGAACTCATTTAAAAAGTAGAGTTTAGGTTTTGAAAAATGTGTATACGTGTGTAATCTGCCAACACAACATAAAGAGCATTTCTATTACCTCAGAAGTTCCACCCTGCCCTTTTTTTTTTTTTTTTTTTAAGGGGAGGTATAGAGAAGTGGGAGGGTAAGGAGGGAGGACCAGAAGGAGAAGAGCGAGGGTCCTGAGCAGGTTCCATGCCTGATCTCATAACCCTGAAATCATGACCTGAGCTGAAATCAAGAGTCAGACGCTTAACCAACTGAGCCACCCAGACTCCCCTCTACTCTGCTTTTTTACCATCAATTCCCCCCACTTCTCCCAACCAACCAGCCCTATGCAACCACTGATTTTTTGTTGTTACAGATTACATTTTTTGCATTTAATAGAATTCCTTGTAAATGAAATAATATAGTATGTTCTTTGTATCTCGTGTTTCTACTCAGTATGTATTTTGATAAATGTTGCTGATAAATGTTGCATGTATTGGTTGGTTGTTTTTATTGCTGAGTAGTATATCCCTTAATAAGTGTACTACTCCTTGCTTATCCATTCACTTATTGATGGACATTGGAGTTTCTGGTTTTGGGCTATTATAAATAAAATTGACAAGCATTCATCTACAAGTCTTTTTGTGTACATAAATTTTTGTTTCTTTTGGATAAATACCAAGAAAATAAATGAATTTCCTGAGTAATATGGTAAATATAAGATTGACTGTAAGAAACTGCCCAAGTGTTTTCCCAACCAGCTGTACCATGCAGCATATGAGAGTTCCAATTGCTTCATATCCTCAGCAACAGCTGGTGTGGTCAGTCTTTTTAATTTGAGCCTTCTACTGGGTATGTAGTATTATCTTATGGTGCTTTTGCTTTGCACAATCTCTGGTGACTAGTGATGTTGAGTATTTTTACAAGTGCTTTATGTGACAATGTAGGTTTTTGTTTTTTTTTTTAAATCATGGTAAAATACACTTAACATTCACTATCTTAATCATTTTTAAGTGTGTAGTTCACTGGTATTACATATCTATGCCCTTATAGTGGAATTGTCACTATTCTCTATCCCCATTACTATTTTCATCTTGTAAAAGTAAAACTTTACCTGTCAAATGATGATTCCCCAGTCTCCCTTCCCCCATCTTGAGACAAACCACCATTATACTTTGTCTCCATGATTTTGACTACTCTGAGTACCTTGTGTAAGTGCAATCATATGGTATATTTGTCTTTGACTAGCTTATTTTAGTAGCAAATGTCCTCCAGCTTCACCTTTGTAGCATATTGCAGAATTTCCTTCCTTTTGAAGGCTGAGTAATAATTCATTGTATGCTGTGTATACCACATTTTGCTTATCTATGCGTTCATCAGTGGACGACATGGCTTGCTTCCATATTTTCTCTGTTGTGAATAATGCTGCTATGAATATAGATGTATAAATATCTTTGAGACCTTACTCTCAGTTCTTTTGGGTATATACCCAGGAGTGAAAATGCTCATATGACATTTATGTTTTCAGTTTTTTGAGGAACCCAACATACTGTTTTTCACAGTAGCTATACATCTTAACATTCCTCCCAGTAGTGCACAAAGGTACTAATTTCTCTATATATTTGCCAACATTTCATTTTCTGATTTTTTTATATTAGCCATCCTAATGGGTGTCAGGTGGTTTCTTATTGTGGTTTTAATAAACAGAAGTTGCATTTTCTTAATAAACAGTGAAGTTGAGGATCTTTTCTTGTGCTAATTGGCCATTTATATATCTTCTTCAGAGAAATATCTTTTCAACTCCTCTGCTCCTTTATGGAGTTATTTGGTTTTTTGAGTTTTAGAAGTTCTCTATATTGTGAATATTAATCCTTTATCAGATACATACTTTGCAAAGATCTTCTCCTATCTGTAGGTTGCCATTTTACTCTGTGGATAGTCTTATTTATACACAAAATTTTTAAATTTTCATGAAGCCTAATATGTCTTTTGTTGTTGTTGTTACTTATACTTTAGATGTCCTATCTAAGAAATCATGTGTCCAAATACATTGTCATGAAAGCTTCTGTTTTCTCCTAAGAATTGTTTTAGGACTTCTATTTACAACCTTGATTCACTTAGAGTTAATTTTCATATATGGTGTTTTAGTGTGCAAGGGTTCAACTTTATGCTTTTACATATGGCTATCCAGGTTTCTCTGCACAGTTTTTTGAAAATACTGTCCTTTCTCCTGTTGACTGGCCTTGGCACTGTTGTCAAAAATCATTTGACCATATATGTGAAGGTTTATTTCTGGGTACTCTGTTCCATTCCATTAATCTATATGTCTGTCTTTATGCCAATACCACATGATGTTGATTACCATAGCTCAGTAGTAAGCTTTGAAATGAGGAGGTATGAGTCCTCCAGTTTTGTTCTTTTAAGATTGTATTAGCTCTCGGATCCCTTGAGATTCCATATAAATTTTAGCATGGGTTTTTCTTTATTCTGCAAAAAATGTCATTATTTTGTTACAGATTTTTTTGGGTAGTATTGATATTTTCATAAATGTTCAGTCTTTAGCCTTGTGTTGTAATTTTCATTGTAGAAGTCTTTGATGACCTTGGTTGATTTTTAAGTACTTTATTCTTTTGATGCTATTGTAAATGGAATTATTTCTTTTTCATAGTGATTTTCTTTTCATAGTGTTCATTGTTCATCCAGTGTGGATGCTTTTTGTTTGTTTTTCTTACCTAATTCTTGAGGCCAAAACTTCCACCACTGTGTTGAATAGAAATTAAGAAAGCAGATGTCCTTGCTTTATTCCTTATTTTAGTTGAAAAGCTTTTAGTCTTCACAACTGAATGATTTTCACTATGAATTTTTCATATGTAGCTTTTGTTCTGTTTAGGTAGTTTTCTATTTCTGTGTGGTTTTTTTTGGTTTTTTTTTTGTTTGTTTTAGTGTTTTTATCAAGAAAGAGTGTTGAATTATTTCAGATGCTTTTTCTGCATCAGTTGAAATGATCATGTGGTCTTTCTCTTCATTTTGTTATGGAATATTGATTGAGTCTTGTATGTTGAACCATTCTTGAATTCCGAGAACAAATCCCAGTTAATCATGTTGTATAATCCTTTTGATATGCTGCTAGATCCTGTTTATGTTTTTTCAAGGATTTTTGCATCATTGTTCATAAGGGATATTCGTCTGTAGTTTTTCTGTAGTATCTCAGTCTGGCTTTGATACAGGGTTATGCTGGCTGCATAGAATGAGTTGGGAGTGTTCCCTTCTTAGAGAATTTGGTAAGGCTTGGCATTAGTTTTTTAAATGTTTGGTAGAATTTACTAATGAAGCTGTCAGGTCTTTTTTTGTTGGGAGATTTTTAATTATAGATCTATTCAGAGTTTCTATTTCTTCATGATTGAGCTTTTATTTTGTGTTTTTAGAACTTTGTCCATTTCATGTAGGTTTTCCAGCTTTTTGGTTTATAGTTGTTTAAAGTACTCTTCTGAAATCCTTTTTATTTCTGTTGATTTGGCAGAAAAATTCCTCCTTTTATTTCTGATGTTAGTAATTTCACTCTTTTTTAAAGATTTTATTTATTTATTTATTTATTCATGAGAGACAGAGCGAGAGGCAGAGACATAGGCAGAGAGAGAAGCAGGCTCCACACAGGGAGCCTGATGTGGGACTAGATCCCAGGACCCCAGGATCACGACCTAATCCTAAGGCAGATGCTCAACCGCTGATCACTCAGACGTCCCTCACTCTTCCTTTTTTTTAGTTCTCTTAGGCTAAGGTTTGTCAGTTTTGTTTTCAAAGAACAAACTTTTATTTACAGTGATTTTCTTGTTTTTCTGTTCTGTTTTCAACTCTGTACTTTATTATTTCCTTTCTGCTAGCTTGGATTTAGCTTGTTCTTTTTCTAGTTCTTAAGTGGGAAAGCTAGGTTGTTGATTTGAGGGTTTTTTTTTTTTAAGCATTTTTAGCTATAAATTTCCTCCACTAAGTCTCCTTCTCAGTGCATCTCACAAGTTTCATAGTGACCACGTTTTTTTAATGAAGCATCTATACTTATCTTTAGGCCCCCCACCCCTTCCTTTCCTTCTGATCTTAGTAAAGAGGATTTTTTTTTTCTTTCATCAGTTTAGACAAATTTTTCTGCTAGGTGTGTGTATAGTAATATTTGCAATCTGTGGCTGCCTTTTTCATTATTTTGACAGTGTCTATTAAGCAGAGAAGTTTTTAATTTTAACAGAGTTTGTATCCTATCTAAGAAATCTTTGAAGTCCACAAGGATTTTTCTCCTGTTTTTCTTAAGTTTTATAGTTACCATTTTCATTTAGTTCTATGATGCATTTTGAGTCAATTTTTTTAAATTTATTTTTTATTGGTGTTCAATTTACCAACATACAGAAAAACCCCCCAGTGCCCGTCACCCATTCACTCCCACCCCCCGCCCTCCTCCCCTTCTACCACCCCTAGTTCGTTTCCCAGAGTTAGCAGTCTTTACGTTCTGTCTCCCTTTCTGATATTTCCCACACATTTCTTCTCCCTTCCCTTATATTCCCTTTCACTATTATTTATATTCCCCAAATGAATGAGAACATATAATGTTTGTCCTTCTCTGATTGACTTACTTCACTCAGCATAATACCCTCCAGTTCCATCCACGTTGAAGCAAATGGTGGATATTTGTCATTTCTAATAGCTGAGTAATATTCCATTGTATACATAAACCACATCTTCTTTATCCATTCATCTTTCGATGGACACCGAGGCTCCTTCCACAGCTTGGCTATCGTGGCCATTGCTGCTATAAACATTGGGGTGCAGGTGTCCCTGCGTTTCATTGCAGCTGTATCTTTGGGGTAAATCCCCAACAGTGCAATTGCTGGGTCGTAGGGCAGGTCTATTTTTAACTCTTTGAGGAACCTCCACACAGTTTTCCAGAGTGGCTGCACCAGTTCACATTCCCACCAACAGTGTAAGAGGGTTCCCTTTTCTCCGCATCCTCTCCAACATTTTTGGTTTCCTGCCTTGTTAATTTTCCCCATTCTCACTGTATATGTATTTGTATATGTAGAGTGAGGTTGAGGGTTTGGTGGGGTTTTTTGTCTGTTTCTTTTTTTTTTAAATATGGCTACTATTCAGTTTTCTACCACCATTTGTTGAAAGGACTGATCTTACTGAAATTTCTTTGTAACTTTCTTGAAAATCTGAATTGCTGAATTCCCTTCCGAGGTATATTGGTATAGCTATTACACAATTTGGCAGTGAGATTAGGAAGATAGGAAAATAACTGTTGAAGAGAATACTGTGAAACTCTCATCTTGCACAAGAATTATATCAATTTACTTGACATGTTTTTAAAATTTTAAGGTAGATCTTTAAATCAGAAATGAAAATTTCAAACTAAATATTATACCAAATATTTCTTTTATTTTAAATGTACTTATGTAAAGTACAAAATTTTCAGTTATTTTTTTAGAATTCTTGAGAATTGCTTTGGCTTCCAAAATATTGGATTATATTCTCTACTTGGCTAGAGAAACAACTATAAATACTTTGTCTCTTAATTCATGTTGGGGTAAATTACATTTTTGTTTACATTTTAGTAATTAAAAAAATTATACTACAATCTGAGCAGTAGATCAGATGACATTTGGATGTTTTCTTTACCTCTTAGTATCTAGATATTTTTTGTCATTTTTATAAGATTGGATTGTTACTCAACAGAATACATAAGTAGTAAAACTTCTTTAGCACATAGATAAAGTACTAGCTGTAATTATTTTTACTTTCTACTTTTAGTTTCAGGTTGTATAGTGGCCATGTTAAATTAATCAAAATAGGGAAATGACGTTTTCTTCTTATCCACAGTGGCAGCTAGACTGTCTTGCTTGCTTGCTGAAGTTAATATGCCAGTTTGCAGTAGATCCATCCGATTTGGATTTAGCTTATCATGATGTCTTTGCCTGGTCTGGTATAGCAGAAAGCCATAGGAAAAGAACTTGGCCTGGTAAATCAAGAAAGGCTGCTGGTGATCATGCCAAGGGTCTTCATATACCAAGATTAACAGAGGTAAAGTACAGAAGTTACCATTAAATTGTAGTAATGAATTCTATTTGTGTTTTACAAAGTTAAGAATATGGTAATGCATAAGAAATGCAATTCTAGATTACCACATATGACTTAACAGCTAAAGTGATACCTTCATTTTTTAATCCAGTAGTAATTATGAAATAGTAATATTTTTTAGTTCATTATCCAAATTGCAGGAATGAATTGTATGCTATTCTAATGTTCTCTAACTGTAGGATTTAATCATTTACACTCAGTAATTTATATACTGAATTTGTGAGAGCCTAGGGAAATAACCACACAGATGTTTCAACAGAAGAGATTTAAAATAAAGATTTGGTTTCACATGTCTGCATTGGAGGTCTAAACATATAAAAAGAAAATACTGAGGTAACCCAGACAGGTAACCATTCACCACTCCTGGGGTTTAAGGAACATACAGAAAAAGGTTGGGAATATCAGAAATGAGGAGATTATAAGAAAGGATCTTGTTGACCTGGGGTTTAGGCCTCTAAGGAAGGGGTTCTGCTACTATTTCTGAAACTAAATAGCTTCTCCTGGGTTAACTATGGTACAGTGTTAATAGAAAAAACAAGGAAGTAATCTCTGTCCCAGATTAGCAGAACCTCCTAGGAAATCAACTGGCAAAGGAGGAATTTAGTTTGTGATGTACCAGCCCTAGATTCACAAAGCAACTCTGTAGAATGGTAGATGCAGTGCTGACTAAAAATGGCACAAAAACTAGCACATCCAGCAGTATAATTAGAATTTTGTCTGTGGATTCTGTCATTCATATGATCAAATATTTGCCCTTTGAATGGCTCCATCTTTGTACTGGGATCTAGTGAGATCTCTTATTCATTTGTAACCTTTTGAGACTAGCACTTTACCTCATAGCTGGGAAAGAAACACTAGCGTAATGAGTTGTTTCTGATAGAGAAGTAGTATAGTGAAACCTAGATTGGAAACTACTAGTGAAAATTGAAACCTGATGCATATTTCATATTTCCCTTTCAGAATTTTGGAGATTAAATGGGACAAGTGACCTCTGCTAGGATTCCAAATCATTTACAGCTAATACAATTAAAATAGAACTGTGGGGACTACAGTGTAATCTAAATGTGTTCTACAGTGTTGCATATTGTTGACTACTTATTTTAACCTTGCATTGCTGTAATGTTTCAGTTACTTTTTCTCCAGAATAGTCTTCCTAGGTTATAATTTAAGAACTAAAATTGTGTTCTGTTAACTCATTAAATAACTTCAAAGCTTTTGACTTTAGTCATTTCCTCTTGAGATTTTAATAATAGTATTATTATTCACACATGCCAGTGTTTTTATAGTTTCAAAAAGGTGTTTATTTTTCCATTAACTTATCATAATCATAATTTATGTTAAGCTTTTGGGGAACAAATTTTTGTTATATTAATTCTAGAGACAAGTTATCCAGTTTGGATATCCTGTAGATAGTGTGGAAGAACCCTAATTTTTTTTATAATTGACTATCATGAATTATTTCATTTGTTGCCCATAAAGCCCTTTCAGAAGGTTCAAGTTCCAGGTCAGACTTTAAGATTCCAGCCTAAACAGCTTTCCTTGAAAGGGATAGGTTTCGTTGCTGCTCTCTTTGTTCTAGTGGCACATTGTATTACTTGTGTTACAGTGCTTTCTGTGTTATCTGCTACACTGGACTCACATCTCCAGGATGGAAACAGTGCTTAAAACATTAGTGCCCAGAAGAGTTGAGATCTGCTGAAAGGAGTCTATAATTCTCTATTTATATAAGTAGCAAATTATTTTCTCCCATTATATAGAACTTATATAGAACATGATATAGAAGAACCAGAACCTAAAAATTAAGTATGTATTAAAATCAAGCAGCTTGAAAGGATGCAAACTAAATGTTGAACCTAATGGTTTTTAAAATAGAATCTTTGCCCTGTATTCATTCTTTTCTCTGTTTATTTCAGGATGGTTGAGATTATCTGCCACTGCTTGGGTTTTTTCCCCTATTTCAAAAGCAAAAACTGTTTCATTCTTCATCACCCCAACAAACCACTGACATATGTAATAAATTTTTTTCACTCACTTGGGTGACATAAAGAATTTGTAGATCAAATATAAAGAATAATTTTGCTTTTGTATTTGTAAATTTTCTTTTTTTAAGTTTATGTTCCTAAGTTTGGTTACAGAATTCTGATTTTCTGATACTAGTATTTTTACAGTATGATATTCCTTATCTTGTCATAGATAAAAATCAAAGTAATTTGGAGTTTTGTGGTAAAAATGCATTTTTGTGTTTTAGTGTATTTAAAGATTTTTTTTAATGTTTTTGTTTTAAAGGTATTTCTTGTTCTTGTCCAAGGAACCAGTTTGATTCAACGACTTATGTCTGTTGCTTATACGTATGATAATCTGGCTCCTAGGTATGAAGTTTTACATAATTTTCGTATATACTTGTACCAAAAATATAGTGCTTTAAAACTTCATTTTGAAAAAATTTAAAGCTTAGCAGAAAAATTGTTAGGGTACCTCAACTCTCATACTTTCACCTTCATTTGCATATTACCAATATTTTGCCAATTTTATTACATATCATGAGTGTGCATTTTCTGTGTGTCTCTGTGCCCATATTTTTTCTTACATATTGTCCTGAGTTCTGTGGGAGTAAGTTTCAGATATGCCCATTTACCAATAACACTTTGATACCAGGACATTTTCTTAATAATGAGTAAAAGACTCAAATATAGAAATTTAAATATTGCTCTGATAGTGTTTATTTAATGTATGGTCCATACTCAAATTGTCCCATGAATATTTTTTTATGACACTTTTTTTTCCCCTTGGTCTAGGATCATGTACTGCATTTAGTTGTTATTTCTTCCATTTCCTTTTACCAGGGATACTTCAGTAGCCTTTCTCTCAAGATACTGACATTTCTAAGTACTTCACGCCCATTCTTTTATAAAACATCTTCCAATTTAGGTTTTCTAATTCTAATGTTTTTTATCTTTGTGATTAAATTCAGATGATATATTTTTATTTTTAGCAGGAGTACTCCATAAGTAATGTGTCTTTCCCAGTATATCCTGCTGATGTCAGTTGGTCTCATTATTAGTTATACTAATTTTTATTAGTTTATTTGGTTTCCTGCAGGTTTCTCTATAATAAAATTTCTGATTTTTACTAATTAAAAGTGACCTATGGAAAATGATTTCTCATAAAACTTTTGTTTATTGATTTTTAGCATTTGGTGTGATTCTTGTCTGAATTAAATATAGTAAATGTAAAGTAGTGATTTTCTGATTCTTAAGCATTCTTTTTCTGTTTATTGGTTGACATTCTGTTATAAGGAAGAGCTTTCTCTTCCTTTAAGTTAGTATCAGTTTGAATTCACGGATTTTTCAATTTGTTGTAGTTCATGACTATCACTATTCACTTTACTCAAATTATACCTGAGTTGACCTTCTCAAGCTTGTTCATGTCCTTTTGACATAGCCTTATTATTTAGAGCGGAAAGGAGTCATCCTTTTTTATTTTTTCCTGTCCCTGTAAGATCTTCAAGGCGTGTAGTTTCCTACCTTAGCCCTGAAATCAGCCATTTCTTTAAGAAGCTATAGTTCCTGTTGGTGGGAAACTTCCAAAAATACGGATTTTTGGTGGACTCTGCTACTGAGATTCTCTTGCTTCTGGGCCATTGGTGGACAGAGCTGGAAATGTGTGTGTAAGAATATAGTTTGAGCATGTAATATCCCATTTATTTGTGCTACAGTAGAGATTAAAAAATAATGTATGAAAAAAAATTTTTTTAAAGATTTTATTCATTCATGAGAGATACACAGAGAGAGACACAGGCAGAGGGAGAAGCAGGCTCCATGCAAGGAGCCCGATGTGGGACTCGATCCCGGCTCTCCAGGATCACACCCTTGGCTGCAGGCGGCGCTAAACCACTGCGCCACCGGGGCTGCCATAATGTATGAAATTTTAATACAGAAATTCAAGCGTGATAATTGCTGACTAATACATGGGGACCTGACTATACATGGGGGCCTTAGATAATCACATAAGCTATGTTAAAGAATGTAAAATTAATTTCTAAGTATTCTGTTGCTGCTTTGTTGGGCTGAAATTTGCCATTGTACTCAAATGATTTATAAAGCTGATGTAAACACGTTTGAAAGTGCTTAACCGTATTTGTGGCTAATCGCTGTTTTTAGATGCTTTTAAAAGTCACCTTCATAAGCAGTGGTTGAATGTAAATAGCATGATTATTTTAAGATTATTTCTTTTGTAATTTACCTTTCTTTTGACTCCATCTCAGTTGAATTCACATTCTTTACTTGATCAATATCTGCTTTACCCCACTTGACTCTAAATTCTATATGAACTGTATCTCATTTTGCTCACCATTATATTTTTAGTGCCAGATACCTTATCTCATTGTTTGTAAAACTTAGGAATGGACAACGTATAGAAAGGAAGAAAGTACTGTAAACATGTCTTTGATTTGTATGATAAAATATATTTTATACCCAGCCACCAATTAACTCTCCAGTTAAATCATATTTAACTCCTCCTCTGTGTCCTCACTAACACACGCACTAGCTCATTATCCCACGTACCACAATATATTGAAGTACTAAAACCATTCAGTAACTTTTAGTTTGCTTTTATTTCTTGAGAATTAAGGAATGTTCACTTTGTTAATGTTACACAAGGAAAAATAAACATGCAGGTTTGATACCAGCTGCTGGTTCACTCTGTGGCTGTTCTTGTTTTCATTCTTCCAGTTCCATTCTAACTTTTTATAATCTTTGTAATGTAAGCCCCCTTCTTTTACCCCCATCCCTGTATTTCTTAATCTGTGCCTGTTCATGCACTGTTACCTTTTCTTAGGCTCCCACCTTGAGTTCATAAGGTGCTAATAAGTTTATATAAATTAAGGCAGCTAGAACAAACTTCTTGCCTGTTATCAAAAATCTTTTTTTTTTTTTTTTTTTTAAGAAAAAGATTGTTTATTTGAGAGCGAGCATGAGAACTCAGGCTGGGGGCAGGGGAAAAGGGAGAAGTAGACTCCCTGCTAAGCAGGGAGTGGGGCTCTAGGCTCTAGGCTGCATCCCAGGACCCTGGGATGATGACCCAAGCCAAAGACAGATGCTTAACTGACTGAGTCACCCAGATGCCCCATCAAAAATTTTCTAATGCTACATATTTAAAAGGTGGATGGGTAGGTTGCTTTTGGTAAAGTTGGTTATACCAATATGATAATAATTAAACATGAAATATGAACAGATAATGTGATTTATAAGTTTTAACTTCTTGGTACTTTTTATTTTTTTAAAGATTTGAGAGAGTACATGTGCATGTGAACTTAGGGGGAAGGAGGAAAAGGAGAGGGAGAGAGAATCTTAAACAGACTCAATGTTGAGGGTAGAGCCCTGAGGCAGGACTCCTATCTCACAACCCTGAGATCACGACCTGAGCTGAAACCAAGAATGGGGTGCTTAACTGCACTGCCCAGGTGCCCCAGTACTTTTAAGTGTAAATCAATAATGTGGGTGAATGTTGCTTTCTGAGATTTTGAAAGGTGTTTTGTTAATTATAACAAAATAAGGATGCAAGGAATCAGTGCTTTTCTTTTTTTAAACGGAATTTATTTGTAAGACAAATAATTCTCACTTACTGGTTTTGTTAAAATGAAAGTTTTTAATACTTTTGTTTAAATTGAAGTAATACATTTTCCACTGAGTAACTAAATGTGTGGAGAAAAATTGATGTAAAATAATACAGAATTAAATTAGTTTTCTCTACTTTTTAGTAACTGGCTTTTAACCTTCTGATAGAAATTTGCATTAACAATACTAAAGGAAGGGCATTGTATGTCAGTGTAGGATTTTTCTTTTTTAAATTAGAAGTCTGAAATTTAGAATCTAAACCATTATAACCTTTCTATTTGTAATATTGCGTCTCTTTAGTAACTAAATCATGGGCACTTCTTTTCTTCTTTTTAAAGATTTTATTTATTTGTATGCGAGAAAGAAAGCACACGCGCATGAGAGAGTAGGGGGAGGAGTAGAGAGAGAGGGACAAGCTGACTCCAGGCTGAACACAGAGCCCAATGCAGGGCTCAATCTCATGACTTTGAGATCAGGATCTGAGCTGAAATTGAGTCAGATGCTTGACTGACTGAGCCACCCAGGTGCTCCATCATGAGCACTTCTTGAGGGTTCAGTTATTTCAGTCAATACTGTATTCACTTAGATTTTGTTCATTAAATCTGAACAGTCATATGCAGTGGTCTGTAATAATTTTTTTTCCATGTTTCGTTAAAAGATAAAGACCGTAGGAACAAATATTTTTCTTAATTTATTCTTTTTTGTTAAGGGTACATTGTATAAATTTTAAAGGGATGTTTGGTAATAAATTGAGTCCTTTATATTTTATTGCTGAAATTAATGAGTGGTGGTTTGTTTTTTTTTTTGTTTGTTTGTTTGTTTTTTTCCCTTTTACAGAGTTTTGAAAGCTCAGTCCGATCACAGGTCTAGGCATGAAGGTAAGTAAGGGTTCCACAAAGCTAATTTTTAATAGACAAAAATTTGTTTAACTAGGTAATCTTTAATAATGAACATTGTGTTTTCTTTACAGCACAGGCCTTACAGTCATATTTTTTTTCTAACTTCTCTTTAGTTTCACATTATTCAATGTGGCTCTTGGTGAGTTGGGCGCATTGCTGTTCTTTAGTGAAATCTAGCCTTGCTGATAGTGACCATTTACAAGATTGGTTAAAGAAATTGACTCTCCTTATTCCTGAGGTAAGATAAACACTGAAAATCAGTACTATTACTCTTCTTATTTTTTAAATTATTAGCATTGATAATTAAAGAGCTAATGGAAACAAATGGACATAATTCCATAAGTATATCCCATTATCTGGGATGTACTTATTAAACACTTTAAGATCTTGAGTGTTTTGAAACTATGTAGACTTAAATGTGAACATTAGGAGGCTCTTAACCATAGGAAACAAACTGAAGTTTGCTGGAGGGGAGAGGGGTGTGGAAATGGAGTAATTGGGTGATGGACATTAGCGAAGCATGTGATATAAGGAGCACTGGGTATCATATAAGACTGATGAATCATTGACCTCTATCTTTGAAACCACTAATACGTTTTATGTTAATTAATCGAATTTTAAATAATTTTAAAAATGAAAAAACTGAATGTTAAAAGTCTATAGCATTCATATTTTTCTTTTTCTGAAATAAAATTTTGATTATTTTGCTTTGGAGTTGTGAACATTTTCTGGGAAGAGCTAGAGTTTATTTTGGTAATTTATATTTTAGAAGAAGCTTCTTTTCCTTTTTCTATTTAATTGCAGTGTGTCCTTAGACACAAGAGATAATAAAAATAAGTCAAGTATATTTTGATTCCAATGTAAACACTGAAGGTCAGTATAATTGTCACTAACTGCATCTTGATATTACACTATATTCCTAAATGAAATAGTAGAAACATACTCTTGCTAAAAACACTTAACCACAATAGTCAAAATAGTTACATCTTTTTAAGACAGTCCTGTCTTAATATACTTAAACTCTGAATTGAATGCATATATATTCTTGTTCTGGCTGTGTCACAGGCAGTGATTGTGACATTTGGGCAAGTCCCTTAGAAACTAAAATGTTTTGGTATAAGTACTTTCTAAATTGCTTCTTGTTCTGCAAATATTTTATCTTTTTATTTAGTTTATAAATAAATGATTATGAATATCCTCTCCTTTGTCCCTTTTGTATTTGTTATTGTTACATTTATTTGGTGTTTTTCATGTCCACATTTGGGAATTTCTAACATGTTTATACAAAGCACTATATACGTTGGGGGTACTTTATTTGATAATATTTATGTGCATTAGTATGTGATCAGAACTTTGCATTTAAGAAATATTAAAGAAACCATCTAACATTATTTCAGCTGACAATTGATTTTAAGATTAACTTTTTAAAAGTTAACTCAATCTTTGGAACTTGCTTTTTTCATCTAGACCGCAGTCCGTCATGAGTCTTGCAATGGTCTTTATAAGTTATCTCTGTCAGGGCTGGATGGAGGAGACTCAATCAATCGCTCTTTTCTGCTATTGGCTGCTTCAACACTATTGAAATTTCTTCCTGATGCTCAAGCACTAAAACCTATCAGGGTAAGATTTTACTGTGTTTAGGAGAGGCTCTTTTTTCTTCTTCTTTTTCTTTTTCTTTTTCTTTCTTTTCTTTTCTTTCTTTTTTTTTTTTTTTTTTTTTTATTTTACTTATTCACAAGAGACACAGAGGGAGAGGCAGAGACCTAGGCCGAAGGAAAAGCAGAGTCCCTGCAGGGAGCCTGATGTGGGACTTGATCCCAGGACTGCCTGGGATCACAACTTGAGCCACCTATTTCTGCAATTTTCTTGCCTCCACGTTTTTATCATTGTATTATATACTCGCAGTAATTTTGAGTACTTGTGTACTGTATGTAGTTTTTACCAAGAGGATAGTTATACAGTTTTTAAAGTGACAGTATTGTGGACATACTGTGTCCATGTTACACCTGGGAATGGAATCTATGTTCTTTGATTTCAGCTCTTTGGGGTCTCCTTTGGATATTGTGTTTTGGAGATAGCATTTGTTCTTACTATAATCAAATGATAAAAACATAAATGTAGCTTTCTTCTCCTTCAGTCACATAGATTTCTTTTTTTTTTTTTAATCTTTATTGATGTCCTAAATTTTGAATTTCCTTTCCTTATCCAGGGTATATACTGGCCTTGTAAAAAGGCCTTTTACAACATAAAAAACTCAGAGCTCATTTACTAACCCCAGAAATACGATGCATTGTAGGATTTTTTAAAAAATTTTATTTATTTATGATAGTCACAGAGAGAGAGAGAGAGAGGCAGAGACATAGACAGAGGAAGAAGCAGGCTCCATGCACCGGGGGCCCGACGTGGGATTCGATCCTGGGTCTCCAGGATCGCGCCCTGGGCCAAAGGCAGGCGCTAAACCACTGCGCCACCCAGAGATCCCTGCATTGTAGGATTTACTATTTTCCTCCTTCATATTTACTTGTCATCAAGTCTGTAAGATATATATATATATATATATATATATAAGGTGTTTTTTATGTTTTAGATTTTAAAACTATAATAAACCATTGCATATGGGTAGATTTATTCATGCTTATCTTTTGTAGGTTTCTTTTGTTGACACATTTTCATTGAATTTTTAGTTCATAATACATTATTTAATGTTATTTATATAATTTTTTCAAGTAGGTTATAAGAAATTCAAGGGTAATGTTTTTCTGAAAGTTCTTATACTCTTCCCTTTTTGATCTCGTTATTCTAATTTTACAGAAGTTAAGAGTGTTCTTTCCATTTTTTGTTAAATTTTGAATACTGTTTTTACATGGATTTAATTTTTCATAAGGTCTGTCGTTTTGTATTGTGATTTTAAGTTATCCTTTTTAAAATGTTTTCACGAAGTTTAATTCTTTTTAATAGATAGATGATTATGAAGAAGAACCAATGTTAAAACCTGGATGTAAAGAGTATTTTTGGTTGTTGTGCAAATTAGTTGACAACATACATATAAAGGATGCTAGTCAGGTACGTTCAGAAAATTATACCTTAAAGTGTGCATGATCCATCCAACATGATAAATATATGTTAAAGACTTTATAGAAGTCCTTATTTTTAAGGGCATTTTTATCATTCTATAAGAGTTGAAAATGCCTTAATTATTTATTGTAGTTGGACATTTTTGTTTTGCCCGAATTCTTTTTTCTTTTTTACTTTGTCCTTTGTTGAAATATCTTCATCTGGTACCTATAAGTAATTTTCTATTTCTTCTGAGTAAGATTTGTAGATATAAAATGTGACTTGGAATGTAAAATTTAGACTTTAGATGTAAATATACAGTGTTCTGTAATAGCATGTGGGTTTGGAGTTTTGTGTGCAAAATAAAATTGCAATTCAAAGAGAATTTATTTTAAGGTTAAAAAAATATTAGTTTACTCATCTAATTTTCTTAAACTAAAATAGTTTTAAACAGATGCTTAAAACAAGTTAATTTCAAAGACAGAATTGCTTTGTAAGTCTCTTCTCCATAAATTGAGTAAGCTAAAATACATCTTAAGTGTTCTCAGAAAGTGAGAAACACTTTTAAGAAGATACATTTAAATATTTATGAAACATTTTCTCTCTTTTAAATGTATTTTAACCCAAGAGTGGCTGCCGGGCTCAGTCAGTACAGCATGTGACTCTTAATCTTGGGGTTGTAAATTCAAGCCCCACAATGGGTGGAAAGATAACTTAAAAAGTCTTAAAAAGTGTATTTTAATCCATGTACATTTTATATACACTTTGCATTTTTAAAAAATCCTATAATATTTCCACTTTCTACTTTTAAGGAGCAGGGTACATTGAATTCTTAAAATACTTTTCATTTGAGAAATAATTAGAAATACTGAATGTGTTTTAACTTGATTATTCATATCAATCAGATAAACATTGATTTCTTTATTTAACCTGGGGTTGCCCATTTGAAGTTGGAATCTAATATTTCTTGGTTGCCAGTCAGCATAATTTTTTCTTAGAGATCTGAGTTTCTTGAGAATCCTTTTAAGTTTTGTGTGTGTGTGTGTGTGTGAAGTGTTTTAATTTTGTTGCTCAGTTATAATGAAAATTAAAATTTTCTAAAACCTTTAAATTTATTTTTTTGAGAGTGAGAGCGTTTGAGGTAGGGTACAGTGGGGGGAGGGGCAGAGAGAGGGGGAAAGAGAGACAGTTTTAAGCAGGCTTCATGCCCAGCTCAAAGCTGGCTCAGGGCTTAATCTCACAACCCTAAGAATATGCTTAACTGACGGAGCCACTTAGCCCTTTAAATTTATTTTTAAAGCCCATTTATAAAAGGTGGTGGTAAAAACAGGCCTTCATGGGCAAATTAACTGGTATTGTGGATTATATGTCAATAAAATTGCTAGAAAATAAAACAATAAACCTTTGTATCTTCTCCATACATTACTATGACTATCATAATTTGTTACTGACATTCCATGGATTCTCTTTGGAAGGACTGTCAATGATGTGTTTATAATTATATTAATTGACATTATTTATAAGAGTGACTTATAAGAGTATTATTTATAATTTAATTAGTATTCTAATGAATTCGGGAGAACCAAATTCTTACTATTTACAAAGGAAGGATGTTTTTTGTTTTAGTAATCTCTGGCTATTAAACACAAAAATCTATATTTGAATTTTATATTTTCTCTTTGTATTAAGACCACACTCCTCGACTTAGATGCTTTGGCACGACATTTGGCTGACTGTATTCGAAGGTAAAATTTGATGTGAAGTTGACATTTATATCATTGAGGAAAGATAAAGGACATAATTATGTGAACTATCTGTTTTGTTTGTGTTCCTTTTTGTAGCAGGGAAATCCTTGATCATCAAGATGGTAATATAGAAGATGATGGGCTTACAGGACTCCTTAGGCTTGCAACAAGTGTTATTAAACACAAACCACCCTTTAAATTTTCAAGAGAAGGACAGGTAGGTATTAAGAAATTCAAATGTTTATATGAAATATGGTTGAATATTTATTGTTGAATTTATGTGGCTATATTAAATTTTCTTAAACATGCAAACATAAAACTTGCTAGAGTTTTATTGTGGGTAGGAAAAGTTGAACATTGAATAAAATATAAATGCTAAGCTTATATTTAGCATGCAGAAACAAATCCTATGACTTGTACACAGAAAGGTAACCTCTACTCCAATTGCTGTAGGGTTGAATATTTTGAATTAATAATATTCAGAATTAATAAGTAGTCATTAGAGTACCTCTCTTACTGGTTTCATATTTTAGAAGCCCATTTGACATAAAATCTATTATTTGATAAAATCTGATGACTATACCCACAAAAGTCTGATTACTCTTTAGATTAAGTTATTTACTCTGCCATTAGCAGTTTTGTCATTGCCTGCATCAAGGGAGGGAGTTTTGGTTTGGAGGATTATTTACTTGAGGTTACTATTTGTGGTAAGAAACTCAGGAAAAACCAGGAGGATGGGATAGTCCTCATGAGCATAGAGTTAGGGATTCTGAAGATAAATTTAAGGTGACAGTCTTACTGTCTTATTCTATACTACTTCCCCTATTTGACAAAGTCCCTTCTTAGGCTATTTTTCTAGGTCCTTTTTAAATTTTTCCTATACTCACTGGGAATAATTTGATCTAGTTTTACTGGTTGAAGTATTATCTTACATAAGCTAGTATATAACTTTTATTCTAAAATAATGCTGATTTCTTTGATAACATTATGATGTGAAAATCATTGTAAAAAAAAAAAAAGTTTTTCAATAGTGCAAAGGGGAGATCCCCATATATATGTTTGATTTCCCATGATGCTTAGGTGATGGATGAATGGCCTTCCAGAAGTTTCCATGGACATATTAAATGCTCAAGTATATCATTTATATTAAATACCATTCTGTGATCTGCTGTCTTTATTTTAAAAAGTGAATACGCTAAAAATATATTTTAAAAAATTAGATACATAAAGAGGGAAACAATTTTTTTATTGACATTTATGTTGTTATTCCTTTTCCAAAAAAAAAAAATGCAACTGCGAGAAACAACCTCATTGCATACCTTTCCCATTATATATTCCTATTCTTAAAATAAATTTGATTCATTTTGATCTTAATTCATTAGTTTACAAAAGGCTATATCTTCTTATTCTCCCAGCTGCACTATTTTCGAATGTTTCTAGTGTCTTTTTCTCAGATACTCCCACATATGAAGGGGATATCTGAGACATTGCTTACATGCAAAGTCTGTCAAGTCTCACTGTTGCTTTAGTTTTATATCTTCAGTTACTGTTGAAGATGAGTGTCTTTTTCTGTATGTACTGTCTATTCATGTTGTGAATTTTCTGCTTATAATCGATGTCTATGTATCTTTTGTCATTTTTTTCCTCATTTGTAAAATTCTGCATTTTGGAAATATGAAAGAGAATTTATTCTTTTTCTCTCATTTCCAGAATTCTTTTTTGCTTATCTGTGTTTTTTAAAGACCACTTATTTTTTTCTTCCGTTTTGTTTATTATACAGATAATAATCTTATCAAAGTTTTGAGCCCTTATAAGGTAGATGTTATTAGACTCTGTTTTGACAAATGATGAAATTAAGGCATAGACAGGTTCAGCAACTTGCCTCACTGAAGTTACCCATACACTTCACTTAGCCGAGCTTCTAACCACTATGCAATACTGGCTATAGATGTTAAAATTCTAGATACATGGCTCTATGGTTTGCTTTTTTCACCTATCTTAGAGTCTTCTTATCAGTATATACCATATATAGTTAATTTATTCTTTTTTGGCAACCACATAATACTCTTTGTATGTATATCTATACACACACATATATATCTAACTAGCTCCTAATGATGGAAGTTGTCTTACACTCTTATAAGTGATATTGCACTGAAGATGTTTATGTATCTGGTCACTTGGAAAGTCTGTAGGAAAAGATTCTGAAGTAGAATTGCTGGTTCACAGGGTATGTATCTTGTTGACTTTGGTTGATACAACGATGTTGCTTTCAATGAATACTGAGCCAGTTTATGGTTCCACCTATACTATATATAGGTGAGTGCCTATTTCTTCACATTCTTACCAACCCATTATAATTATCAGATATTTCATTTCTGCCAGTACAGTAGGTAAAAAAGATTCTCCCAGGTTTGTTTTATTTTTTGTAATATGAGTAAGGTTGAGCTTCTTTGCAGGTGTTTGAAAACCATTATTTTGTGTAATCTTTTCTCTGATCTAGACTCTGGGTAGAAAGCTAGGAGGGCAAATGTGTTGGGAATCTAGCTAGGAAGTTTGGAGTGGTTCTGGAGAGGGATGATGGTGAAAACGCGCTTGGATTTGGGATGTTTATTGACGAAGGTAGAGCTCATAGACTGCAAATTTGGATAGGATTGTGAAGTGGGAGAGAAAGACTCCATTTTAAGCCTAAGAAATTGAGTGAATGATAATTCCATTTATAGAATATATAGGATATATCAGGATATAGGATATATATAGGATAGATCAGTTTTGAGGAGAGGTAGGAGTGTCAGAATCAGATCTATTTTGGACACATTAAATATGAAATGTATATGCAAGTGGAGGTGTTTAAAGCAGTTGGTTTGGTGTAATATTAAGAAAAGTTTTCCTGGGCAGCCCCTGTGGCTCAGTGGTTTAGCGCCACCTTCAGCCTGGGGTGTGATCCTGGAGACCTGGGATCGAGTCCCACATTGGGTTACCCGCATGAAGCCTGTTTCTCCCTCTGCCTCTGTCTCTCTGCCGTGAATAAATAAATAAAATCTTAAAAAAAAAGAAAAAAGTTTTCCTTATCTTCTAGGTATTTAAAATGTATTTTCTACTTTAATGATTTTACTTTATTATTTAAGAATTCTTAAAATTTTCTGAGAATTTACTGTGGTTCAGGAATGAGGATTTTCTCTTAAAGAGCCTTCTAGTAAATATTTTAGGCCCTGCAAGCTAAATACAGTCTCTGTCACCGCCATCACCACTGCTTCTACTGCTTTTTCTTTCTCGTCATGCTCTCTTCCTCCCTTGTTCACTTTTCCTCTTTCTCCAGTTTTCTAATTCCCTTTTAAAAATATAAACCCCGGGGACCTTGGGTGGCTCGGCAGTTTAGCGCCTGACTTTGGCCCAGGGGTGCGATCTTGGGGTCCCGGGATTGAATCCTGCATCGGGCTTCCTGCGTGGAGCCTGCTTCTCCCTCTGCCTGTGTCTCTGCCTCTTTCTCTCTTTCATGAATAAATAAATAAATAAAATCTTTAAAATACACACACACACAAACCCCATTCTAATCTCTACTACATTGCATGGTATGTAGCAACAAATATATATTTAACAAACTGATGATTAAGACTCAATCCTGATCTTAAGAATTATTTATGTATTTTTTAAGAATGGACAATTTAATTCATTTTTTTCAGCAGGTAATTATTCAGAAACCTGCCTTATTCAAAATTTGTATGTACTTTCACAAATAATGGCTGCTCAGGATATTTGCCATTCATCATTTAAAAAAAAAAAGTGGCATTAAAGGAATACCATCAGGGATGTGAAAGATCACATAGCACTGACACGATTAGGAAAGGCTTTGAAGAGGATACAGTTTTCATAATACAGAATAAAGGTTTTTAAGTAGAAAAGTAAAGGAAATATCTGAGTCCTAGAAAAGAATATGAATAAAAATTAAGTCATGGGAAACCACTGGGTAGGTCCAGGAAATTGAGGGGTTAATTCAGCTTGACTTGAGTTTGAAGAAATATAGGAGATAACTTTGGGAAGCTAGATGGTCATCTCTTATGTTCACATGAATTTATTTTTATATGTACATGGTATAAAACAAAAGCATTACTTTTGTAATTTGATTTAAAAAGGGGGCCTTCAAAGTGTTTGATCCAGTCAAATAACGTTAAGAATGTGCTTTTAGCAAAATATCTGGACAGATCAAGAGCCAGCAGAGTGCAGTGGTCCTCAAACTATTATGGCTCACAGAGGAAACCTAGGTGTTCTCTCACCGATCTTTAAACTTTGAAAAATTTCTAGATTTTTCAACTCTGTTTTTTGTTTTATTGGTTTAAGTTTTTAGTTGTAGTTAACATACAGTGTTATATTAGTTTCAGGTGTACAATATAGTAATTCAGCAATTCCATCTTTCACCTGGTGCTCATTACAAGTACACTATTTAATCTCCATCAACTCCATATTTTTAAAGAGTATAATTTCCAGGAATTTGTTTATTTGAAAAAAATATAAAATAGAGTGTATTTAAAAAAAAAAAGAAAAAGAAAAAAAATATTTATTTCTTGTGACTTCACGGTGTTACCTGAAATTTCCTTCTGTATTATCATTATGTTACGTTTATTTGGACATGGGCAATCAAAGCAACATAAATGTACTTTTTTTACATATACACAGCAGACTTTAAAAACTTTTTAGTAACATATTTTATAGAAGAAAATTTGTATCTTCATCAAATGTCAAAAGTTCATTTTCTAGCGTTAAAAATAGTTGGCAATCTAGCAATAATTTTGTCAAACTTTCTGTTTGAATTTTTTCAGTCTCAAAAATGGAACTATATTCTTGATACGTTTTTATAGAGTCTGTTGTTTTGCAGTTTGATTAGTAAGAACAGAATGGATTTAGGATATCTCATTTTTCTCTGAAACTTTCTTATTTTTATGCATTGTAAATACTCTTTGTTATATCTGGGTCAAAGTTGTTTCAGCATGGATGTCATCTTACATGATTTTAGAGATTTCCTTCTTATGAACTTTTGGGGTGGCAAAGTTGATGTTCTCCTTGTAAGTCATCCTCCTAGGATGTGAAGAATTCCCAAATGGGACTTTTTCTTAAAAGACTCAAAGCCTTAAACCTCAAGGTCAGCAAGAAAGCAATGAGTCTAGTTGGCTCTGTGGGTACTGGAGCTGCTGGGGGGTCTTCCTTGAATTCCACTTCTGATCACCAAGTAATGTTATTACCCTTTAAAAACAAAGCTGCCGGGATCCCTGGGTGGCGCAGCGGTTTGGCGCCTGCCTTTGGCCCAGGGTGCGATCCTAGAGACCTGGGATCGAATCCCACGTCGGGCTCCCGATGCATGGAGCCTGCTTCTCCCTCTGCCTGTGTCTCTGCCTCTCTCTCTGTCTCTCTGTGTGACTATCATAAAATAAATAAAAATTTTAAAAAATATAAAAATAAAAAATAAAATAAAAACAAAGCTGCCTGTTATTTTACCAGCAAAAATGGGTTATTTGGGAATAGCAGAGACTACAATCCAGCGCATGCATTCTACTGCAGAACCATAGGCAAGTCCAAATATACCTTCACTTTTGCCAAAGAAGTATGAGACATTAAATGAAACTTAATTGAAAATGAATGTATCAACAAGAAGGATGGGTCTTTTAAAATTAATTCATGTAGTTACAGGTGGATGTTCTTTGTTAAGGTCAAATGTGTGTTCATTAATTCTCTTCCTCCTTTATAATTTATAGATGTAGGTTCTGGGAAATCTTATTTACATAATGGAAATGTAAACATTTACATGTGTACAGTAGAAATGGAAGTTTTATTTTAACAGTATTAATCTTTAAGTTTCTTCTGAATTACATCTTAAAAATCACACTGATTATCAGAAACTAATTTTAGTATTTTCTCAGCAGTTTGAGGTGGTTCTTTTTGTGAAGTATACCAAAATGGTTTTGCCATTATTTATCATATGGATATATTAAGGGGTGCCTGGGTGGCTCAGTCAGTTGAGTGTCTGACTCTTGCTTGTGGCTCAGGTCACAATTTCAAAGTCGTCCCACAATTTTAAAGTGGGATTAAGCGTTGTGTCAGGCTCTGTGCTCAGTGGGGACTCTGCTTGAGATTCTCTCCCCCCCACCCCCCCACCCCCCCGCTTTCCCCTCACTTATGCTTCAGTGTGCATGTTCTTTCTTTCTCTCAAATAAATCTTTTAAAAAATGGACCTATTAATGTGTATCAGTTACCCTTTCGCTTAGAGAGATCTTCTTTTCTGGTAAATTCAGAGTAAGGAAAATAAAAATATTATTCATTTCATTAGGCTTTTACCAACCTGATATTTTGATAAAATGTTTTTATCTTATCATAGGTTTTAAGTACATTTTAAATACATCAAAGCTTTGGAGCTATGGAAACTTTGCTCTTTCAGTTTCTGGATCCAAACTGATTGGCAAAGATAGTTAATTTTATTTATTTTTAATTTTTTTAGAGGGGAAGAAGGGCAAAGGGAGAGAATTATCCCCAATATCATTTTAAACTAGTTATTAGCCAATCCTATTTTTTTTGTATGCCGTTATTTTATAGTTGAAGTAAACATGTTTTCTTTGTCTCCAAGACATATCATCTAACCTGAATTCTAAGATAGGCAGGATACAGACTTATCAGTCTGTTAACTATATGAAGTAGACCTTATTCACTTTCCATATTTCTTAGCCAAACTTTTTGTTGCAAATTCAGAACTTTGTACTTTCTTTGACAGTAACGAGATGGAAGAGGTGAGATCATAATGGGAAAGTATTTCAAATTGTCTTTTATTTAGTACCTGTGGCAGAGGTTCCCAAGACCATCCTCAGGTTCAGTCTATCACTAAGGGGGCTCAAAGAACTCAGCATTTAGTTGTACTTGTGGCTAAGATTTATTATAGTGAAATAATACAAAATGAAATTAGCAACAAAAAGACAGCATCCAGCTAATCTGGTGGAAATGAGGTACATGCTTCTATGAGTCCTCTCCTATTGGAGTTTCAGAGGATGTGCTTAATTTCCCCAGCAATGAGTGTAACAAGTGTGAGGTGTCGTCTTATCAGGGGAATGAACTCTCTTGAACCTAACAAGTCAAGAGTTTTAGATGGAGTGAAGGTAGGGGTTGTCATTTATAGTACCTATATAACTGACCACAGTGTCTGAAATTCCAGACTCTCAGGTAGAAAGCAAGTATTTAGCAAACCAAATACAAAAGGCATAATAAGTCATTTTTATCATAGGAAAAGTTTTATATCAGAGGAACAAATTCTTTACCATTCAATTTTTTTTTTTTTTTTTTTTTTGCCATTCAAATTTTCACATGACAACCAGGAGCCAGCCTTACAAACCAGCCATTCTAAGGATAAGAGAATGTTATGTTAGTCTTAACTATATTACCTCTTTTCTACACAATACACTGAGAGGTTTTATACCCCAAAACAATGTACCAGGGTAGTATTTGAGGCATGGGAGAAACAACTACCTTTGGTAAAGTAACAAAGGACCAATTAATAAAAAGCAAGTGGGAAAGGTGACCCTTTCTCAGGTAGATTGAATTTAAAGAAGAATACATCTAGCATGGTAGAACCTTGTACTTGAGTTTGAACTTCACTGGGATAGAAATTAGGAGCTTGGTGTCTGAAATCCTGGCTCTGACTTCTTCCAACTCTGTGACTCCAGGCAAGGTTCTTAGCCTCCTCTGTTTTTTGTATGGGGGCCTTGAGGTATTATCTGGCATCATAACTTTTCATTAAGAGTATGGTGGTGCTTTTGCTACTGCTGCTGTTACTGTTAGGAGAGTGAAATGAGAAACCAAAGTAAATAGCAAAGACAGTCAAGATAGGACGTAATGAGTCTTTAACAAAAACTTTTGGTCACTTAATGGAGTAGAAAATAATAGGATTATAGATGGGAATTGAGAATGAACCTATTATCTATCAAGAGATAAAGAGGAATAAAGGTGATCTCTACCCATTTTGTTTTCTTTAAGAGAAATGAACATTAGGAAGACTTTCAGATGATTGTATATGATGCTGCTCTAAATGTTTAAATAGCCTTTAAGTAAATTGTAGATTGTCATATAGTTTACTCTATGTAAGATATTCATTATATTTAGAATATAACTAATATGTAATTTTAGATAATGTACTTGGCCTTTCTCCTTTTTCCAGGAATTTTTAAGAGATATCTTCAATCTCCTATTTTTGTTGCCTAGTCTAAAAGACAGACAACAACCAAAGTGCAAATCACATTCTTCAAGAGCTGCTGCTTATGATTTGTTAGTAGAGATGGTAAAAGGATCCGTTGAGAACTATAGGCTAATACACAACTGGGTTATGGCACAACACATGCAGTGTAAGCATACTTTTCCTTTTAATCTTTCTAAATTTTATGAGCAGGAAAGAGATTTTGGAGGGCATGGCTTAAAGAGAGAATTCACTATTCATACACTTTTAACATTATAAACTATCATTGTCAAGATGTTAAAAATGTAAACATTGATTTTAAAAAAGTGTAAAGGACTTTTTCTAGGTATCCCAAGTATTGGAATTTTTTGATTGAATAATTTAGTGTCAAAATTAAATTTTGGCAGTCTTTTGAAATCTTAGAGCATGAACTAGTTTTTCTATGTGTTCTTACTAATTTATTTTTTGAATATTATTGATATGTTACATTAGTTTTAGGTTGTCCTATATAATGTTTAATGTATATTGACTGAAGTAATGGAGAGTAGTGGCTGTTAGTAAAAGCAAAATACATTATGTTTCATAGTTTGTTTGGGGGGGGGGGCATCTTTTCCTCCCTTTTTTTTTCAGCAGCCCATGCACCTTATAAGTGGGACTACTGGCCCCATGAGGATGTTCGTGCTGAATGTAGATTTGTTGGCCTAACTAACCTTGGAGCTACTTGTTACTTGGCTTCTACTATTCAGCAACTTTATATGATACCTGAGGCAAGACAGGCTGTCTTCACTGCTAAGGTAAGTTTTCTTCACATTAAGTATTAAAACTATAAAAGAATTTTAAATTTTGTTAATAAATCTTGATTATTTCAACGTAAAACATTGAGAAAATAATTTATGAATTTAAAAAATGACAGTATTTGATTACAGAGCTTGTAATATCTTAAATATTTTTACATTTCAATAGGTTACTCCTAACATAGTGTAATTTATTTCTCAGAGGAAAACACAGTTGTGGAATATGTACACTCAGTGTATACAATGAAAATGATATTTTCAGTAAAAATAAATATAAATTTTCCTACATAGAAAATAAGCAAAGTGTAAAACAAAGTAGAATATACCAGAATCATAACTTGTTTTATTTATTTATTTATTTTTAAAGATTTTATTTATTTATTCATGAGAGATATAGAGAGAGAAAGAGGCAGAAACACAGGCAGAGGGAGAAGCAGGCTTCATGCAGGGAGGCCGATGTGGGACTCGATCCTGGGACTCCAGGATCACGCCCTGGGCCAAAGGCAGGTGCTAAACTGCTGAGCCACCCAGCGATCCCATAACTTGTTTTATTTTTTATCCCAAAGTAAATTTCACTGTGGGCTTAGTTTATTTGGATAAGATCTACTTCATACTATTTTTCTTGTTTCTCGTTTATACTCTTTTTAACCAAGGACTATTTTTTAGTTTGCTTTCTGCACTGCTTTTATAATTTCTTGGCAAACTTACTTTATGCTTGAACTTGGGTTTTTGTTTTCCTCCATCATGTCATCTTGATGTCCTAACTCCCTTCCCCCACCCTTCCCCCCCCCCACCAAAAGTATTGCAACTCTTTATGTATTTTCAATGAATCTTTAATATGTTTAAGGTAGGCTTCAAATTGAATCTCCAAGTTACAATATAGTTATATTAATATTTTTAAGTTTATCTTCTGAGACTGATTATGCTTAGAAATAGTTGAATAACTGATTCATTTAGCATATGGAAATTTTTGTGTCTAGATTTGTGGCCCCATCTTCTTAATTTTATACAACTAGGGATGATCAGAGAGGCATAGTTTTAGTGATTTGTTTTTTCTGGCTAGCTGCTAACATGGCCATACTTCGTGATTTCTTTTCTAAATATCAGTGATCACTGTTTAGCCATTAGCATTTTCAGAAATTAAAATGTAGCACCAGAAAAAACAATTAAATGTGCTAATAAGGAGTAGGTTTCATAAACAGTATTTTTTGTTAGAAACTAAATTTAGACTTGTCTCTACATAAAAATTCTTAATAGAATTTGACATGACTTTGGAAAGTACTCTAGTCAAATGCACACTTGATTATTTACTTGAATACATTAGTTATTTTTATTTCCTTTTCTGATGTTCATAGAAAATTTAAAAGAAGCTGCGTGTATTTTAATTGTGGTAAAATATACCCAACCATCTTCTTTTTTTTTTTTTTTTTTTTTTTTAGAATTAACCATCTTAACTGTGTATAAGTGTATAGTTCTGTGGTAGTTAATACACTGACACATTACCATCAATCTCAAAAATGTTTTCACTTCCCCCAACTGAAACTGTACCCATGAAATACTTCCTATTCTCCATTCCCCCAAACCTCATGCAACTACGTTCTACTACTTGTCTGCATGATTTTGACTATGCTAGGTACCTCATTTTTAAGTGGAATCCTACAATCTTAGCATAGTGTCTTCGGGGTTCATCCTTGTGGCACGTATCAGAATTTCCTTCCTTTTTAAAGGCTGAATAATATTCCATTATATGATCTGTTCCACATTTTATTTATCCATTCATCTGTCATTGGACACTTCTCGGTTGCTTATATCTTTTGGTTATTCTAGATAATGCTTCCATGAACACGAGTGTCCCAAGTATCCATTTGAGTTTTTGTTTTCACTTCTGTATATATACCCAGAAATAGAATTACTGGATCATATGGGAGTTCTGTGTTTAAATTTTTGAGACCCACCATGCCAGTTTTCTATAGTGCCTATGCCATTTTACATTCCTGCCAGCAGCGCACAAAGGTACCAATTTATTCACAACCCTGCTGACACTTATTTTCTGTTTTTTGACAATAGCCATCCTAATGGATGCAAACATGTATTTCTTTAAGTAGAAAATACATATGTGGAGTATATATTTGGAACTTATACATTAAGTAAAATAAAACATTCTTTTTCTTAATTTAGAACTCAGTCACTTCTGTTCTTCAGCCAACAACTCATTCTCTAGCAATGAAAATATAAATCCAGGTCTTTATTCCTGAGCATTTTTGTTTTATATGTATAGTTTACATGTACCAGTTCTATTACGTGTTGGAAAATGTTTTGTGTGACTTTTACTCTAATCTCATGGAGTATTAAGCCTCCCATATTTCGGAAATATTACTACAGTTGTTTTCTCAATTTTGTTGATTACTTTTACTCAGTTCCTGTTGTACATAATATAGTTACTGCAAAATTATATGATATGTTGAATAGATTCCTATTTCAGTGTCCTTATGTCCTCAGTTGGATTATAAGCTCTTAAATAGCAGACCACATTACTGAACACTCCTCACAAAATTGACACTACTGTAATACTTCTGGCATAGAGAAGTTTATTATTCCATGAGACTATCAGAGCTTATTCACAATTTTGACAGGTAGTAGTTTGTAGTGAGGGTCGTATTTCATAGTTTTTTTTTTTTTAAATATTTGGATGAGCTGGACTATATCTAATAAGTGCCTGTAAGGTGGTGTTCATGACTAAGCCTCTAGTGAATGGATCTAGTTAGATACCTAAATCTCAGTTAATGATATTTGAATATTTGGGGTTTTCAGGCATCTTGGCCAGTAATTTTTCTGCAGTATTAAGGATATACTACTGTTATAGAAAAAAATAAAGGTATGACTAGGTGATGGAGAGATGTCATTTATTATTATAACAATTTTCTTAATGTATGAATTTATTTGTAGAAAATCTTTATTGCACACATATGATGTTTTCTGTTCTTTGCACAGTTACTAATTTGTGAAAACAGTATTGCACCAAATGAGCTTTGATCTGAAAGCAATTTTTTAAAAAGATTTCTTTATTCAGTTTTCTTTATAATAGTGATGGCTATATTTATATCAAAATATTTTAATTTTTAAAATGCTAAATTGAATAGACTTTTTCTACATAGAGCTAAAAGAATGAAAACAGATACGGTATTAAGCACATTTTAACACTTTCTTCATTAGAATGTCTTATTTGCTACCATCAGTATGTTATAATGGAACATTTCTCTTAATTTCCAGTATTCAGAAGATATGAAGCACAAGACCACTCTTCTGGAGCTTCAAAAAATGTTTACATATTTAATGGTATGTTTGACAACTATATATGGAAAACTAATTAGCTATAACCTATATAAGCTGCAGACATTATTTTTTTTTTTTTTTTTTTTTTTAATTTTTATTTATTTATGATAGTCACAGAGAGAGAGAGAGAGGCAGAGACACAGGCAGATGGAGAAGCAGGCTCCATGCACCGGGAGCCTGACGTGGGATTCGATCCCGGGTCTCCAGGATCGTGCCCTGGGCCAAAGGCAGGCGCCAAACCGCTGCGCCACCCAGGGATCCCAGCTGCAGACATTAAATGAAGTTCATTTGTATTAGATTTGCCCTTAACTATGTACTCTTATTTTTCAAATTAAATTTGTCAGTTATTGGTGTTGTCAAAGTGACTTTTAGTAGTCGTATGTCAGTCACCGTTGTGATGACTGTTAATTTGTCCTTTAAAGAACTTTTTGTATCTGGTCCCTTCCCCTCCATCCCCCCGTAGAGTTTTCTGATTGATTTCTCTTTGTTCCTCTTAATTCCCACCCCCAAAACTATAAAAGTAATCAATCTTTAAAAATTAACAAATCTTACAATATTATTCCCCTGCTTAAAACACTTCAGTAATTTTTTACTACGAACAAAATAGTATTCAGTTTGATCAGCATGGCACATATCTTCTGATTTTGCCCCTTTTGTTTAACCCCCCCTCCCTTTTTTTAAGTTTTCTCAGTACCTAATGTGGGGCTCAAGCCCACAGCCCCGAGACTAAGGCAGCCAGGTTCCCCTTCAACCTCTTCTCTTACTCCTTCCTATACCAGCCTCATCCCGTAGCAGGTATCCTCTCTTGGAAGCCCATCATGACTGTTGCTTCATCACTTGTGCAGCTGTTTATGCTGTTCCTTCTACCTGCAGCACTCTTTCCTTAGCACTTTTCTCCCTTTTCTTCTTCTTGTCATCTTTCCCAAATCAACTTGTTTTTCAGCTCCTCTAAGAAAACTGTAATTCTACAACTCTGTCTCATACCTGCCACTTGTAGTGAAAGTTGCTACTCTTGCCTGTTAGAATCCTGAGGACCGAGATTATATTGTTTATTCCTGTGTTTTTCAACTTCTGACACTAAGGATTCAGTAAATGAAGTTTTTAACAAAATGAAAAGATTCACTAGTCATTCAGGGATTCCAGTTGTTTTGGGGAGGGGAGAAGTAAAAGGGAGAGGGAAAGAGACAATCTTAAGAAGGCTTCATGCCCAGCACAGAGCCTGATCTGGGCTCAGTGTCACAACTCAGAGATCATGACCTGAACTTGAAATCAAGAGTCAGATGCTTAACCGACTGAGTCACGCAGGCACTCTTCATCCCGCTTTGAATCTCCATTTAACACAGTTGGAACATGCCATCTGAACTGACAAAACAGAAGAGTGTTTTAAACTATTCTTAAGAACTACTAAAGTTCAGGTGCACCCAGGTGGCTCACTTTGTTAAGCATCTGCCTTCAGCTCATGATCCTGGGGTTCTAGGATTGAGCCCCACGTTAGGCACCCTGCTCAGCAGAGAGTCTGCTTCTCCCTCTCCCTCTGACCCTCCCTGCCTGCTGGTGCTCTCCACTTGTGCACTCTCTCCCCCTCAAATGAATTAAAAATAAATAAATAAATAAATAAATAAATAAATAAATACCTACTAAAGTTGAGTCTGTAGGAAAATTTATTTAACCCACAAAATATTAGTATTTTATGTTTGATAGTACAGATCTGTATCTCTTGAGTCCCAAACTCCTTCGTAGAAATTATTAGACTTAAAAAAACACAGACTTCATAATTAAGCATCTTTGGGCACCAAGACTATTAAACTGAAAATGCCATGAAAATCATACAAAATGAAATCGAAAAGAGCGGTTGCTTTGTAGATTTACTCTGTTTTGTTGTTTTGTTATTTATTCAAGAACCTTGTGATAATGTTCTTTTTTTTGAGACGTAGATTTGTTTCTCCCCCTTTTCCTTTGCAGGAGAGTGAATGCAAAGCATATAATCCTAGACCCTTTTGTAAAACATACACCATGGATAAGCAGCCTCTGAATACTGGGGAGCAAAAAGATATGACCGAATTTTTTACTGATCTCATTACTAAAATTGAAGAAATGTCTCCAGAACTGGTTAGTACCAGAATACTGATGTTAGTTTGAAATCCGTACAGACCTGCCCAATTTTAATTACTCACTTTTGTTTGTTTTTAAAGAAAAATACCGTCAAAAGTTTGTTTGGAGGTGTAATTACAAACAATGTTGTGTCCTTGGTAAGTATTGTATCTATTCTTTACTTTTGGAAATCTTAATGTATATTTTAGCTTATTATAATAAATTACTGATATTTGATTGTTGATTGACCAGGATTGTGAACATGTTAGTCAGACTGCTGAAGAGTTTTATACTGTGAGGTGCCAAGTGGCTGATATGAAGAACATTTATGTAAGTAACATTGTATATGTTGTTTAGACTGTTTCTGCTTCTAGATACTTGTATACGGCAGTTTTGTTTGTCATCTCAATAGAAAATTAACTTTCATGTTTTCATCTATTCTTCTAGCTATGCAGATCAAATAAGAATTAAAAGTAGACCACAAAGCTGATTTTTTTTCCCCCTAAGTTGAAATGTTTAGTACAATTTTTATTTTTTGAAAAATTGTACTTTTGAAAAATTTAGTAAAATTCATGGAGCATCTTGTCAGTTTTGGGGGGGATTTTTTTCGTGCTAAAATTTAGAATTTTGTTATTAAAAAGTTTCTTTTCCTCTGTGCATCCTGCCCAAATGATAATTACTACTTTTCGTAATTTTGCCTACTGTAAACAATAATATGAAACTTTAAAATCTGATTTAATACACAGGAATCTCTTGATGAAGTAACTATTAAAGACACTTTAGAAGGTGACAACATGTATACTTGTTCTCATTGTGGGAAAAAAGTACGAGCTGAAAAAAGGTACGCTTTTTGAAATGTAATATTTACCATTTTGATACATCGTCAAATGGAAGTAAAATACAATGAATTCATGTTAAACTTTTATTAAAAATTATGTGATTAAGGTTAGGATCAGCTGCTTGGAGCTTATGCTTTTTTTTATTTTTATTTTTAAAGATTTTATTTATATTGAGTGCAAGCAGGGGAAGGGTGGGAGGCAGAGGGAGAGACAGAATCTCAAGCGGACTCCACACTGAGCACAGAGCCTGATGAGGGGCTCAATTCCCCCAACTAGATCATGAGCTGAAATCAAGAGTCAGTTGCTTTACTGACTGAACCACCCAGGTGCCCTGAAGCTTATTCTTGTATGGCAACATTTCATTCAATTATTCAAGTATACTTTGAAGTTCTTTAAATTTTTCCAAATTTTTGTGTCCTTTTAATTATTTACCAAGGTAATATTTATCAAGGTCTGATTGCTTTAGCCCTTTGCTGTGCACTTAGTGAATCATGATAAAAGGTCTCCTCATGAACTGGAGAGATCCTTCTCTGAAGTGGGATATTTTTTTTCTTAAGAGCCAACCATAAGATGGCCAGTTTAGGACAGAGTAGTTGAGTAAAGAGGTTTCAATTCTCTAACTGAATGTTGAATGGCAAGTAGAAATTGGATTAAGAAGGGAGCATCATATGCAGTTATTAGGAACAAAGGCAGAGAAATAGAAATGACCTTGTATGTGCAAGAAGCCTGCATTAACCAGTAATAGAAAATATGATTGATTGGTAATACACATGACATAAGATGATTAACATCTAGATTTTGGGGGCAGCCCCGGTGGCTCAGCGGTTTAGCGCCGCCTACAGCTCAGGGTGTGATCCTGGAGACCCGGGATCGAGTCCCACGTTGGGCTCCCTGCATGGAGCCTGCTTCTCCCTCTGCCTGTGTCTCTGCCTCTCTCTCTCTCTCCCCCCCCCCCCCCGTGTATTCTCATGAATAAATAAATAAAATCTTTAAAAAAAATCTAGATTTTGGGATTATTTGCATAATTGGTTGACACCATTTGAATATCTGCCTGAGAAAGAACATAACCGTTGTAAAGGGCTGATTATGAGACTTAAGTCAACCTAAAAGTGCAGAAGAAAAAGTGACAGAATTGAAGGTAGGAAAGAAAGAAAAAGTGACAGAATTGAAGGTAGGAAAGAAAGAAAAAGTGACAGAATTGAAAGTAGGAAAGAAAGAAAAAGTGACAATTGAAGGTAGGAAAGAAAGAAAATCATTACCATCATAGGATGGTAATGTAGAAATTAGGAAGAGCATCTCCCGAAGAGGGTATTCAATTGACGAAGTCCACAAAAAAGAGGGAAAATGACAGCTGAGAAAAAGCATTGGGTTTTGCAAAAAGAGTTTTGTGGAATGTTTTTTCAGGTTGTAGCAATAGAAGCGTTGTTAGGGTATAGGCCTCAAGTTTAGATCATTAACTTTAGAAGTTTGGCAATAAAAAAACAATAAGGAAAATGGAACCTAGAAAGGGCTTAAGGATCAAGCAGGACTTTTCTGGATAGATCTAAGCATGTTGGAAGACAGAAAATGAAAAGCCAGGTCTTAAAATACTTAATAGAAGATTTTTCCAGGGAAATCTGCACTGATAGGAATACTAGTCTTTTTCTCAGTCTCCAGATGTCAAGTTGGTTGCAAGAGAGAAAAGTTACACGGTAGACATACTTAAGTGAAAGCATAACTGTGCAAGCAGTTACAGGGATAAGACAGGCTCATCCAATGAGAATTAGGGTTAGGGTTAGGGTATGAGTTAAGACACAAGGTTTGTTACTGTGGAGGGGGGAATAGTGAGGAATCAATAAAAGATAATTAATAAACTCTGGCATTTTCTTTTGAGAATGTCTTTTTAGTTGAAAGAAATAAGCTTCTGAAAATATGTCATTTTTTATAAATTCCTACTTCGTGAGATACTCCCTTGTTTTGGCTAATACAATTCTGCTGTTTTCTGAAATATTCTCATTTTTCAGGCAAAGTATTACTCGGTCCTTTTATATTTTCCCCATACTTTTGAATGTCTATGATAACATAGTAAGTGGTCACAACAGAAAGAAAGGAGCTTAAGGATCATCTTTTGCTTTATCTTCAAACCTCTGTTTTTCTGTTTATTCATTCTTTACTGAGTAATTCTACCACCATAACATCAATCTTAAGATTCTTAATTCAACTGAGCTGAATCAGAATGTTGTGCTTTGTTCAACCAACTGTGACTTCTGTGTTATAGATTAAATAAGTCTGTAACATAACTCTCGTCTCTTTAGTTCCATTACATCATTTATCCTCTAAATCTTGCATGGTTTCATGGACCACCATAGGTCCTTTAGTGACTTAACTCAGGATGCAGTTCATACACTGATATTGCACAGAAGGCCCTTCATCATTTGAGTCCTTTGTACTTACATAACAGCATATTTTGCCAGTCTCCCAAATAATCGGTAATGATGGATTTTTAGACTTAATTTCTCTGCTTGTGAAATGCTTTCCCTACCTTCTTTATCTCTTTAAATTCCTTATTTTTTTATTTTTTATTTTTTTAAATATTTTTTAAGATTTTATTTATTAATGAGAGAGAGAGAGAGAGAGGCAGAGACACAGGCAGAGGGAGAAGCAGGCTCCATGCAGGGAGCCCAACGTGGGACTCGATCCCGGGTCTCCAGGATCACACCCTGAGCTGTAGGCGGCGCTAAACTGCCGAGCCACCTGGGCTGCCCTCCTAATTTTTTTTTAAACTAAGCTCTCTTAAAGAGATTCTCTTTAAATTCTAAGATTTCAAAATCTCTAGAATCTTAAGTTGAGTGAAGAATTTGAAGAAATCAAATTCATATTTTTCATGAATCCAAACTTCTGTATATGTTTAAACTAAAATTTTGGTTTAATTTGAACTAGCAGGGCCCCTGGGTGGCTCAGTAGTTGAGCATCTGCCTTTGGCTCGGGTCATTACTCTGGGTCCTGGGATCAAGTCCCACATCAGGCTTCTCGCAGGGAGCCTGCTTCTCTCCCTGCCCCTCTCTCTCTGTATCTCTCATGAATAAATAAATAAAAATCTTAAAATAATTTGAACTTCAAGCAGTATTTGTTATGCCGTAAGATTTAGGTATCTTGCTGCTGCTATTGTTGTAATATCAAGCAATATTTATTGAATGTTATTTGCCAGGCAGTATTCTAAAAGTAGGAGGGAGTAGGCACTTAAATCTCCATTTTATAAATCTCCAAATTAGGATTTAAACTCAGAGGGGGGACACCTGAGTGGCTCAGTCGGTTAAGCATCTACCTTAAAGTCGTGATCTTGGGGTCCTGAGATCAAGCGCTACATCGGGCTCCCTGCTCAGCAAGGAGCCTTCTTCTCCTTCTGCTTATGTCCCCCACTTGTTCTCCCTCCCTCCCTCTCTCTGTGTTTGTCTCTCAAATAAATAAATAAAGATCTTAAAAAAAAAAAAAAAAGGAATTAGGCTCAGAAGTTAAGTACTTGTTGAGGATCATACATCTGGTAAATGATACAAGTAAACTTTGCAATTCTAACTTATAAAAATAATTCAATTCCTATTTAAGATGGAAAAGAAAATTTTGAACCAAAGACATCACCCTTACCTTTGAAGTTTATGCTTCCATAGCACCTTTACATATATATCTTCATGGAATTTACCACAGCATACTGTAAATTTATATTTTTCATACTTAGACACAGGAAAACCCTTTCAGAATGAAAAAAGACATGTAAGAGGTAGATATAGGTATAGATGTATTTAATAAGAGCATGACTTAAAATACTATTTATTATTTACTCTGAGTTGAATACTGAAATACATATAGTATAAATGTAAGTGACACCAGATAAAGTACTTTTAGAAGAGATTTTTAAGGTGTTTTTTGTTTTGTTTTGTTTTGTTTTTTTCCTGTCTTTCAGGGCGTGTTTTAAGAAATTGCCTCGCATTCTGAGTTTTAATACTATGAGGTATACATTTAATATGGTAACAATGATGAAAGAGAAAGTGAACACACACTTTTCCTTCCCATTACGTTTGGATATGACACCCTATACAGAAGATTTTCTAATGGGAAAGAGTGATAGGAAAGAAGGTAATTTTTTTTTATCTCATTCTCTTGCCTGTATTATTAGACGGTCATAATTATGAAATAACCAGCTATACATTTAATAAAATGAATTTGAATTTTAGAAAGGAGAATGTATTTAAATACAGTATGGCACGTTCCGTCATTTCATTAGTAGATATTTAGCATTTATAGAACTATGTTCTAGGCACTCTTCTAGGCATTAGGGACATGGCAATGAACAACATAAAAAATGGTTCCTTATCTCACAGAACTTAAGTCTAATTAGGCAAGTTTTATTGAACAAGGAATTACAAACAGGATGTATGTCATTAGATTGGATGGTAAGTATATCACAAATCTAGGGGCATCATTGAAGCAGAGCTTGAGTAAGGAATAGATTGAGAGGAATGGCTAATTTCTTTAGGTGGGTAGGAGGTGGGGGTAGAGTTGATGAGATGGGCAAAAGGTAGTGGCCAAATCATTTTGTTTGTAGAAGATGATAACTTTGAAAATATAGGCAAAGTTAAGAAGTAGGCATTGTTTATATACACCCTACTTTTTAGAACTCTTCTCAAACAATTTATAAAATTCCAGCAAGACTGTCCAGTTATTATGCTTTCTGGTATTCTTCATGATGCTACCTTGTGTAGAAGTAGCAGAAATTCATGCCAAGATGAAGGATTTTTTTAGGCCATAAGTTACACATTCAGAGTCAGATCCTAGCATATTTGAACTTAGTCACTACTCAGACGCTGTCAGCTGTTTCCTTCTCTCCTCCGTTGTCACTTTCCAGTTTAGAGTGCACTCTAGTTAACCTAATCAGCTTTCACTTAGTTCTTTCTGATTATGCCATCCTTTGTATATGATGCTAGAAATATAGATCTAAGTCATAAATCTTCAAACTTACAGATCATTCTGTAATTTTTCCTTAGTATCTTTTATATCTTTCAAATTTAAATATTTGGGGACAGGAAGGAGGTCTTTTATTTTGTTTCTGTCTCCTAATACAGAATATTTCTATAAACAAACAATTGCAAGCATGCTACCTGCATAGTGCTCCATTTTCTTAACCTGAGATTAAAGGGCATGAGTATCTTAACACGTTTCTGGATCTTGTATCTGCCTGCTCCTAATAAGATAAACTTGAATAAAAAGTTTTGTACTATTTTAATAAGAATAAGATTAAACAAAAAGAGCTTATTTTATATTTACTGCACATGGTTGTTTTTCCAAATGATTTGTTTAAATGCACTTAAAATTGTAGGTTATCAGTGAGGAATGACTAGCAGATGGAGTTGTTTTGTACCTGTTATATAATGTCTGTGCCTGTTTCTGTAAGAAAAAAATGTTAAATAGTAAAGTGAGTCAAAGATGTTACTGTGCAGTTTTCAAAATTATTACCATTATTTTATGTATTTATTTCAGGTTTTAAGGAAGTCAGCGATCATTCAAAAGACACAGAAAGCTATGAGTATGATTTAATAGGAGTGACTGTTCACACAGGAACGGCAGATGGTGGGCACTATTATAGCTTCATCAGAGATATAGTCAATCCACATGCTTATAAAAACAACAAATGGTAAGTTTTAAGTATTTTGTTCTTGGGATTGAAAAAATTTTTTTCCTGTTTTTAGAGTATAAATTTATTGTTGTTTTTGCTTTAGATATGTTTTCTGATTTTATTTCTCTAAAAACTTTCTCAGGCAGCCTGGGTGGCTCAGTGGTTTAGCGCCGCCTTCAGCCCAGGATGTGATCCTAGATCCTGGAGACCCAGGATCGAATCCCATGTCGAGCTCCCTGCATGGAGCCTGCTTCTCCCTCTGCCTGTGTTCCCAAGCGTCTCTCTCTCTTTCTCTCTCTCTCTCTCTCTTTCTCTCTGTCTCATGAATAAATAAATAAAATATCTTAAAAAAATAAAATTAGAAAAGGAGGCAGTTTTTAAAGGATACTGACTTTCATTAGACAGTAGAAATCAGTTATTCTTACATTTCTTTTGAGTATTTGATGAATGTTTTCCTAAGAAAAATGAAACAAAGTTTTGCACTCAACTTTAGATTCATAGACAATATTGCACCTTCCAAATCTTTTCTTTGCTCACTCATTCAAGAGCTGCTTACTGAGCAACTCTAACCACTATAGGGTGGTTTGAGGTTCTTGTATATGACAATTTGAAGTTACTTGCGTGCTCCACTCTCTCCGCCTTACTTTTCCCTTTCCAACCTGAACATTCTTTTATCATCTTTTATCAAGGTAATGTTTGTAAGTCATTGCATCAGTGCTTAATAGCTGTTTTTTAGTCTTCAGATGTTGTTAGGTAGAGTATCACGTATAGAAACTATGTATCTATGGTAGGCATTGTTCTAAAAGTGTTAGGGATATTGCTTTGAATAAAACGTACATTGGTAAATGGATTTCCATTTCACAGAATAGTTGCATTGAACTCTTTAAGCCAACATGTCCATGGTGTCTTACCTTGTGTCCATTTGAATAAAATTCCATAAATCTATTTTGAATCTATTTTGATCATAAATGTTGAGATGGTATCTTTATCTTTGGAAGTTCTTCCATCTCTTAATCTTTTCTGTCCAATAGCTGTACATGTTATGTTTATGCAAACTATTTCTTTGTTTTCATGAATTCTTCTGGTACTCCTAGTTTATAAATGGATTTATCAGATTTTAGGGCAGTTACAATTACTAAAATTATATTCCCAGTTTCTAATAGATTAGTGTTGTCAAAATAAGAACTTAGAGTTTATTTACCTCATTAAAAATAGTTTGCTCAAGTTTTATAATTTTGTCATTATGTAATATATTTTTATAATAAGCATAATAGCATGTATATACTTGATCAGGTACTTAGTATGTATGTAGTTGATCGACACTATGTGCTCTGTTTTAGGTATCTTTTTAATGATGCTGAGGTAAAACCTTTTGATTCTGCTCAGCTGGCCTCTGAATGTTTTGGTGGAGAGATGACAGTAAGTTTTATTCAGAAGTTATAAATGGTTTGTGACTTTCCAAGTGATGTGCAGTATCATAAAATCCAGTGGCAGAACTACATAACTTTCTTTTAATTGCTATGATTAAATCTAAATTTATTCAGTTATTTATTAGATGTCTAGTCTGTTTGGCATATATGCCAGACACTGGGAAATTCTTTTTAAATTATAATTTCTGCCTTCAACTGATTAAAAAGGTTAAAACTTAAAATTGAAAATAGTAGGATAGGAACTGAATGGCATTGCCATGAAACATGGTAAAAGTTGTCCACTTGAATGGGATTCAAGCAAAAAGAAGTTACTCTATTGAGTTGATATGAAAAATCTTTGTTGAAGAAATTGACTCAAGCTGAACTTCAAAGAATTACTCTTTCAGTGCTTTTTTCCCCCCCAAAATAATAGCATCAATCTGGTTACGACTATTGACAGGATATACAGAGACTATCTTATCTGTTATATAATTAGCCCTAAGACATGAAAAAGACAATTAGGTTTGAGTAGTAGTAGTATAATAACAACGTAACTGCACTTCATAGGCATTTTAGCCAAGACCAATGTTCTGAGAACAGTTTTAAAATACTGTTTTGATTCTCATAAGTCAAGCATTAGTCATTTCCATTTCACAGGTAAGCCCAAGTAAAATTTTTCATTTTAATAACCATGTCTATTGTGAAATCACTGTTCACATTGTGGATTTTAATAAAGACCTTCCTTATTGCTCTTTGGTGCTTTTATGTACTACTTTGAATAGAAAAGAAGTAGGCAAATTGCTAACACTTCAAAAATGGGTAGAAGGAAGTAATGAATAAGTTGCTGATGTGCCATAATTAAAGTGATTGTATCTCTAGATATTATTCCTAGGATAGTTCCTCAAAAGGAAAAAAAAAAAGTAAAAAAGGGCAGCCCGGATGGCTTAGCTTAGCGCTGCCTTCAGCCCAGAGCATGATCCTGGAGACCCGGGATCAAGTCCCACGTTGGGCTCCCTGCATGGAGCCTGCTTCTCCCTCTGCCTGTGTCTCTGCCTCTCTCTCTCTCTCTCTCTCTCTCTGTTTCTCATGAATAAATAAATAAAATCTTAAAAAAAAAAGTAAACAAGTAAACTTTGCAAAGCTCTTCTCTTAAAAGTTCTTAAATTGCAAGTATATTTTATTATACTTTATATGTTTTATGGTAAAGTATCTTTAAAAATGTTTTGAATCTTTGTTTTTAGGTACAGTTGACCCTTAAACAATGTAGGAGTTAAAGGTGCCAGGCCCCTACACAGTTGAAAATATGAGTATAACTTTTGTCTATTGATCAGAAGTCTTATTGATAACATGAACACACACAATTATTTTGAACACTCATACGTATCTTATATGTTACACTATATTGTATTCTTACAATAAAACTAGAGAAAAAAAATGTTACTAAGAAAATCATAAGGAGGGACGACTGGATGGCTCAGTCGGATGGGCATCTAACTCTTGATTTTGGCTCAGGGTCGTGAGAGCAAGCACCACATAGGGCTCTGCTCATCTGGGAGTCTGCTTGAGATTCTCTCCCTCTTCTCCCTCTGCCTTTCTTCCTACTCACCTCTCTAAAATAAATAAATCTTTTAAAATCAAAAGGAAAATACATTTATAGTACTCTCATATTTATTGGGGGAAAAAATCTGCCTTTAAGTGGACCTGTGTTATTCAAGGGTCAAGGGTCAACTTTACTCTTAGTCAAAAACTTCTGTTAAGGATTTTTAATGAATGTAATACTATTAAAAAATTTATAAAGTTACTATAAAGAATGAATTTAGCTGTTTATGGAATATTTCATATATAAATGTAACGGAGATAAATATATATATATTTTTTAAAGAAGGAAAACTTTTATTTTTTTAAACAGACCAAGACCTATGATTCTGTTACAGATAAATTTATGGATTTCTCCTTTGAAAAGGTAATCCTTTGTTTCATTGTAATTTACATTTTTTCCTTTCTTCCATATTATCTAATTTTATAATTTGTCAAAATAAAAATAAATTTTTTTTTCTTTGCCTCTTAAAGACACACAGTGCATATATGCTGTTTTACAAACGCATGGAACCAGAGGAAGAAAATGGCAAAGAATTCAAATTTGATGTTTCGTCAGAGTTACTAGAGGTATAACTTAACTTTAGCAATTTAAAAGCATGTTAAGTATTAATACAAGTAATAGAACTACAGGAATAGGCTATGGCAGTGTTAGGATTTGTAATCCCAGGTAGACCTTAATGTTATTTGCTAATAGTCTTGGTAATACAGACATAGGACAGGTGCATATAAATTGAGTGAAACATAATTATTAGTCAGCAGTTCGGGTGGCTCAGTGGTTTAGCACTGCCTTCGGCTCAAGGTGTGATCCTGGAGACCCGGGATCGAGTCCCACATCGGGCTCCCTGCATGGAGCCTGCTTCTCCCTCTGCCTGTGTCTTTACCTCGCTCTCTCTCTCTCTCTCATGAATAAATAAAATCTTTAAAAAAAGAAAAGAATTATTAGTAACATTAAAGAAAAACAAGCAAAATGGTTGATGGAATTGGAGCAAGCTTTATCAGTTAACTTGTATGTGTGGTAATGTTCTTGGATTTTTGCTTCATATTACGTAGAAATGTACCATGTATTTGAAACACATTTAAAATATGTATTAAATATTTTTAAAAGTGTCTTTCTTGTCTGTAGTAATTAGGCTTTCTTTGTTTCATGATGTAATAAGTGATAACGTTACTTTAATGTCTTAAGAGCTATAAAATATATTCACAACTCACTGTGTGTTGTGTCAGTGTTACAAACTCAACCAAAAGTACAAACTGTAGGTATACCTACAGGTATACCTGATAAACATTTACTCTTCCATCTAGACAATTCAGCTTTTACTATCTGATTGATTACTTGATTTTTGCACTGTTGTGATCAAGTCTTAAAACCAAGTAGGTTTTGTTCCCCAGACATACTTTTAACTGGTATCTTGCCTCCTCAGAATGTTACTGATAAACAGCCAAGAATATGATCATCTTTTAAACCCCCTGCATTGGATTTACCAGCAAAATTAGGTGTTTCACTAGATTTCTTTTTCTAGATAATGACCTAATCGTGTTTAATGACAACCTAGCTCACTTGTGAAGTGAAATGAAATTTCATATAAAACTTTCATGAAAAAAAAAAAAAAACTTTCATGAAAAAAGAAAACTTTAATGATGTATATTCTTTACATTAATGGTTCTGAGACTCCTATTCTCAAAATTTTTATATTCTTAAAAAATACTGAGAACCTTGAGTTTAATAAATTAGTTTTAATGCCATATCTATTTACCATATTAGAAATAAAACAAATTTTAAAATTTATGTTTATTTTAAAATAACAAAAATTAAGCCATGACATGCTAATATAAATACCATTTTATGAAAAAAAAAACTTTCAGAACAAAACCATTTGGTGAGGAAAGTGGCGCTGTTTTGTGTTTGTAAATCTTCTTAATATCTGATTTAATAGACAACAGCTGGAGTCTCATAATAGCTGTTTGCATTTGCTCTGTTGTGATCTCATTCATCATTTAGCCTCTGAAAAACTCCATTGTATTCTCAGGAGAGAATGCAAATATAAAAGGGCAAATAGCATCAGGATTTTATTTAAAAAATAGGTTTGAGCTTATATATACCCTAAAATGGCCACTGGTACCCTCATAGGTCTCTGAACCATTCTTTGAGAACCACTGATATATGTTTGTGACAAAAGGGAATCCCGGACTTTTGCTCTACTTTAACAAGAAAATCAAATTGAACACTATTTAGAATATTCTTGATTGCAGATCTAAACCAACCATTTTTTTTCCCTATCATCATTTTAGCTTACTAATGGAAAAAGAGTTTGCCTGCATATACCTTTACTAAAAATATTAAAGTATGATAATACTGTTATTTACTATTAACATAGATTTTAGGTATAATCTCAGATGTGGTCCTTTATATGTACAGTTAAAATATAGCTAGGAGCAGACTTTCCCAAATAGTAAATAGGAAATTTAGAACCATAAACTTATTTTTAGGGAGTTTATTTATTTATATATGTATGTATTTACTTATTTAAATATTTATTTATTTGAGAGTTGAAGGGGAGGTAGAGGGAGAGGGAGAGAGAATCCCAAAGAGACTCCCTGCTAAGTGTGGAGCAGGGCTTCATCTCACGACCCCAACATCATGATCTGAGCTGAAATCAAGAATCGGATATTTAGCCAACTGAGCCACTCATGCATCCTAGAACCATAAAATTTATTAAGCTAACATTATAAATTGTAATAACTTACGGATAAAACAAAATGCTCAGAAAGGGTAGTTGATTGGAATTGCAGGGGAAAGTGATTAGGACATAGTTCAGATTAAGCTTAAACTGAGACTTGAAAGTTAGTGAAGACTTAATCACATGAAAGGGTACTCCAGGCAAAGAAACGATTATGTACCAATTCCCTTAGTAAAGACATAGATTATTGGCATGTTTTAGGAGCTAAAAAATGACCTCTGAGGCTGTGATGATAGTAAGTGCAATGAAATATGGTCCACGATGAAGTTAAATGGGTTTATAGGAAATACCTGTAGTAATTTTCACACTTATACACATCCACGTGGCTACACATATGTTGTATTGATAAAATGTTTAAAAAGGATAGTCAAAAAACAAGATGAATATTTCTGTAGGACAGAAATGGAACAGAAATAAAAGCATTGAGTCTGGTGGAAACCACAAAATTTACCAGGCTTAGGTCCAAATTAGATAATGGTGGCCAAAAGTTCTTGAGAGGTAAAGGAGACGAAAATTGTGACATAGGATCTAGAGCTAAACTCCTGGATGGAAATAAGAAACTTGGAATGGGACTCCATTGCTATGAGAAAGCACTGATGGATGAAGGCTGTCAAACTGTTTTTGAGGCCACAGTTTTCTAGAAAGCTGTGTGCATAGAAATGCAAGAGGACTAAGAACTCTGAAGCAGTCCATTCAGTGACTAGGTCTGTATCTGTGTGAAGCAGGAGCCCTAATACGTGATTATAAGACCTGGTGCTGGGCTACAGTAGTAGGCTGGGAGGCCGGGAGTAGTTGAAAATATTTAGGAGGGATAAATACAGGCAGTAATATCAATAATCAGAATATAAATTTGTTCCAGATAAAAATATTTTGGGTAGCCTGGGTGGCTCAGGGTTTTAGCACCACCTTCAGCCCAGGGCGCGACCCTCCAGGGTCGAGTCCCACATCGGGCTCCCTGCTTCTCCCTCTGCCTGTGTCTCTGCCTCTTTCTCTGTGTCTCTCATGAATAAATAAAATCTTTAAAAAAAATAATTTTATGGAATTCTAATTTAGAGCATGTTTAGGATATTCAGAGAGCTAAAAGAACACAAAAACTAAGGTCAGCAGAGCAGTTATATAAGGCTCACATTAGAAATAATCTTTTTTCATAATTGTTACAGAAGATTAAAAAGGAAATAACATGATTTAGGTCTGCCAATCTGAATTGTTTTTATTTTGCCAGTTATTGAACATAACCTTTTTCATAACCTGTTTTCAAAGTGGAACACAACATAACTGTATTCATTTATATATTTGCTCTTCAGACAGATGGGATTTCAGACTTCTTACTTTCAAAATCTTTATAATTGTATTTTTAAAGAACTGTGATTGTTTGAGGTAGCCAGATACATGATGATAAACTAGAGCAGGCTTAGTAACTATTTTCATATTCCACATAGCTGGGAAAGAACCAGCATGAATTACAAGTGCGTGTATTTTTTAGTTTTTTGTTTCTTTTAGAGAAAATCTGGTTTTGTCTTTAAAAAAAATACTTATAAAATGTTATAAGCAAATGCTTTCTGATATCTAATGTTAACCATTTTCTTTTTCTTCAGTGGATTTGGCATGATAACATGCAGTTTCTTCAAGACAAAAACATTTTTGAACATACATATTTTGGGTAAGTAGTAAATTTAGTAATACATTTTTTTGTTACACATTTAAAACAAATTTATTCTGTAAGAATTGTAACTTATTATTTTTGAATTCTAGGTTTATGTGGCAGTTATGTAGTTGTATTCCCAGTACATTACCAGATCCCAAAGCTGTGTCCCTAATGACAGCAAAGGTAAGATATAAGCCTTAGATAGATTTTTCATAATTGACTACTTTAAGATAATTTAAAAATTTTTTTTTTGCTAAATGGTATCTTTTCTTACAGTTAAGCACCTCCTTTGTCCTAGAAACATTTATACATTCAAAAGAAAAGGTATGTGTTTTGTTTTGTGGATTTCTGTCATTTACCAGGTGGCTTTTGGTTTTCTTTATCTTAAGCTCAGAAGTCCATGCCTTAAATGAATTTTTTTTCTTTCCTCTTTTTTTTTTTTTTTTTAGCCCACCATGCTTCAGTGGATTGAACTGTTGACCAAACAATTTAATAATAGTCAAGCAGCTTGTGAGGTGAGGTGAAATAATTAAACAAACAATGCATAGCTTAAGCTGCACTTTTTAATTTTCTTTTATTCTTAGATGCTACAGCAAAATCTATTATATATTTACATTATTATAAATCATAGGAATCCCAGTGTAAGTTGTTCCCCAAAATACTTAACAGCTGAGGTTATAATTTGTTTTGTCCATTACATTGATTAAATAATTGAGCTATTTTGAGTAATGCTGCTGTGAACATTTATGTACAAATATTTGTGTGGACATATGTTTTCAGTTCTTTTGGTTATCTACCTAGGAGTAGAATTCCTGAGTCATAGAGTCATTCTAGGTTTAAATATAGAAAGTTCAAAAGACTACCAGATATTTCTTAATTAATTGTGGGTATTATCAGAAAATACTTGAAAATAGTATCTTCCTTCCCTCCCCTAGATAAAAATGCATATATCCTAGTCTATCAGTTTATGTCCAGTTTTATCTTCTGTATTATGTTCTAATACATCCATATAATAATATATCCCTAAGGATAATCTGCTCACACGTAATGATCACTTAACTCTCTTGCCACCTTAACATTGTTTTATCATTTTTTGATTAGCTCCCAAAGTGATGCTATAAGCCTAGAATTTCTAGGAATGCAAATCTTAAAAATTTCCAGAGGTGGGGGATAACATAGTATGTAGTAGATGAAATTAGTTGAAGAACTTTTTCTTGTATAGAAGGTTATCTGATTTTGCCTTGGAGCGGTGAAATTGGAGAATTTGATCATTGTAGATTTCAAACACAAATCCATAATTTTTTAAAACTTTGTAATATTTCAATAAAAAGCACAAAAGTAGGAAGATAACTGTCAGGTACCTATTGCCCAATTTTCAACAAACAGTAACATTGTTTTGTTCTCATCTATTGCTATCTCCCATGCCTGTTTTCAGCTGAAGTGTCTTAAAGCAAGCCCAGATAGCATATCATACATCCATAAATACTGAGTATGTATCTCTAATAAATGAGAACTTTAAAAAAATATATATAACCATGATTTCACTCACTCCTTGTAAAATTCGAAGTGATTCCTTTAACATCCAGTACTCATTTTGTGTTCACTTTTCTCTGTCTAAAAAATGTTTTTGTTTGTTTGTTTGTTTGTTTGGCTTCTTTGAATTAGTATTCAAACAAGGACCACATTTCACTTTTGTCCTGTAAATTAGCTTTCATCTAGAACAGTTACTTTTTTTCCCCCCCTCTGCTACTTTGTCATTTGATCTGCAGAATTCTCCATATGCTTGCTTTGACTGATTGTATCCTCCTGGTGTTAGTTAACAAGTTCCTTTACTCCCCTCCCTCTTAGTGACTTTTTTTAAAGCTATTTGATCCGGAATGTTGATTAGGTCATAATTCGTTGTATTTTTTTGTTTGTTTTTATTTATAAGTTGCCACTTCAGTTTTTTGGGTTTTGTTTTGTTTTGTTTTTACTAAAGATTGGCCTCCAGAATTCTCTCAGAGAGTTAAAATTCCCTACAGTCGTCAATGATTGTGTGTATACACATAGTAAAATTCAGTATAGGAGTTAAATATGTGATAAAGAGATATCTTGAAATCAATAAAAAATTGTTTTAACATGAAGGATGTTTTTTGGGGGCACGTGGATTCCTCAGTCGGTTAAGTCGGTTAATGCAGATATGACTCTTTTGATTTTGGCTCAAGTCATGATGTCAGGGTTGTGAGATCGAGCCCCATGTCGGTGCTGCACTGGTTTGGAGCCTGCTTAAGAATCCCTGTCTTGCCTCCTCCCACACTGTTCTCTCTCTTTCTCTCAAAAAATGGGGGGAGGTGTGTTTTTTGTTATGAAGAGAGCATAATTTCTTCTTAAAGAAAATCCTACTCAGATCATATATTGATAGGAACAAAAGGTTCTGCAGTGTGGTGTCTTTGAGGACTAAGAGGAAAATAGTATTTCATTTTATTATGTTAAGGACTGTAGGTTGCCATCATGCAGGGTTACACTGTGATGTAAATGGCATTCGTGGAATTCTGTAAGGAGATGACCCTGATAATGACTTTAGGCATTTTAGTTTTAGGCCTTTTTTTTTTTTTTTTTTTTTTTTTTTAAGATTTATTTACTTTCTTAGAGCATGCCTGAGCAGGGGGAGAGGGACAGAAGGAGACAATCTCAAACAGACTCCCCACTGAGCATGGAGGCCTACTCAAGGCTCGATCCTATGACCCCAAGGTATGACCTGAGCTGAAAGCAAGAGTCACATGCTTAGCCAACTGAGCCACCCAGGTCCCCCTAGAGTTTTAGACTTTCTAACAGTGGAAGAATCTGTTTTGGTAAGAACTTAATAATTGAAGCATTGACTAGAAGTAAAACCTTTGTGTGATTTTTTTTTTTTTTTTTAATCCAACAAGTATTGGTTGAAGGTTAATATCACACTATTTTTTTTTTTACAGTGGTTTTTGGACCGTATGGCTGATGATGACTGGTGGCCAATGCAGATCCTAATTAAGTGCCCTAATCAAATTGTGAGACAGGTAAGAAAAAATTTATTTGAAAAAGAAATGGCTTTCAAGGTAATAATTCTAAATCTGCTTGTGAGTATATTTTAACCCAGCATTGAAAGTAGTTATAAAAGATTGACCTCTTACCATAAAAGTCATTTTGCTATTGTTTCATAGCAAATCACCTTTTAGCAAACCAACTATCTTTCCAACCAAGTGATTAAAATCATTAACATTTCCTGGTTATAGGAAGGTAGGTATGTGCCTTTTCTCTCATTTCCTTCTATCTCTGCTTAATGAATTGTACTGATTCTTTTTCAGAATCTTAGATATTCTAACCATGGTAGGGTACTGTAATGACCTTGAAAGTTAAATGAACAGTATATGACATTTCTGTGAGAGATTCTGAACTCTCAAATGAATCAATTTGTTTTCCTTAAATCATTGGAAAAATCAGATGAGAAAAATGTACGTATTATTTTATATTCACTTATGATACAGAACCAAAAATTTAATCTGAAAATGCTACTTTTCAGTTACTACTAAGATAAAAAACACACCATATAATTCATCAAGACCTTTCACAGTGTAAAATTTAGTGGTTGTTAGCATATCCCCAAACTGTGTGACCATTATCTAATTTTATAACACCCCTAGAGAAATTCTGTACCTATTAACCATCACTGCCCTTTTTATACTGTCCCTTCTTTCCAGCCACTAATGGCAGCCACTAGTCTACTTTTTGTCTCTGTGGATTTGCCTATTTTAATGATAAATGGAGTCACACAGTGTGTGTGATCTTTTGTGATCGGCCTCTGAGCAATGTTTTCATGGTTTATCCATGTCATGTATATGTGTTCTTTTCATTTTATTGCTAAATTATATTCCATTGAATGGACATACTAAATATTGTTTATTCATTCAGCAGTTGATGCATGTTTGGGATGTGTCCCTTTTAGGGCTATTTTTGAATAATGGTGCTGTGCATATTTATGTACAAATACTTGTGTGGACATAGGTTTTTCAGTTCTTTTGGTTATCTACCTAAGAGTTGAATTCCTGAGTCATAGAGTCATTCTAGGTTTAACATTTTAGGAACACTTAACTGTCTTTCATGATGTCTCCACAGTTTACATCCCCACCAGAAATCTGTGAGCGTTCCTGTTTTCACTACATCTTATTTAGCATTTGTTACTGTCTTTTTGATTTTAGCTATCCTAATGAGTGTGAAGTAGTATGTAATTGTGGCTTTGGTTTGCATTTCCCTAATAATTAATGATAGTGAACATCTTTTAATTTGCTTACTGGCCATTTGTATATCTTATTTAGAGAACTCCCATCTCTTTTTATTTTTTTATTTTTACATATTTTTTAAGATTCTATTTATTCATTCATGAGAGACACACAGAGAGGCAGAGACACTGGCAGAGGGAGAACCAGGCTCGATGTAGGGAGCCCGATGTGGGACTTGATCCTGGGAGTCTAGGATCATGCCCTGAGCTGAAAGCAGGCACCAAACCGCTGAGCCACCCAGGGATCCCCTCCCATCTCTTTTTAATCCATGTTTCTCTCAGATAAACCTAAATCATATTTCCTTCTCCTACTCATTGAATTCTGGCAAAAGATTGGGATGCCTAGATGGCTCAGCTGTTGAGCATGTGCCTTTGGCTCAGGGCATGATCCTGTAGGCCCAGGATCAAATCCCACATCAGGCTTCCTGCGTGGAGCCTGCTTTTCTCTCTGCCTGTGTCTTTGCCTCTCTTTCTCTTTGTTTCTCATGAATAAATAAATCCCTAAAAACATTTAAAAAAAAAAAAAAAGAATTCTGGCAAAAGATAATCTATGGGGGAAAATAGAAATGTGTGGCAAAGAATTTTGAAACATGTTAAGTTTTTAGTATCTTTGGTACCTGATATAAGTTGGCTCTTTTCCTTTTTAGATGTTTCAGCGTTTGTGTATCCATGTGATTCAGAGACTCAGACCTGTGCATGCTCATCTTTATCTACAGCCAGGAATGGAAGATGGGTAAGAAGTACCTTTTTTGAGCATTTTAAGCTTTTTAATGACTGCCTACAGAGTATTTTAAATACCCACATGGAAATATTTAGGTTCAAGGCACCTGGGTGGCTTAGTTTGTTAAACATCTACTTTCAGCTCAGGTAATGATCTCAGAATCCTGGAATCGAGCTCCACATCAGGTTCCCTGCTCAGTGGGGAGTCTGCTTCTCCCTCTCCCTCTGCCCTTCCCCCAGTCTGCTTATGTTCATTCTCTCTTAAATAAATAAAATCTCTAAAAAAAAGAAAAAAAATATTTAATTTCTTCTATTTTAAAGTCTGTAATAATGTAAATCAAGAAGAAAAAACAGTATTGTTTATTTTTAATTAAGTGCCTCAAAATGCTCTACAAATAACTTCATGACTGAGTCTTTTTATTTAGATTGATTTAGCCAGATACCATAATTGGAATCCACCTACTTAAATTACTGCAATTGGTTTTCATTATAAAAGGATGAAAGAAATTTGTTTTTTGTTTTTTTTCTATTTTTATTTATTCTTGAGAGAGAGGCAGAGACACAGGCAGAGGGAGAAACAAGCTCCACACAGGGAGCCTGATATGGGACTCGATCCCAGGTCTCCAGGATCAGGCCCTGGACTGAAGGTGGTGCTAAACCGCTGCTGAGCCACCCGGGCTGCCTGAAATTTAGGTTTTTAAGGATATTTCTCTTCCTAGAATATCTTTCCACAGAGTTAATACTGTTTCTAAGGTATATTAAATTGTGTTTTCAGGTCAGATGACATGGATGCCTCAGTAGAAGATATTGGTGGTCGTTCCTGTGTCACTCGATTTGTGAGAACTCTGTTACTAATTATGGAACATGGTGTAAAACCTCACAGTAAACATCTTACAGAGTATTTTGCCTTCCTTTATGAATTTGCCAAAATGGGTGAAGAAGAGGTAAGGCTATATCTTGTTTATCTCTGGGATTATGTACCTATTTTCAATATTTAAAACTTAATTGTTTTTGTTTTATATTTTTAAATCAATGTTTTCATTTTTAGAGCCAGTTTTTGCTTTCCTTGCAAGCCATATCTACAATGGTACATTTTTACATGGGAACCAAAGGGCCTGAAAATGTAAGTATAACTCTCTCTCATATTGGGGATTTAGGGAGCCATGTTTTCAAGTTTGTATCATAGAAGATCATTAGATATAAGATCCCTTTAAAGTCCCTTCCAGTGCTGATAGTAGGTAATTTTAAGGGTCTTAGATTGGTTGATATTTTTAATGGATATAGCAGGAGAATAATCAAGTGATCAATTTCATTAGCAAGGCCCTAGAGCATAAATTTAGGTAAAATGGCCACCAACCCACTTTGATGTCATATCAGTAGCTTGCTGTTTCAGTGACCGTTTTTACTGGCCATATTTTTAAGTTCTTGCTATTGAGTTTGTCACAGTTTTCCTAAAATTTAAGTATCCTAGTCTGTTTATAATATTAAAGCATGACATGAACTTTGTGTTGTCTTTAGTAACCACCTTGGCTTATGCTCTATTTATACTATCTTATTTAACCCTATCTCAACTCTGAGGTGTAAATACTATTGTTACGTCCATTTTACAGATCAGGAACTTGGGCATAAAGAGGTTAACTTGTTTCAGATTACAGTGAGTTGGTCTTTGATCTTTGGTCAGAATCCTGAGCTAAACTATTAACCATTATATTGTAATGCTTCTCAGAATGTGGACTTCTCCTAATTCCTGCATAAAAAGCTACCTGTTTAGACTGCTTTTCTTTTGCTTTGTTAAATCATAAAATCATTTCTGTCTCTTGAATTTAAAAGCAATAGAAGTCTTTGGAAGACTTGTTTGGATTATCTGAACACTGCAAATAAGGATACTTTAATTTGTGTAACTTGCATTTTTACTGAATAGAAAAACTATCTTATAATGCTCCTATAAAATTTGATCCTGTTTTATCTTCCAAAGGACCTGCCTATAAGAAAAAAAAATATATTGAAAGATGTATACCTCTGTGAGGTGTAAATAGTCATAGTATTGAGAATCATGTTCTTTACAGTTCTGCTTGCTACATCTAAAATTGTCCTGAATGATGTTTAGTCAGCGTTAGGCCTTTGATTGGTTGTTCTTCATGATACGTACTCCTACCCTGGGTAGATAGACTGTAAAACAGTCAAGTTATTCTTGCTTCAAGATAATTCAATTTTAATATATTAGTTTTAACATTTTGTTCTAGCCTCAAGTTGAAGTGTTGTCCGAGGAAGAGGGGGAAGAAGAGGAGGAGGAAGAAGATATTCTTTCCCTGGCAGAAGAAAAATACAGGCCGGCTGCCCTGGAAAAAATGATAGCTTTAGTTGCTCTGTTGGTTGAACAGTCTCGCTCAGAAAGGTGAAATGTTTCAACATTCAAAATGGTTAAAGCATGTTTGATTTTACTCCTTTTACCTAATTGTTTTATCACTAATTTTGTTACATAATTCCTTTTCAATAATACCACTATTTATCAACTCTTGTGGCATAAGTATTTCAGTCCTTTGTATGAGATGACTTTGTACCTCTGAGTCATGTTAGAAATATACATTGAAGAAATATACAGTAAAATATTTAGCAAATTATATGTGCATTCATCCTTTAACCTGACAACGCTACTTAGAGAAATCTATTCCCCAAATACAGAAAGATGTGTGTGCATGGATATTTATTGAAGCGTTAAGTTTATAATAGAAAAAGACTAGAAATAACCAAAAAGAGAGGATTACTTGAAAAAAAGCAGGCATCCACTCAATATTCTATTGCTGAAAAGAAGAAATATGGAATATATCTGTACTACATGGAGAGATCTTAAGGGTCAATATTACCAAACAAAAAAAGCAAGGTGGATAAAAGTATGTATGGTGCTTTTTGAGAAAGGGGTGGCTATGGGGTTGCAGAGATTGAGAGCTTGTACACCCAATTTTCATTATTCCTTATTATGGATCTACTGTTTGCAATTTGTGTACTTGCTGGGATTTATTGCAATCCCAAAATCAGTACTCATGGCTCTTTTTACAGTCATGGGTGGACTGCAAATATCCATGTGCAGAGTGGCAGAAAATTTGAATTATCTGATACATACATACCTTCCCAACCAATGTCAAACAGGGTGACACTATGACTTCTTGTTTCATTTCTCATATTGTAAACAAATGTCCTTTTCATGGTTTATGCCATGTTTTTCACATTTGTGCTTTTTGTTGGTGACTTCATGTTTAAAACTGCCGCTAAGTATAGTGCGAAGTGCTATCTAGTGTTCCTAAGCTCAAGAAGGCCATAATGTGCCTTAGAGAAAATGCACATTAGGCAAGTTTCATTCAGGTATGAGTTAATAGTATTAATTTTCTGTGATTTCAGTGCTAATGAATGAACAATGTGTATTAAATAAGGTATCTTTAAACAGAAACACACTTAAAACAAGGTAACATATTGATTGGTTGAAGAAAATGTGACCAGAGGTTCACAAGAACCTGACACCCTGTATTTATCTTATGAGCAATGATTCAGTAATCACTAACTTGGTGTTTGCAACATTTTATAGAACATAAGTACTACAAATAACAAGAATTTACTGTATTTTTTTTATGAAGATTAAATCAAAAAATAAAAGAAGTTTCCTGTGGTTGGGGAAGGGAAAAACAGACTGGAAAGGACAGGAATGAAAGCTTGACTTTGAATATACTTTGTTTTTGTTTTTTAGATTTAAATGTAATCATGTAAATGTTTTATATAATGATAAGTAAATTAATAAAATGCAATCCCTAAAAATCAAAAGCAGACTGAAATAAATGAATTACATATTGACCTGGTGGCATAGCCTCTGGAGAGGAATTCGTTAAAATGACTTTAGAACACATTAACTTAACTGTAAATTCCTAGTTGTACATGAAGACATAAAGAATTGTAAAATTATCCTAAACTGTTCTACTAAGTATATTGTTCATAGTGTAATTGTAATTATTATCCTGAAACTAGCATATATCATAGAATAAAGCAAATAAGTAACTGTTAATGTCATTAGAAACCCAAGATTTTCAGCAAAAGACAGAAGGAATACAAATATAAAACTAGGTTTTTTATGTAAGTTCTTTAAATTTGAATTTGGAAATAACAGAATCTATGGTGTATTTTGTCTTAAGCAAACAAAAAATGTTTTATATACTTCCGTTTTCTGAAAAGGCTTAGAAATGCTGCCCAAATGAGAATGAGTGAGTGCTACTGGCATCTAAATTGTAATCCCTAGATATCATTTGCTGTGCAAGAAAATCAAAGTTCCTTGAAAAAATGGGCAATTCCAGGTTATGGTCAACAAAGGAATGGGAAGCGTAGAATGTTTTGTCATTTTGGAAAGGAGAGCTATCAAAGACTACTAAGATTGTGTTAAGAGGACTCAAGAACCCATTATGGATATTCCTGCTGGTCAAAGATTGGACAACTTGAACATCAGTAATAGAATAACTACAAGAGGACTAAAATGCATCACAGATGTTTAAATCAATGAGTTGGTAATGGTACCTAAAAACAAATGAAACTACTTACTGGTAACCTTTGGAGTATATTAGGAAATCAAAACATAATTTTGGAAACATACTAATAAAGGAATGATACGAAGCATTCGTCTTACAAGCAAGAATTATACCTCATAGAAACCAAATGATAAATGAGAGGAAGCTCGCCATCTTGGAGGTGTTTGAGCTAATGAATAAGCAAATAATGCTGAAATTAGACAATCTGTATTTTGCACCCCAAATGAAGTAATGGATCTAGGAGATGATCATCAATGACTGACAATATTACAAAAAGACAGCCTTTCATTGTGTGCCTCCTGATGAAAGTCAATATCACCACCTATAAAGCATGCTTAAGATCAAACCTAGATATGATCAAGTGTCTAGATCTAAACTACCAGTTTACAGTAAATACAGGGACAAAGGAACAGGTTAAAGCAACACCACAAGGATATGATCAGCAAAATGGAAATGTGGGAAATTCTTCAGGACCACCTACCTACCTACTCTCTCTTCAGCTCATAAATTGCGAGATAAAAACAAAATTGGAGGGGAAACCAGTAGTCTGTAAGATATTTAAAAGACATTTCAACCACTTGCAGCAGAGGACTTTATTTGCAACAGAGTCAACAATTTATTTAAAAAAGTTTTAGAAACTTGAGGTAATCATACACTGGATATTGTATGGTAGTAAGGAATTGTGGATTTATTTAAAGTGTGTGAAATGGTAGTGTGGTTATGTTTTTTTTTTATTTTATCTGTTAGAAATAAATAGATTTTTGGATTAAATGATAAAATACCTGGAGTTGCTTCAGAATAGTCCGTATTGAGTGAGTGGGAGGTACAAATGAAACAAAACTAGTCATGAATTAGCAATTTGAAGCTGAGTAATGGGATACTTCCATTATCTTATTATTTTTTTATGTATCTGAAATTTTCTATAGTAAAGAAATAGCAGAAATGGTAAACTGGTAACTGAAACTCTTTAGTATTTCTTAAAAGTTCATTTTGTTTTGAAGGGTCTCATGTCAAAAAATAAAAAAAGAACAACTCAGACCCATCCTAGTGTTTATAGTACACAAATATATAGAGTTAATTAAATGGGAAATAAATAGGTTTGGGCTTCTATATATCAATTCTAAAATCTTGAAAAGTTATCTAAAAGATGTCTGTCTAGCAAGTAAGTTTAGCCAGCAGAATGTTCAAAAATCATTTTGTGTTAGTGGCTTGGTACATTGTAATTGAATTGACAGTTTTGATGCATGTCATGATACAAATAGCTACAGTAGCACAGAGGGAAGAAAAACTTATTTCCACTAATGTTTCCTTTCAGGCATTTGACATTATCACAGACTGACATGGCAGCATTAACAGGAGGAAAGGTAATACTTTATATATTAGAGGATTTGATCACCCCACAAATAATAACGATTCTTAAATGAACAACTTTTACTTTTAACAGGGATTCCCCTTCTTGTTTCAACATATTCGCGATGGCATCAATATAAGACAAACTTGTAATCTGATTTTCAGCCTCTGTCGATACAATAATCGGCTAGCAGAACATGTAAGTGCTAAGAAACAGTCTTAAAGCTTTTTGGAAAAAAAAAAAAAAAAAAGCTTTTTGGTAGTTTTTAAAAGAATGTTCTGAAATCCCCCTTTTTTGTTTTAGATCGTGTCTATGCTTTTCACATCAATAGCAAAGTTGACTCCTGAGGTATGTACACATTAGTTAATTCATGTTTTTAATTCATGTTTTTAAACCTTTCTAATTGTTGTTGGAAAAAAAATACCAAAGTATCTCCCATAACAAAGCTTATTTTTCATTATATAATCTGAATAAGCTGAGTTACTCCTTTATATTTTACTATCTTAAATGTAATTTTCCCAGTTAAATATAAATTTACGTATAAGTTCAACATATTGGCATGCCACATAGAAACTAAACTTTAAAATTGTTTGATTTGAAGCATGTATCATAATTGTAGTCAAGAAAAACGTAGACTGACCAGATAAAAAAAAAAGACATAGATAATAATACAGTATTAAACAAAAGTAGTTTTGTAAAATGGTAATGTTTTAGCCACATTAATGACACTTTATCAAATGATGTAATTTACACCTTAGAAATAAAGGGATGCCACAAGAAACATTTAACCTGAATTATTCTATAAATAAGGTTGTCTCATTAATAAAAGTTTTGAGTGGTTTTTTCCAAGTTGATATCCAGAAAAATACATGTTTTCTGTTATATGTGATGCCCATGCAAATTGACTTTGTATCCCACGTTGATCCTGCTGCTTTATGATAGTTCAAGTTTACATGCAGGAGTACTGAGATCTGCTAACCTAACATAGATTTAAATGTGATGTGTAGAAAAGTTCCATGTGTTTCTTTTCTCCTGAAACAGATGGGTTCAAGTACATTTAAATACACAGTTATGTATGTTTTACAGGCAGCCAATCCTTTCTTTAAATTGTTGACTATGCTCATGGAGTTTGCTGGTGGACCTCCAGGAATGCCTCCCTTTGCATCTTACATTCTACAGAGGATATGGGAGGTAAGTCTTGGAATAGAGGTTTCAGTATTTCTTTTTCTTAGAAATTTATTTTTCTAATAAAGTTATTACCAGCTTAAGTACCATCTTACTTGGGTAATCCAAATGGTTTTAGAAGGTCACAAGTCAGGGAAGAAGACATGCTGCTAGTCAGGAGCCTTAGGGGAGAAAAGGAGTTCTTGTTTCCCACAAATTTAAAGACTGTTGTATGTAGAGTCATAAAAATAGTCTTCAGCCAGTTTAGCGTTTTCATTCCCTTCCCTCAAAAAAAATTCTGTAAGGTGATAGAATCTTAGAAATAAAAGCCACATGTTTACTGTAGTTGACAGAAATGATACAGGAAGTACCAGCCATGTCCTTTCCTTCAGAATAACTGCTGAGATCGCAGAATTTCTCTTGAATGGTGGGAAAACCTACTTTTTAGACCAAGGGGTCAGCAAACTTTTTCTCTAACTGATCAGTTAGTAAACATTTTAAGTTTTGTGGGCTCTGTGATATCTTTTGCAACCGTTCAGCTGCTATTTTAGTTAATGTAAAATCATCTAGACAGTACATAAATGAGTGGGTATGGAACTGTCCCAAAAGCCAAATCTACATTCTTAAGATTTCTTTATCCAATGGGAAAAAATCTCCCTAGTAATGCAGTTACTACTTTTCATTCTCATGTGCAATAGTAGATTGGACACACAATAAGAAAAATAAAGATGAGAAACTACAGAATTAGAAGCACTTTTAAGTCAGTTTATAAATTGAATGAGATCTAAAAATCATTGGGTCCCTGACTGCTTCTATGTTAGAGTCCTTGGCTATTTTATTTTTATTTTATAAACTGATGACAGATTTTTCTGAATATTTCCTATGGATAAATGTAGCTTTAAAAATGGAGAGGTGCACCTGGGCGGACCAGTCTGTTAAGCATCCAACTCTTGATTTTGGCTCAGGTCATGATTTCAGGGTCGTGAGACTGAGCCCCATGTTGGGCTCTGTGCTGGGCATGGAGCCTGCTTTAGATTCTCTCTCTCCTGGTCCCTGTACCCCTCTCCCCACCTTAAAAAAATTAATTTAAAAAGAAGAAAAACTGGTGAAACTTAGGCACTAGTTTTCAAAAAACTACCTTGACTTTAAGTGATTAATGGCATATACCAAAAGCAAGTAAAAAAGTAACTCCTCTGGGACCCCTGAGTGGCTCAGTGGTTGAGTGTCTGCCTTTGGCTCAGGTCGTGGTCCTGGGGTCAAGTTCTGCATCGGGCTCTCACGAGGAGCCTACTTCTCCCTCTGCCTATGTCTCTACCTCTCTCCCTGTGTCTCTCATGAATAAATAAATAAAATCTTTAAAGAAGAAAGAAAAACTCCTCAATTAGTGGATTATACTCTGTTCTTGTCATTTTATTTTTAGGTAATTGAATACAATCCTTCTCAGTGTTTGGATTGGTTGGCAGTACAGACACCCCGAAATAAACTGGCACACAGCTGGGTCCTACAGAATATGGAAAACTGGGTCGAGCGGTTTCTTTTGGCTCACAATTATCCTAGAGTCAGGACTTGTAAGTTAAATATTCAGAACTTAAACCATTTGTTGTTCCAAGTTTTGCTCTTTTGTTTTGTTTTTAAGGCAATTATAGTAATGCCCATTGTATATTACAAAGACTTTTGGAGATACTGATTTAAAGGCCAAAGTTACATTATTAGTATTTGGAAATGGCAATGTTTTGCAAATATCCAGTGTTTTTTGGTGTTTCAAGGATAGGAAACTGTCCTGTCTTGGTTGATATCACCACCACCACCATTTTTGTTTCCTTGCTTGATAGATTACAAAGCATGATAAGCATTAATTGAAGAGGAACATAATAAAAAGGTATTGAAAATATTGAGAGAAAATATTCAATGAAATCATGGGAGTTAAATGATAAACACCTTTACAGAGGCTAGAAGAGAATAAACATCTTGGAAGACAGATGGACAAATGCGAAAAGTAGATATTTCACAGACTAGAAAATTGCTTGTTAAATAATATATTTTCTTTTGGTAATATTAAAAAATCAAAGCTGATTTTTAAAATGCATTTAATTATTAAATTTAATCATTAAAATCATACTTCCTAACCATCTGCTGAAAGGGCCTAGAATGAGTGATACTGCAATAGCAACTTGCACATGGAATGCCCCTAGATGTAGGTTTCTAAAGACCATTCTCCAATAAAACAAATAATAGCTCTTTGAAGAAATGGCTGATTCTAGGTCTGGGGCAGGTAATATACAAGATGAGCCTGGAGCATCTAGTAGGACCAGAAAGTAAAGAAATACTCAAAAAACAAAATGATAGGAGTATGTCGGACGGACACAGAACCAACCTGAAAGAACGCCCAATGGCTAAAGCTAGAACAACTTGAGTAGAAAAATTAACATAGTGCTGGATTATACCCCCAAGTATAAAATAAATACCTGTGAATCCACGCTGATAAAGGATCAAATAAATAAATGGAGAAAAGACAAATCTCCTATACAAAAAAATTCTGAATGTATATATGTCCATCCTCCCTCCAAGGAGGTGGAGCTTAACCTCCCAACCCCTTAAGTGTGAGTTTAGTGACTTGCTTTCAAGGAGTAGGGAATGGGGAATGGGTTATGTAACTTTTTTTTTTCCCAAATTTTAGTTAATATACAGTGCAGTGTTGTTTCAGGAAGATTGAATGATTTATCACTTAAAACACCCAGTGCTCATCATATCAAGTGCCCTCGGTGTCCATCCCCCACCCAATCCCCTCCATCACCCCGCAGTTTGTTCTCTCTTTAAGAGTTTCTTGTGGTTTGTGGGTAGCATAACTAGAAGTGAAATTTGACAAACATTAACTCAGCCAGGTGATTATGGTTAATATCATCACTGATGAGTGTTGATAGAATGTACCCTTGATGTGATATGATATAAACTTTGTCTGGTCTTCATTACAAAAAAACATTATTTGAGGGACGCCTGGGTGGTTCAGTGGTTGAGCACCTCCCTTCAGCCCAGGGCGTGATCTTGGGGTCCCGGGATTGAGTCCTACATCAGGCTCTCCCTCTGCCTGTATCTGTGTCTCTCGTGAATAAATAAATAAAATCTTTAAAAAATAAAAAATAAAATAAAATAAATAAAATAAAATAAAATAAAATAAAATAAAATAAAATCTTTAAACTGTCAAGGTTTTCCAAAATCAGGGAGAGCCTGAGAAACTGTCACAGCCAAGAGGAGCTTACAGAGACATGATTAAATGTAATATATCCTAGATGGGATCCCGGAGCCAAAATAAAAGAACATTAAGGGAAAACTAATAAAATCTAAAGTATGGAATTTAGTTAAAAGTAATGTGCCAGTGTTGGTTCCTTAGTTACAACAAATATACTATAGTAACAATAGATGTTAATAGTAAGAGAAAAGTCGGGAGAGAATATGGTAACTATGTCTCTTCTGCCTGTCCTAAAATAAGAAGTTTGTTTGGGAAACATACCTTGTACTGGTTGGGTACGCATGGATTGGCATTGGTACTCATAGGCTTGTTTTTCCTGCCAGTTTATGTAACCCTATAGTGACGGGTCATTTATAAATGCTGACACCTATGCTGATTGGCATTTATGTTCTGACTTCTGACCATAAGACAATAAAAAATATATCCTGAACCCAAAAAAAGTTTTTTTTTAGCTATTAAACCTAATTTTCATGTACTGAGGAAGTGGCCTCCTCATACATGGCAGTTGAAGTTGTGAGTAATATTACTCTATGAGAGGCAGTTTAGCTATTTGTACCAAGATCTTCAAAATGCTTTGCCCTTTATAAATTCAGTAATATCATTTCAAGGATTCCAGTGTTGTAAATAAGTCATTCAGTATATGGGTGCTTAAATAGCCTTATTTATTATGTTTATGAAAAATTAAAAACTAGATGTTCAGTTGGGAAATAATTACAGTCAATCATTTAAAAATTATAAGACTATAATAGTAATATGAATAAGTCCTTTTGCTATAAATTGAAAAAAAGCCCAGATATTTGAATGAAATCAATATAACAATAAGAATTATAGTAACATGTATAAAAGAAAAACTACTGAGAAGTATATTAAATCCTACAAAATTCTAAGGAATGCTTCAGAATGTTTAAAAAAAGTGGAGACATAAGTTTATGTCTTAAAATAGTTGAAGAATTGCCATATAGAAATGGAGATCGACTTATTCTAAGTTCTCTACAGTATAGAACTAAATGAAGGGACTCTTTAGTCATAGCAAGGCAGTGTTTAGCGTGATAGCCTATTCTTCCATATTGACCTTCCTGGAATTTATTTCTCCTAAGAAGACCTTATTTTTTATTTAGAAGCAGATAGCTCCTAAATAAATAGATGGTTTGGTATATAATAAAACTAAATGTTCATTGTAGAATTTAAGTGGGTCTTTGGTAGAGTATTTTGAACCTTGAGTTGTGTTTGAAAATGTTTCTTAAGATTTGGGGGTAAAAGTATGTAACCAAGTAAGTTTTTTCTAATCACAAATTACTTTTCTCAATAGCAACTTACACAGTGATTGATCAAGATGACCCCTACATGCCAAGTTTTAATATTGGAAACCTATACCAAATTGAGCCTAACTAGGGCGATATTAATAGGTGAAAAAATACGTAGAAATGTAATATTGGGGGATCCCTGGGTGGCGCAGCGGTTTAGCGCCTGTATTTGGCCCAGGGTATGATCCTGGAGACCAGGGATCGAATCCCATGTCGGGCTCCTGGTGCATGGAGCCTGCTTCTCCCTCTTCCTGTATCTCTGCCTCTCTCTCTCTCTCTCTCTCTCTCTGTGCGACTATCGTAAAAAAAAAAAAAAAATAGTAAAGATTGTAAATTTTGGGATCCCTGGGTGGCGCAGCGGTTTAGCGCCTGCCTTCGGCCCAGGGCGCGATCCTGGAGACCCGGGATCGAATCCCACATCGGGCTCCCGGTGCATGGAGCCTGCTTCTCCCTCTGCCTATGTCTCTGCCTCTCTCTCTCTCTGTGTGTGACTATCATAAGTAAGTAAGTAAGTAAGTAAGTAAGTAAGTAAATAAATAAATAAATAAATAAATAAATAAATAAATAAAAGAAATGTAATATTGTGCACAAAATTGTGCATAAGGTTTAATTTGAAATCTGTAAAATAGGTTATAATTAATTTTAGAAACCCTAACTTTATTTGCTTTGACAGAACACTGGAAATTATCAAGTTATAGGTAAAATAATGGGAGACAAAATTATAGGTATATTGAAGAGTTAAAAACTCTAAGGAATTGGAAGCCATGAAGAGGCTCTCTGGTGATTGTTTTTAGGAACATTAGCTCATGAATCTGACTACCTGGGTTTGAATTCCAGCTCTGCCATGAGATGTGTAACATGGGTGTAGTCTGACTGTTTTAAGTCTGATTGAAAGTGAGGATAATAGAATTAGTGCCTGCTACATAAAGTTATGGTATTAAATAGCATAAACATTTGATAAATGTTAGCAGTTCTTGTTGTTGGACCACCATCATCATTATTGTCTCCCAGGGCTAAATCTGAGTTTCACCTCTATCTGTGTGACCTTGGTCTTTGCTTCTCCAAGATTTAGATTTTCCAGTGTAACATTACCTACCTCCAGAATGATTGTGAGGATTAAATGAAGTAATATTTTTAAAGTACCTAGCTCAGTGCTTTGCATACACAGTAACTGTTTTTATGGATGAACTCAACTAATGAGTCATTTATTTCTCAGAATTGTATGCTTAATAACATTTTTCAGGTATGTTGAAGAAGGGATGCTTGATTTGTGTTCAGAGTCAGCCTAGAAGCTTCTAGTTACGGAATGAATAAGTCATGGGGATAAAGCATATAGCATAGGGAATATCAGCAATGGTACTGTAATAGTGTTGTGTGGTGACACTGTGGTGAGCACAGCATGACATATAGAGAAGTTGAATCATTCTGTTGTACACCTGAGACTAATACAACATTGTGTGTCAACTGTACTCATGAAGAAAAAATCTTAAAAATACAAATTTAGCCTAGGAGACTTGTAAAGATTTTCCAGTTAATGTTCTATAATTGGCGCATATATATATATATAAAATCTTCACCTTACAATGCACTTTAAAGTAGATTTCATTCTGTCTTTATAACTTTATATTTTACTGCTAATCTGTAAATTATTACAAAATAACTTACCCTTATTTTGTAAAGAAGAAAACATGCTAACAAAATTGAATGATTTGACCATGTTCAGACAGTCTTAGCTAGGTCTTCTGACTCTAAATGCTGTGTTCTTTTCAAGTTAAACCATATTATTTCCTGAGAAGAAATGCAATGATAAAATAAATGGAAAATTCTACATCTCGGGAAAGCTTCTATTAGTGCAATTATTGTTGCCACTTAAAAAATAACAATGACAGAATGGAAGATGTTTGTTTTCATCATTCCTTAGAAAGTTTCTTTGGGGCCAGTGGTAGAGCAGAAAGATATTAAGAAATGTTCATGTCCCTTAATTTTTATTCATTTTATTTTTTAAAGAGAAGAGTGGCTTTGTGTTTAATGACTGCTCTTCAGTCTGTTTTATATCTTATAAGGATCTGACAGTTTTGTTTTACATTTTATAGCTGCAGCTTATCTTCTGGTGTCCCTTATACCAAGCAATTCATTCCGCCAGATGTTCCGGTCAACAAGGTCTTTGCACATCCCAACCCGTGACCTTCCACTCAGTCCAGACACAACAGTAGTCCTACATCAGGTCTACAACGTGCTCCTTGGTTTGCTCTCAAGAGCCAAACTTTATGTTGATGCTGCTGTTCATGGCACTACAAAGCTAGTGCCCTATTTTAGCTTTATGACTTACTGTTTAATTTCCAAAACTGAGAAGCTGATGTTTTCCACATATTTCATGGATTTGTGGAACCTTTTCCAGCCTAAACTTTCTGAGCCAGCAATAGCTACAAATCACAATAAACAGGCTTTGCTTTCATTTTGGTACAATGTGTGTGCTGACTGTCCAGAGAATATCCGCCTTATTGTTCAGAACCCAGTGGTAACCAAGAACATTGCCTTCAATTACATCCTTGCTGACCATGATGATCAGGATGTGGTGCTTTTTAACCGTGGGATGCTGCCCGCCTACTACGGCATTCTGAGGCTCTGCTGTGAACAGTCTCCTGCATTCACAAGACAACTCGCTTCTCACCAGAACATCCAATGGGCCTTTAAGAATCTTACACCACATGCCAGCCAATACCCTGGAGTGAGTAAAATTGATAATTATATCTGTATCTTCAAGTTGATTGGAAATAACCTATTTTTCCCCATTGTGGGAAGTGGTAACAAAATATGGAGGTATGGTCTACAGTCTTTATTAAGGACTTAATGTGTTTGTTTTCTTGAATATATGTATATAATGCTATATTACTATAAAATTTTTAAGTAATATGGATAATTTTTCTTAGGTTGATGTTGAAATTCTATCTCTAATTGAACTTAGCTCTTATCATTTGTTTTTTTTTGTAAATGTGTCTTTTATATGTGCCTAATGAAAAAAGTCAGTTTTGTGGTACGGTTTTAGGGAAGTATTTACTGTTTAGATAACTGATCATTAAGATTTACATGCTCTACTAAGCTGTGAGCTAGACAGTATTTTTATCTTAGCTATAGTATCTCTACTATACTCACACTGTATTTAGGTGAATGAAATGGTTAAGGGATCTATCAGGATACAAATATGTGCAGTCTAAATCTGATTCCTTTTTTTCTACAGACTATTTGTAGATTACATATTAAAACTTTCCCCCTTCATGTATGGCTGTCATTCCTGGATATTTCTTTTCACTGTTGCTTCTTAACTCTCTGTTGTAAACTGAATATTACACCAAGAGGATATAAATCTAGAAAAAGGGTTGGAAGAAGAGTGCAGAATACTTTTTTCAAGCTATTATAATATAGAAGCCACAAATTGCCAACGTGAGAAGTTTTTGCTAAATGGGAGATGGTGGGAGTGGAGGAGCAGGAGCTTTTTGACGACTTCCAGTGCTTAAGAGTTTAATTAAATGAATACATTGAAGAATATTTTAATTATTGGTATCCTTGAATTGCATACTATATTTCTTTTTCCTGTTGTAAAAAGGACCTTTCCTGTCCTTTAGATATGATGTAGTAAATTGTTCTCATCCAGAAGGAATAACCTGGTTTCAGCTAGGAAATTTAGAGTGCCTAGAATAGAGGCAAGAAAGTGAGTATACTAAGTACCAAAAAAGATTCAAAGCCAAGACTGTAAGAAGACCAAAGGAAACGAAAGTGAGTCTGCCTGACCTCAAAGGAGTCAAGACAGGATTTATTAAGATTATCAAGATTCAGTGGATTTTCTTAATCACATTCACATAAAAAATATTTGACTTAATTACTAAACATGATGTCCATGGTTAAATATACCTTTGGATGAGTATTGGGCAAGATAGAATATTTATCTGATAATGTTTCGTGACATCAATGAAATATAACATCTTTTATTGTAGAGCTTTATTGGAGGTTTTCATGAAAATGGTGCTTAAATCAATTTTTTCCATGGAAATTTTGGAATTGGGGCTTTTCAGTTCATTGATAAGTATGCCCACATGCCCATGGTAAAGGAATTTATAAACCCACAGTTAACGGTTTTGCTTAAATATTGGTTCCCACATTTCATCAGTCAGAAAGTTGAACTAACGATTCATCAGTCTAGAAAGAACATTCCAAATGTTTGCATAAAGGGTTTTCTCAGAAGTGGTATTAATTCAAATGTTAGTGAAAATTTTGTGATGAAAATTGTGTTTTCTCATTAAAGAAATGGAGCAAAGGATTAGGGTAGCATGTCTGGATGCCCATTTGAAGTTACAAAGCTAGTGCTTGAAACAGTGTTAAGACTAAAAATGAACCTAAAAATGAGTCTACCTGAAAAATTTAAGATTATTTTCTTTTAGTGAAGAATATATTAAATTTTAAAAATAGAATTCATTGGTAATTTTGTAACTATTCTTGAAAGGTAGTGTAATCTGATATAATTTGTTTAGTTTTAAAAGCTGACAAGTGGGTCTAACATTCAGAAATGAGAAGCAAACATTACAGAATGTTATAGGGTTAAAAGATCACCATAATGCTTATTTGCCCTTTTTAGGCAGTAGAAGAACTATTTAACCTGATGCAGCTGTTTATAGCTCAAAGGCCAGATATGAGAGAGGAAGAATTAGAAGATATTAAACAGTTTAAGAAAACAACCATAAGTTGTTACTTACGTTGCTTAGATGGCCGCTCCTGCTGGACTACTTTAATAAGGTAAAAAGGTGTTTTCTGGTGTTTTGGTTTTTTTTTTTAATTTGTTTGTTTTTCCAAGTGAGGGAATGGGGACCAGCCTTTTGACACTTAAAGAGTTATAATTATTTATAACCAAAAGTTTACCAATTCTTTAATTAGGGAAGCATTTTTGCATTCAATCACCTTGGAAAGATTTATCTTGTAAAAAATGAGTTACTTTTAAACAGTTTTTGGTTTGGTTTGGTTTTGGGTTGTATCTTTTATCACAATCATAGAATCAAGATTGGAAGGAACCTTAATATACAGTCTTAAGCCTAAACCTTGTATCCTCTTCTCTGTTCTGATTCATCCTGCCTTATGCTTGGAGATTTAGTTCCACAAGCTTCCAGAAATAGCTTTCTCCATCTTTGGATGAGACTTAATGTATTTTTCATTCTGTCTAGCCCAGATTTACCTGTCTTTAACTGTAAGAATTAGACAAAGTAACAAAATATCATCTTTATCGTTGTTCAGAGCTACAGAAGTTATTGAATGGTTATAAAGGAACTCTACAACAAATTATACATAATTCCCTTTAACTGTGGAAATAAAGGCCAGGTCAATTTCTTTCCTTTTTTTTTTTTTTTAAGTGGTGGGCAGCAAAGCAAAGTTTATTGAGCGCTAGTACAGAGCTTCTGAAGAGGGATGGGATCCAAGAGGGTTGCCCAGTCCAGGTTAATTTCTTAAAGTGCTTCTGTGTATTACATCTAAGATTTGGAGGTAATGTCCTTTATCAGGCACACATTTTTTGGTAGTACTTCTTTGAACATTACAGCATTTTTTTTTTAAGATTTTTAAAATTTATTTATTCATGAGAGACAGAGAGAGACACACAGAAAGAGAGAGAGGCAGAGACACAGGCAGAGGGAAAAGCAGGCTCCCTGCAGGGAGCCCAACGCAGGACTCCATCCTGGGTCTCCAGAATCAGGCTCTGGGCCAAAGGTGGCGCTAAACCGCAGAGCCACCCGGGCTGCCCACATTACAGTATTTTATGCTTAACCCAAGATAAGGTTATTTCAGATTATCTTCTTCAGAAAACTTTCAAATTTGATTCTTTATTAGTACACAAAATGAATTAATTATGCTTTTGGCAGAATTCCTCTAAAGGAATTCTTTTAAAGTTTTGATATTAATTTTGAATACATTTTGTTTCCAAGGTTTACTACTTAAAGCTTATTCTCTAAAAGAAATAGAAAGATTTTGAGCTTTCTTAATTCTTTTTTTTTTTTTTTTTTTTTTTTTAGCTTTCTTAATTCTTTTTTGAAAAAAGGAAAGAAAACATAGGGAGTGCCTGGATGTCTCAGTTGATTAAGGGTCTGCCTTTGGCTCAGGTCATGATCCTGGAGTCCTGGGATGGAGCCTCCCCACTTTGGGCTCCCTGCTCAGCAAGGAGTTCCCTCTTCTTCTTCCATTCCCTCTTCCCCCACAACTCATGCTTGTATTCTCTCTCTCTCATTCTTTTTTTTTTTTTTTAGATTTTATTTATATATTCATGAGAGACAGAGAGGCAGAGACATAGGCAGAGGGAGAAGCAGGCTCCCTGTAGGGAGCCCGATGTGGGACTCAATCCCCAATCCCAGCACTCTGAGATGCTCAACCACTGAGCCACCCAGGCATCCCTCTCATTCTCTCTCTCTCTCTCTCTCTCACATAAATAAATAAAAATCTTTTAAAACAAAACTAATTGAAGTAAAAGGAATTCCAGTTGTACTACATATAGCAGCAGTTTCCAGTACCTAATAATGAAATTAGGTCCATTAACTGCTTTTGATGATTATCACATAGATTATTTTCAGGGCCAAAATGTATTTCATGTTTTCCCCCTCATGTTTCTCTTTCTTCCCAAGAATCAGCTGACAAGTGCTTGGATAGTATATTTTGTTTATCTAGAGCTTAAAATAGTTTAGAAGCTAAAAACACATTATAAAAATAAGCATTGTTTATACTGAAACTTAAAATATATCTCCGTGATACCTCTCTTCCACCATTGTGGATAATTGTTGACTAGATACTAGCAGACATAACTTTTCCATGTTACTTAGAGGGTTTCTTAATATTAACTCTTTTTATTATATTACTAGGAAACAGATATAGCAGTCTCTCTCCTGTAGGCAGAAAAGAGCTAAATTACAGTTTACATCTGTCTATTTTTTATCACCAAAGTTTTCCATTCTGATTCAAAGTTCTCAACCTGGACTTTTTTTTTTCTTCTAGTGCCTTCAGAATACTATTAGAATCTGATGAAGATAGACTTCTTGTTGTATTTAATCGAGGGTTGATCCTAATGACTGAGGTAAATATTTTAATTCATTTTACTGTAGATATATCTTATTTTAATATTCTCACCAAGACTACTTTTTTTGTGGATATTTAGAGTTTATGCTAGAGTGTTTTACAGGTGTCTGGATTTTGATTATATAGATCAGTAAATGCTATATTACAAAAATGTGATTAGGTCACAGTTTTTAGGTTGCTGTTTTCTTTATCCATACTAATTCCATACTTTTCCTATTTTGTGTTTAGAACAACCACTGGATATAGTTTAGTTTTATTCATATCATTTAAAGGGTAGAAACAGATGAAATTCATACGATCTAATCACTGACAGAATTTCTCAAGAGCTCACTTATTTGATAGTATGAAACTGAGATTAGCTTCATCAGAGAAAACCATTGAGTCTGTTAGAGGTGATTCAAATCACCTGTTCATTCTTCCCACAATTCTTGAACATCCACAAACTATGAGATGATTTTAAAGCCATAAAGGTGCATTTTACCCCTTAAGTCTAGCAAAGGAGAGAAGATAAAAGAGTATATGCCAAGAGTACCTTGAGATGTAAGAGATAGGATAGTTTTCTTCAGTCAATAGTATTATAGAATAGGAATACAACATATTTGAAACTGTATTTTGAAAAATTTGGACTTGTAAAAATAAGTGGGAGAGCATCTAGATAAATGACTTGATAATTTCTTGCAGAGGCAAGAAAGTATTGTTGTATTTGAAAAATGCTATTATTTCTGTTTGGCTAGAACAAAAGTATGAAAAGTAGTGAGAATTTCATTGTTTCATTCACCAGATGTTTGAATGTGTCTACTCTGTGCCAGTCATTGTGCTAGGCATTGGAGAAGGAGCAGTGAATAAGCAGACATGGTTCCTATTGTCACAGCTTACACTGTTTGAATGCCACAGAAGTACATTGTCCGGATTATGTACTACCACCGATTCTAGACTGCATTTTGAACTTCAAATAGTGGATGGTCTATAGGTTATAGGGAACTGATTCGAGAGGATTAGAAAACCTTTACAGATTGAAGTAGGAAAAAAAAAACTAAGGATTTGGAATTAAAAGATTTAACAAGCCAATAAAATTAAAGGAATTCTTCCTTTTGGAGCTCTTTCCCTTCATTCAGATTTACTGTTTTGGGTATGGCTGACAACCATTTCACCATTGTCTTTCTTCAAAGCCCTGGAAAGTTAGTTAAAGCAGTCACCCATTCTACCCAATCTTCTTGTTGCCTGCTGCTTTGTAATTTCTAAGGCTTGTGGTCTTAGAATAAAGAATAATGAAAAACAAACTGATTAAACAGGTTATTCCTTCAGACCAGAAAGTATGCATAAAATATCAGCTCTGAAGGTGAGCACTGTTTTTATATTTTATAAAAGATCTGACTTGGGAGAATTTGACTTTTAGGTAGACAGCAAATATATTTGCTTTGTGCATATATGCACACACATAAGGTCTGAAAACATCTGTCATAAAGGATGAGTACTACCATTTTGTGGCTCAGTCAAGTAAAAATGAAATGAGGTATTCCTTTTTTTTAAATCACTTGTAGTCTTTCAACACACTGCACATGATGTACCATGAAGCCACAGCTTGCCATGTGACTGGAGACTTAGTAGAACTTCTGTCCATATTCCTTTCGGTTTTGAAGTCCACACGCCCTTATCTTCAGAGAAAAGGTTTGATTATTCCTACTTCTTATTTTTGTTACTTCCCTTTTTTTTTTTTTTTTTTTTAAGATTTTATTTATTCATGAGAGAAACAGAAAGAGAGGCAGAGACACAGGCAGATGGAGAGGCAGACTCCATGCAGGGAGCCCAATGTGGGACTCGATCCAGGGACTCTGGGATCACGCCCTCAGCCAAAGATAAGACACTCAAACTACTGAGCCACCTAGGCATCCCTTATTTTTGTTACTTTCAACTATTAAAGAGTGAAATAAGGATTTCAGACCACATCCTTCAGAGAATTTATCTTTATCTCTAGTTTATGTAGAAGATGGGGCTGTTGCTGGCTAACCATCAGGAAATGTTCATCATGACCTGGTATAAGGCTGGAGTGCTTTTGTTTATTCTCTTATGCCTGCCTAAAAAATAGGCAAGCATCCTATAAGTGTTATGATAAGATTTAAAAGATAGGGAGACACTTCCCAAGCACAGTAACAACATGGGTGTTTTGTGAAGGTTCTCCAGCTGGAAACCTCCATGGCTTAGGTTAGACCATTTTTAGTTTTAAGAGAAATAACTATAAAACCCATGTCTTGTGTCCCTGTAAAATTGCATGTGAACTCTGAACTTCATATAAATTTCTAGAAAATGGACATACTCATCCCTAGAGTATGTGCTTAAAGAAATTTGTCAAGTTTCACAGTAGTAGCCATCTCATGAAAATCATCACTTAGCTTTCACCAAAGATGTTTGTCATTAGATATTCTTAGTGTTAGCATCCTGTAGATAATAATAGAAAATAATTGTGAGGAAGTTTGAACTCAAATGACATTTTTATGTATACTTTTGTATTTGCAGATGTGAAACAAGCATTAATTCAGTGGCAGGAACGAATTGAGTTTGCTCATAAACTGTTAACTCTTCTTAATTCCTATAGTCCTCCAGAACTTAGAAATGCCTGTATAGGTAAGTTAGTTGGAAAATACATCTGTATAAAAACCTAATGGAAGATGATTTTTGTGGAATATTCTTTGTAAGATGTGGTATTAGTTATGCAGGGTTTGGAAGACACTTGTCCTTTTTATGTGTTACAATGGCCAGCAGGTCCTAGAAAATCTAGTTACATTTCTCAACATGCCAATAATTATGCTATATGATCACTGGCAGGTCATGTAGTATATCTGGGCTCTTTGTCCTTAGGTTATCTCTAGATATCTTCCAGCTCTGAAATCTTCTGGTCCTATATAAATAAGGTAGGATCATGCAAATGTTTGCAAAGGAGAGCTGATACTGTAAAGGGTTCGGAAGATTATTTTACTGCCTGTTCTTTTGCCTAGACACAGTAGCTGTTCTTAGACTCCCAAGAATTTTGCCTTTTTATTGATTACATAGTTATAATAAGGTGATAATTTGTGCCTGTTAAGGGATCCCCCCTCCCTCGTTTTAAATTTATACTGAATTTTGTTTTACTAGTTTAGAAGCCATTTAAAAAAATTCTCTCTAGAGACTGTAACTTTATTACCAGTTTCTCGAAATGACATGAATGGCTGTCATGTGTAAGCAGTAAGTTTTGGCACGTTTCGGCCTGATGTTCTGTGGAATTACTGGTCTATACTACACTAACCTCTGATTGTCAATAGCCTGTCATCACGAGCTTTACTTCTGTGTGATTAGTCCATCTAGCATCATGAAACATTAAAAGTAGACTAAGGATTAGATCTTAGATCCAAAGAACTTTGAACCTTGGATTTTCCGTCTAAGTTGCTTTGGTTGATTTTAGGAAGACATGTCATCAATGTGCATTAAATATTTCCCTTAGTGTACTCTTCTCCGTGACGCTTCTCTTGGATAAATAGAATACAAATAAATAGTTTTAAACTTTGGTTTCTAAATGATGACTGTATTATGGTTAGTAAGTGTGCTGATCCAGATTTGATTGAACATCAGACAGAATTTCTCCCAGTGTCAGCAGCTAAAACAGTTTGACTCGTTAAAACTTGTCGCCTGCCATGCTGCCACTAGTCACCCTAACAGGGTTTGTGAGTTCGAAAGAAGCAGGTTAGAGATACTCTAGTTTTTTAATACTCATATTGTGTTTTTATTTTCAGATGTTCTCAAGGAACTTGTGCTTTTGAGTCCTCATGACTTTCTTCATACTCTGGTTCCATTTCTACAACACAACCATTGTACTTACCATCATAGTAATATACCAAGTACGTATTCATCTAGCACAGTACTTGAATGTGGTTGGTATTTAATCTTTCTGCACACTGAAACATGGAGATTTATTTTTTTCCATTTATTCTTACTGTACACTTTTAATGTCTTAGTGTCTCTTGGACCTTATTTCCCTTGTCGAGAAAATATCAAGCTAATAGGAGGGAAAAGCAATATTCGGCCTCCGCGCCCTGAACTCAATATGTGCCTCTTGCCCACAATGGTGGAAACCAGTAAGGTATGTTGGGATGCCAGGAAAACCATGTTTCTGTAGTACACAGTAATTTGAAATTTCCCCTCTGGCAGTTATATTAAACTTAAATGACCATTTTGTGGATCCTAAGAAGATTAGACTCATTTGGACTTTTTCCTTTTAGTGCTCTGAAATGTTGGTTGAATATTTGCAAAATCAACAATAAGCACAAGTAGTAAGTTTTTTCCTCCCTCAAAAAAAAAAAAAATACCCTAATATAAAGTCCTACTAGTATTTGTCACTAGGCTAAATTATAACTGGGCCATATATCTAAACCTGAAAAGTCAAGTTAGGTATTTACTATTGTTTAAATTTGGCCATTTAATTAATGACTTCTTTTACTGCCCTTTTAATTATAATCCTTTCACCTAAGCCTAATATCACTGATTGATAGCTTGACCATTTGTAGTCTTGATTCTTCTCTTCTAATGCGTATCCTAAAATAATGCTAATTCTAAATTATAAAGAACGTACATTGACACAAGATAATTTCTCAGTTTCAACATTTTTTAAACAGTTTTCCCCCTTTATCTTTCTTCACTCTGCTTCATTCACACTCTCCCTTGCCCACCGTTTTTGGATCTTAAATATACTTCTCATAAGATAAAATATTTAAAATAATTAACATTGCAGTAACCATTCCAGAAAACTTTTGAAATCTATTTCAAAAATCAAATTTAATTCAGCTCTTCTTGATGATGTCTGTAGAACTAAAGTGTCACATTTTAAAATCCTATAGTAATTTTACTTGATTAAAGAAAGTATATAGAGATAATGGGTAATTTTAATTGATAAGCATTTGCACACTGAAAATAAACTTGTGACAATTAAGATCTTAACATTTCTAGAAACTTGGAATTTAAAAGTAGGTTCTTATAGAATTTAAATATTTAATCAGCTTTTTAGTTAAACTTATTACATTTGCACAAAATATGCTCTTTAATTTATTATACAATTTAAGTGCAACCATTTTATCATCTTTAACCTTCAGGGCAAAGATGACGTTTATGATCGTATGCTGCTAGACTACTTCTTTTCTTATCATCAATTCATCCATCTATTATGCCGAGTTGCAATCAACTGTGAAAAATTTACTGAAACATTAGTTAAGCTGAGTAAGTATAAAAGATAAGCAGTAAATTCCACTGAATTATTTTAAGCCCCTAGCCACTTAGGAAGGGGAGACAAAAATGAGACAACCCTTTTTTTCTTTTTTAAAGTGCCGGTTTAAAAATATTAATTATTCTTGGGAACATTTTTATTTTTATTAAGAAAACACCAACTTACTGGTTTCCATTGAATAGTTCTGCCCAGAGTTTCAGCTGGCCTATAAAGGAGTGTGGAGTAGGGCTGATCACTTTTGTACATAGAAGCCCAAGTCCTCCTCCATCTGCCCAGCAGAATTTTAAAACAAAAACCAAAAACTACTCTGCTTAGGGAGGCAGGCTTAGAGAGGTGGACTTTCCCAGCCCTGATCTTGAGGATAAGATGAGATCTATAGAGCCAGCTGTGCTTTGGAGCTGGCAATGCCAAGAGCAAACTGAGTGGGCTTGCCAGGGTGAAGCAGAGGTGCATATGTGAGTAAATTAGGAGGTAAGTTTCATGAAACAGAGAGGTGAATGAGAAGAAAGGAAATTTGAAAAAGGAAGATATGAGAAATAGAAAACAAAACCGTCAGTGAATTATAAAAGGGGTAAAATCTCAAATTACTCCAGGATGTGCTTGAGAGCTATAAGAGAATTGCTGCCAGTGGGTGACTTTTTCTAGCTGATAAGTCTTTAGAAGACATGTCCCCTATCCCAGGACCTCCAGAGTTCCCAGACTCTGTGTGTTCTTTGAATCTTAACTTCTTTAGGGATGGCCCAGGATCCTCTCCCAGTGTTGTGTAGTTTTGTTTCAGAGCATAGGAAGTGAAATGCTCATGGAATTACCACTCAGGTCAAGAAACAGAATATTGCCATGCTCTAGAACCTCCCCCTTGTGCTTTTCCTCAATCACAACCCCTTCTTTCTATGGAAAAGTTTTGATCGATTTTAAGTAGGGCAAGATATGTGAACATACCTTAGGTTTCATTATCGGAGAAGAAGGAGGTGGTAACAGCTGTCAGGGATAATTCTTCTTCAGAAAAACCATTTTATTGGTAAGTGATTAGTGTCTTCAGATTTAAAAGGTTGTTCCTTCCATCGGTTATCATTAGCTGGTTTTATATACATACGGCTGAATTGCCAGGTTGGGGGTGGTGGGCAGGGAGCACATACTCAGGTTGGCCATTTCATGATTACACAGTTTGGTCATGGCACTTGGTAAAAAACTAAAACCTAGCAGTGGCAGTGATCAAGTGTGAGAAAATGTCCAGGAATTCTAGTAACACAGCTTTACTCCCAGATAAGGAGGGGGACTTACTAAATGCTGACCTTGAGAACGGTTCTTGGTAATCATGTTCACATAATTTATACCAGAAGTTATGTGAGGAGCTATTTTAGCTGCTTGAACAGCTCTGATCAAATAGTGAACGTTTTACCCTGTTTGGGACTGTCTTCCTCATCAATACAGATACACAATTTTGAGGAAATTAAACATGGAAGAGAGGAGGAGAGAGGGAGGGGATGGACATACACTTAGCCTTCAACATTAGCTGAATCAACTCTCATAATACTTTATACTTACATTCCTCTTGTTACCATGAAGCACTGTTGATGCTGCCTCCTAGTGTTTAGTTTTCTACATAGCACTATTCTATAGAACTTTCTTTGAGGATGGAAATATTCTCCAACTGCATCATTGTGCATGATATGATAGCCACAAGCCATATGTGAGTGTTGAGAACTTGAAATGTGATTTAAGGAACTGAACTTTTATCTTAATTTTAACTAAGCCAGATTTGACTGGTGGCTGTGTATTGAATAGAAACCAAAGCCTTTACAAATTGAGCAGGAAAAGAAATTTTTCAGAGTTATATATTTTTGTTAGATCCTCATACTCTTCCACCTTTTCCGGAACTCATTATATCTTAATGCAGAAAATTAGACACTATTTTAACAGAGACCTAAAAGCAGTGCTTTCCTCATGCCTCATCTGAATGAAGAGAGTATGTCCCAATGTTTAAAGTTAACTTCCACTTTCAGCTGAAATGATTATTTCCAAGGAGAGTCACTAGGAAAAAGCTTAAGAAGTTAAGCCCATGTTAATGACTGTAACGGGGAGCAGAAAGTTGATAAGGAGTTCTAATTTGTGTAGTTTTTTTTTTTAAGATTTTATTTATTTATTCATGAGAGACCCAGAAGGAGAGAGAGGCAGAGACACACACAGGCAGAGAGAAAAGCAGGCTCCATGCGCAGGGAGCCTGATATGGGACTCGATTCTGGGTCTCCAGGATCACGCCCTGGGCCAAAGGTGGTGCTAAACTACTAAGCCACCAGGGCTCCCTAATTTGTGTAATTTTCTTTTTTTTTTTTTTATTAGAGAAAAGCAGGCTCCATGCGCAGGGAGCCTGATATGGGACTCGATTCTGGGTCTCCAGGATCACGCCCTGGGCCAAAGGTGGTGCTAAACTACTAAGCCACCAGGGCTCCCTAATTTGTGTAATTTTCTTTTTTTTTTTTTTTTAGTTTGTGTAATTTTCTTAAATTATATTTGGTAACAAAGAAAGGGAAGGGTAAATTTAAATTGGTTATGTCTTTAATCATTTGAGCCTTGAGATTAGATCCAAGGGCCAATATTGTGACCATGGGTGGGATTGTCTCAAAACTTGGTTTGTAAGTCACTTAGTTTTGAGGAAAAGACTTTGTAGTAATTCTTATATAGGTAACTGAGTAGATTTTATGATTTGTTAGGAGATAAAAAGGAAGTATGTAATAATTGTATATTAGAATTGTAGGTTAGGGGCATGGGGTTAGGGGAAACAAAAGTGGAGGAAAGAATTTTGGGAGAGTGAATAAAGCTACGACTGCCATGTGAAATAAGTGTCTGAAACTACAGTATTTTGATTAATTGAAAAACAACAGAGTTTAACCAAAAAAGATTCTAAAAAAGAATAATAGGAGAACCTGACACTATTAATTTCTGAAATACTTACTAAAGATCAGTAATCTTTAATTTTATTTTTTAGGATTTACTTACATATACATAATTTATAATTCAAAATAACAAAAGGTACACATCACCATACCATTCACAGGCCTGCCCTCCACTTATATTAATTTTATCTTTTTTTGCATGAAAACAGCAAATACAGGTTTATTCTCTCCTTTCTTACATAAAAGTAAACTATAATGTTTAAAGCTATATATTGTAGGTATGGAAATACATAGGTAGAAAAACATACACGGGCAAAAACAGCCCCAGACAAACATAAGGATACATGAGGATTCTGAAGACAGTAAACATGACCTATCAAACCTGTGGAGACGGTATGGTATTGAGGGAATCACGTATGTAGGGAGAGGAGGGGCAGAATTTTATTAATCTACTTATCACTTAGACTAAAATAGATTAACCCAAAGATTTAGTTGTGAAAAATAAAATTATAACAAAATTAGAGAAAAATATAGAATCATATAGATAGTACCGTCCAACTTGAAAGGCCATGTTAAACAGGACATAAAACCCATAAACAAGAGAAATTATAATTTTGGCAACATAAAAACTGAAAATACTACGTGTTGAAAAATGCCATAGGTTAAAGTACAGCTAATGGGGAAAATACTGGCATTCTAAACAGTTAAATGGCTAGTATTGTCAATACAGTGATTTTTAGGATTCAGTGAGATGGGAAAGAACGTTAGTAAGATAAGTAAAGGACGTCAACAGGCAACTCCTTCACACATACAAAACTACTAAATGTTTGGTAACCATAGGAGGGTTGCCTCTCCTTATTAATGTTGGTTTCTCTTTTCTCTCATTTTTCCCCCTAACTATGATATAAAGTTTAAATGGTATACATGTTTAAACAGTTTGGGGAAAGAAGAGCTGTTACAATGGAGTCAGTTTAGGGATGCATATTAGTATTGCCAATTTGGATTATCCATGGCCCTTGATGCTGCAGTACCAGATCTAAGAGTCTACCCTACTCTACTTATAAAAGTGTCCAACAACATACATAGGCTATTTATTTTCATTCAGTTTTTATTGGGTAAAAACTGGAAACAACTGTCCGTTAGTAGGAGCTTAGTTAAGTAAATCTGTAATTTATCATAGAGTCATTAAATAGTTTGTATTATATGGTCTTTAAGAGGATAGGAAATGACCTTGGATTACATGAAAAAAAGCAAATTGGAAAACAATATGCAGAATGTGATCACAGTCCTACAACAATAGGAAAAATAACTTAGTACATGTGGAAGAAAAAAAAAAAAAAAACACCCACACAAAACCTAGAGGAATATACATACTCCCAGCTGTGTAAGGATGAAATTATGGGTTGCTTTCAAGGTCTAGGTAATTTTCATTTTCAGAGATAAAACAACAATCTTTCACCTTTACTATTTAACGTTGCTTTTGACAGTTTTCAGAATGCATTGGTAAATGAAAGTAAAAAATAGTAAAAGGAAATTTTGCAAGCAACATGGTATACCTAAAAATTGGAAATCTTCAAAATTTCTAGAATTAAAAAAATTACGACAGCTGGTAAAACTAAACAAATTAGAAATTCAGATTATAAAAAGCACAGCTCTGGTTCATGCTTTACCTTTTTTGATGTCAATGTGGTACATTGTGATTGGAAAGACGACAGCTGGTTAGCTGTTTTCCAAAGACGACTTAGAAAGGTGAATGAATATACCAGTCATTCAGTGCAGATCAGAAGGCAACTTCTGCCAGTCTAACAAGGGCAAATCCATTTATCCTAGGCCTATACTAAGTAATTCCACTTAATAGATATATCTATAATTTAGCAATTGATTACCAGTCTGTTAATTTACAACAAGGAAGAACAGGCACAAGGATCTGAATATTCCATGGGTAGGGCCAACAGATTTTTTTTTTCCAGTAACCTACATGGAAAACCAAATAAACAGCAGAAGGTTGCTTAGTGTGTATGAGTGAGAACAAGGTGAATTCTTAGGCTCTAAAATGTCTTGATGATTCGGTCCCATAGTGGAGCATTACTTGTGGGCTTTTATCCATTGGCAGAAGCTACCACTTCATGGATAATGCTTGGATGGTCTAAATACTCCTATAGAAAACCAAACAATCCTAATACAGTTCAGGTAGGAGATGACCTGAACTAGTAAATATACATATAAAATATTTCATCCTCACAACAATCATCTGAATTGCCATTTTACCTACAAAAACAGTTTTAAAAAGATTTAATAATGCATCTAGTAGCTTCTTCAGTATATAGTGTTACTAATGAGGGAAAGATATTTGGAATAGTTTTTTTTTTTTAATTGTATATTAGTTCCTTTGTGGATGGGGTAGAGAATATGAACCCAGTGAGGATGTCTGAAGTCACAGGATGAAGAAAGATGGGCAGAAGCCAGTATGTCTTAGGCCTGCCTGTCCTGTTTCATGAGACAAGGCTTGGACGTGGTGCTTGATTGCCTCTCCCTGTGCTTTGTGCCCAGTAAGAAAGACACCCCAGAAGGTATTGGAGGAATGTGTGGAGTAAGATGGCATTGGCCTCTACCTTGAGTCACAGAGCCAAGATGCACCTGATCTCAGTGCTTTGTGAAAATGCTAGAAAGAAACTGAAACTGTGTTGCTCTGAAAGGATGCCCTCCTTCCAAAGGAGGTGCAACTCAGGAAATAGGACTGTGAGAGAGGTAACTTTGGCTCACTGTATGTAGGTGGCAGTGTTTTTCAGAGTGTAGTGTGGAAGATGGTCCAGGGAAAATAATTTTATATTATAAATACGTATGCCTCTTACCATGTCACAAAAATATACAACTAGTATGCCAAATTTGTGACTTCCTAGATGTTATGCTGCCTAAGGCTAATAATGTAGAATTAGTGAATCCAAAGATTAGTATTAAGTAAACAGTACAGGTGATGGATAGATAGGAAAGCAATAATGAAAGTGATATGAATGGCTGAAGTTTGGGAATACAGTGATGACTGAAAAGATTATAGGCTTCAGAATAAGGTATACCTGGGATAGACATTGTGCTCGCTGGCTTTTGCGATGAACCTGAGCAGATAATCTCTCTCAGCCTGATTTCTTCATTGAGTAGAGACGAAAGGAGGATAAAACAATGCCTCCCAAAGTTGACGAGAAAATTAAATGTAATTATCTGATAGACCTAGCACAGTAGATGCCAGTGTATATTTATTTCCTTCTTCTCTTGTAAAATAAAGATACTTGTATCAGATTATTACTTGGAAGTGATCTTAGATTACAGAAATCCTCCATGGTTTTGTTTGTTGTGATAGTGCTGGCTTTTTGGTAGTTGTGGAAAATAGGAATAAAGATTATTATGCTTTGATGAATAATTGAGGAAAAAGTAAAAACTAAAGAAACAAATTGTGATGTACGGTATACTTTCACCGGAGAGGGTTAAGGTCAGAAGAGCCTTTTCAGAGGTTGGCAGACTCTTTCTGCAAAGGGTGTACTTTGCTGGCCATATGTATGGTCTGCATCACGTATTCTTCTTCACTGTTCTTTTTACAATCCTTTAAAAATACAAAAGCCCTTTTTAGCTCAGATGGCCATAGAGACAGGTTGTGAACCAGACTTGGCCTGCAAGCCAGAGTTTGCCAACCTTTGGTCTATGATAATTATGGATTATGGATAATTATGATGCAGAGACGAGGGAGCATGGAAACTCTTTCCTGTACCCAACAATTTTGATGCCCTCATTTGCTTATGTGTATTGTGCTCTTACGGTGGGTAAATGCCTCCATCCCCATCCAGATTAGGTTAGGACAAAGGAGAGTGACTATCATTTCTTTGGGGGGGGGGGGGTGTCTCTCTACAAAGGGATTAATCTTGACAGGAAAATAAATAGGCTTACCACAAAAGGGAATCTTGGCATCCTTGGATGACCAAATTGGATGACTGATCTGACTTTCCTGTCCTAAGATTTTCTTGAATTTTTGGTCCAATAAACAGTAATAGTCTGCATGCTGCCTGATTTTGTATAAGCAGTGAGCTTACCTGCATGCTAAGGAGGATCTTTACATTTTTTAATGTTTAAAATTTTTAAATGCTAGGTTATTCTAAATATTCTGTGACACAAAAATTACATGTGATTCAAATTTCAGTATTCTTAAATTTTATCGAAAGACAGCCACACCCATTCATTTGGTGTTGTCTTTCACTGCTTTCATACTACCCTGCAGAGTTGAGTAGTTGTAACAGAGATCATTTGGCTGCAAAGACTAAAATATTTACTATTTGGCCCTTTACAGAAAAAGTTTGCTGACTTCATGTCTAACTCATAATTTTTTCTTAACTAGAGGAGAATAGTTTTATTATATTTCTCCTCCATCATCAATTTTCCCTGGCTTTGCTGATACTGGTAGTATGGAGAATGAGAAATTTACTTACACCTGTGGGTATAGCAACTTCTGTGCTTTTTGAGAGGTAGGAGGGCAGAGGGTAGAGGAATAATACATTTCTTAAAGATACGCTTTGACATTTGGAATAGGAAGAGGAAAGGTTGAAACAATAGAGGTTCCAAATAGGACACTGACATACAGCTAAGTATGGTCCACCCAGAAGAATTTGGAGACAAGGCTAGAAGCTGTTAGACTCAAGAGCAGTGTTTATGCAAATCTACCATAAAGGTAATTTTCCCTGGCTTTGGAGAAACAAGGTAAAAGAAAAAGGAACACTATGTTTTCTAATTCTCCACATCCTCTTTTTAACCTTGTCCCTCCTTCCTCTCCAAACTTAGCTAGTCCATGAAAATGATCTAATACATAGAATGGTACCTTAATCCAAGAAGGCTTTGGAACCACTTGCAATAGCCCTTATGAAATTGTCCCAGATAAAGTTCTAATTCTTTAAAAGCAGAATTGGTTTAAGTTACCTCAGATCCTGATGGGAATGAGGTGTGGAATGTGAGTGGATTCCGCCAAAGTATACTGCATTCTAAAATATTTCCCTGGTTAAAGCATTGGAATGAATTCTTTCCCTTTAAGTATTCTATATAGTTCTAAAACATGTAGAAAATACTAATAGTTATGAGTAGATGCCTATAGAATTGTACCTGCAGAGTTGAATATCTCAGTAGTATAATCTATAATTATAACCTATTCTGATTTCTTTTTAAATATTAGGTGTCCTAGTTGCCTATGAAGGTTTGCCTCTTCATCTTGCACTGTTCCCCAAACTTTGGACTGAGCTATGCCAGACTCAGGTAAAGAAAATGAGTTTTAGATGATTTTGGTCTGTCATCTCATCTGACCATTTGGTCAGTAATTTTAGGAACAGTGGATTGAACACAAGCTGGAAATTGGTGTTTTAGAATCTTGGTAGGTAAAATATGATTAATGGAAATAATAGCTATTGAGTATTGGGCATCAAGTTGCCATTTTGAGATTTTTACTTTAGTAGATTTGTATCCCAGAGGATGTTTCAAATGAGCTATTTATAATTTGAATTTGTAATTTATAGGTTAATGTAAACAGTTGTGCTAAAAATCGAAAACAGAGAGGTGTATTTACGGGAAGAAGGCATATGCCACTTGCTCTCCCTCACCTGCCCCATCTCTTGCTCCCCTCCATCCTTCTTAAAACTAGCAGAAACCATTGTAGCAGTCTTCTTTACCTCTTCCTTGTTACTTTGGAGAGGTGTTCAAGAGTCTGATCACTTACTTTTACCTGCAGTCTCATTGAGAACAGGAAATACTGTATCCTACCTATCTTAAGTATCTAAGAGCCAACTCTTTAAAATAAAGTGGGCACCTCAATAATGCTTGTTTAATTGGGGCAGGGGTTGGGGAGAATGGCAGGGATGTGGGGAGAAACCTAATTGGTCCTAAGATTTGGCTCATTGCTTGGATCATGCATAAAGGATCCTCACTTTTAGACTCAGGGGGGGAAAAAAAGGCAAGCTATTGGTTCCCTGCCTGGTTGCAGCTGCCCATCCCCAGAGGAAGAGATATTTGTTTACTTTGGCTTAAACTTTACCCAAATTACAGCATCTGAAACATTGAAACACTGTATGCCTCTGGTGCAGCCTCCTGCCTGGGCTGTAATGCTGTTTATTCTCCTAGTGAATGTGTGTCAAGTGGTGCTATGATAGTTGTTTCTCTGTCTCCTCCTTACAAACTGTGGGTTCCTCAAGTATAGAAATGGAGTCTTCTCTAGCCTCTAAAGAAATATTTTGTTTTCTACAATAGGACTCTTTGAAAGGTTAGTTTAAATTGATCACCGGGCTTTTAGTATATTGCGGACTTTGAGAAAATGACTTGCTGGTAGATTTATTTTTTTTCTTTTAGCTACGTGGTCAGTTTCATAAATTGGAGCAGGTCTCTGCATTTTCCCCCTCTGCCCCTACTACTGTTCTTCTCCTTCTTCTTGATTTGGGTAGTTGCTTTTTTTGGTTTTCTGTACTGTGCCACTATTGCTTCCCTGTTGTTTTATCTACTCCAGCATTTTACTCTTCCCGTTATTGGCTTGTTTTCCACAGAATTCCGTATCTCCAAAAACTTCCTTTAAAACACCACCAAACTCTCTTAAAGCTCCTAAAACCCTGCCAGCGTGGTAGCAGCAGCCATCAAGAAACACAGGCAGCAGGCGGAGGCTCTGGCTGGTAGAATGAGGCAGATTTTCATGACACCAAGGATCTGAAGAGCTGGGTCCTGGTCCTGTTAGACTCCTGATTTCTTAGATGAACTTGAGTGTACTTACCAAGTTGCTTTACTCCAATAAGATATTTTAAGTATATACCTGTACATATTTAAAGTTTGTCCTATTTTCTTAAATAGTCCATTTTGTCTTCCATACAAATTATCTATTACTAAAATACATATAATCTAGGGAGTATATCTACTTAAAGACATACTACTTGTGTTTAAGAGCCATGACCATTTAAAAACAGGAAAACCAAATTTTAGTAAACTTTCCATATATTGGGGACCCACTAATTATCTTTGTGAGGTAATTGAGATTTGCTTTTTTACCTTGGCAGTATTCATGGGGGGAAAAGGATACTTAACAAATTATATTTCTTAACGTTTTAACTCCTCTTAGGGAATAAATTTAATTCTTAGAATTTGTCTTTTCCTCTACGTAGTTTGGTTACCTATTAATTATTCATTAATTTGGTCCCCTGAAAACATTTTTATCCTGTTTGGCTAGTCTTATTTGTCCAGTCCTTGTTCCCTCTCTTAATGCTAGATCAATAAAGTTGAATTTCTTTCGAAATGTATTTTTTCGTTTTGCCCCTCAAACCTGTTACAAGTCTCTTCCTTTTACACTCAACCTGTAGAGTCCAAGTGCAGATGATTTAGTTTACTGGGAGGACAGTTACTTGACTGAAAGATTAGTAGAGTTAAAAGTGGCTTCTCATAGGTTGTAAAATGACTTTGGATGTTCATCATAAGCAATGTGTAAGCCTTGCAGTTATTTCAGTGCTCAACCATCAGTACTTCTTCTTCCCCACTGTAGTCTGCTATGTCAAAAAATTGCATCAAGCTTTTGTGTGAAGATCCTGTTTTTGCAGAATATATAAAATGTATCCTAATGGATGAAAGAACTTTTCTAAACAACAACATTGTCTACACATTCATGACACATTTTCTTCTAAAGGTATGTCCTGCTTTTGGAAACTTACTGTGTTATTCCAACCAGTTAATGGTTGTGTTTTCATTATTTTAGTCTTTTGGAGATTTTTTTTAAAAAAAAATTTTCCCCCAGGTTCAAGGTCAAGTGTTCTCTGAAGCAAACTGTGCCAATCTGATCAGCACCCTAATTACAAACTTGATAAATCAGTATCAGAACCTGCAATCTGATTTCACCAACAGAGTTGAAATTTCCAAAGCAAGTGCTTCTTTAAATGGGGTAAGAATTGGGGTGCCTGGCTGGCTCAGTTGGAGGAGCATGTGACTGTTGATCTTGGGGTTGTTTCAGCCCCCACCCCCTTGGTGCAGAAATGCTTAAAAATGAAATCTTAAATAAATAAATAAAAGGGGTTAAGAACTGTGGAAGTCCTGCACTTCAGGGCTTTCCTTAAGTCAACTCTAAATTTGGCTTTAGTTAAAATTTAGGGAATTAGTTGCATTATATAGATACCCATGATTGCCAGGTCATACGATCCTGGAATGCTAGCACCTGTCCAACAGTGGCCTCCCAGATAACAAAATGTTGCTTAGATGCTAGAACAGATTACATAGCTGAGTAAGAAAGACTTTACTATTGGATACTTACCAGAAATCATATTTGAGCAACTGTGATCTCCAGATTGGAGGCCTTAATTTCTCAGGGATAATTCAAGGCTTATTTTTTAAATCTCTATCTAAATTCTACCTTTTTTTTTTTTTTTTTTTTTTTTTTGCCTTTTCAGAACACTTACTTGACCTAATTAGTGGCATGACAGATAAAATATTGGTATTAATGACTTAGAACCCATAAAATATAGTAATATCCTAATGCTGGCTTTCTAGTTTTAGCATTCCCTAAAAATGCCAGAACGGATTCCTAGAAAAGTAGAGGTGTGTTAAAACACAAAACAGCGGTGTCAAAATATTAGCTTTAGTACTTGAAATGTTCCTGTCTGGCTTTTATAGGATCTGCGGGCACTTGCTTTGCTCCTGTCAGTTCACACTCCCAAGCAATTAAACCCAGCTCTAATTCCAACTCTGCAAGAGCTTTTAAGCAAATGTAGGACTTGTCTGCAGCAGAGAAACTCACTCCAAGAGCAAGAAGCCAAAGAAAGAAAAACTAAAGGTTAGCTTTCTGGACTAATATTACCTTTAGGGTGGGAGAGGGGAAGAATCACTCCATATAACTGGCTTTACAATAGCTGTCTGTTCGGTTGGGTCTCCTACATAGAAGTGCTAAAAACAAAACCCCCAGTGTGATCTTAATGACTCCTTTCAGAGAATGATGTTCATTTTCACAGATGATGAAGGGGCAACTCCTGTTAAAAGAAGGCGTGTTAGCAGTGACGAGGAACACACCGTAGACAGTTGTATCAGCGACATGAAAACAGAAACCAGGGAGGTCCTAACCCCAACTAGCACTTCAGACAATGAGACAAGAGACTCCTCAATTATTGATCCAGGAACTGAACAAGATCTTCCTTCCCCTGAAAATAGTTCTGTTAAAGAATATCGAATGGAAGTTCCATCTTCGTTTTCAGAAGACATGTCAAATATCAGGTCACAGCATGCAGAAGAACAGTCCAGTGATGGTAGATTTGAAGACTGTAAAGAATTTAAGGACCTCCACTGTTCCAAGGAGTCTAACTTAGCTGAGGAAGAATCTGAATTCCCTTCTACTTCTATCTCTGCAGTTCTCTCTGACTTAGCTGACTTGAGAAGCTGTGACGGTCAAGCTTTGCCCTCCCAGGACCCCGAGGCTGCTTTATCACTCAGTTGTGGCCATTCCAGAGGACTCTTTAGTCACATGCAGCAACATGACATTCTAGATACTCTGTGTAGGACCATTGAATCTACGATCCATGTGGTCACGAGGATATCTGGCAAAGGAAACCAAGCTGCTTCTTGACATTAGATGTAGCATGTCTACTTTTAAGGTCCCCTCTCCCCCCAATGCTGTTTGTATAAGTTTTGCTTATTTCTGTTTTTGTGCTTCAGTTTGTCCCGTGCTCTCTGCTTGAATGGCAAGATAGATTCATAGGCTTAACTCTTGGTCAGGCCGAACTCCAGATGGAAACATTTGCATCTTCAGTATACTTCCTAAAGGGCAATCAGATAAGGGGTATGTTTTATGTAATTAAGAGTTCACTGTAGTGGCTTTCATCTAACACGGCTGTCTGGGAGGAACAGGGCTCCCTGGCCCTGTACAATGTAATTTAAACTTACAGCATTTTTACTGTGTATAATATGGTGTCCTCTGTGCCAGTTTTGTACCTTATAATAGAGGCAGATCGCCTCCGATCGCTGTGGTTCTTATTATCGAAATTAAGTTTACTTGTATACGGAACAACCACAAGAAATTTGATTCTGTAAAGAATCCTCTTTAGCTGTGGCCTGGCAGTATATAAATGGTGCTTTATTTAACAGAATACCTGTGGAGGAAATAAAGCACACTTGATGTAAAAATAATTGTTTTATTTTTATTGACATGACTGATTGCTATTCTGTGCACTTAATTAAATGGATTGTGATGACTTTTCACTTGTTTACATTTAACATTGCTTTAGTCTTCTCAGATGAAAGTAATGAGAAAACTGAATGGGAGGGAAGTACTTCTCCATTATATTCTATTTCCTTAGCAGGAGTCATGGCCCAAAAAGTAACTTCCCCCATAGCCTTTCAGGCCTCCGCCCAAAGTGCGGAACTGCTGCAGGGAGCAGCCTCATGAGAAGGCCTGATGCACCTCACTTCAACATGCTGCTGCTTTGCAACCTAAGAGCTACAGACCCTAAAAACCCTGAAGTAAAATAAAGGAATAGTATCAACGTGCCATTTATTTTGTCTTCCTGAACTAAAACTACAGCTCAACTATAGTCGGAAACTTCAACTATCTGTACCCAGAGGCTCAATCTCTTCCCAGAGAAGCATCTGTGGGAGGTAAGATTAATAATGAATTTCCAGGTTGCTTGCTACCTTTTAACCCAATGAGAGTCTAGTCATAGTAAAGAGTCCATCAGTGCTTCGAATTCTGTGTAAGTTCATGGATTTCATCCAATATAAATTGTGTTTTTTCTTTTTTAAAAAGAGAAATAGTGAGGAAGTAAACTTGATACTTTTCCTGCTTACAAAAAGTAATACCCTTATAAAAGGTGGTCAGCTGCAGTAAACCTTTTATTTCTTGAAAATGGTGCTTCTGCCAACAGAATTTCATGCTCTCTTCTTTACAGACAGGAACTCCTTTACAGTCTAATTGCAATTCAGTTTGCCCTGCAGTAGGCACAAAATTCAGTGCAACTGTTGGATAGTGTTCAGGGGGGTGGGGCACAGGGGCAAGCTTGAGTGTAGACTCTAGTAACAGAATACTAATAACATACCTTCTGGCAGTTCCCACATCTCCATTTCATGACAATATTTTTATTTGTCAACTAAAAACAAAGGGGAAATTCCCTTAAGACAGCTTTTAAAACTCCCAACAATACAGGAAATCCTGTCGTTAAAACCCACGTACTAAAGGTACTGAATGAACAACAGTACAGACCCATCTTCCAGGGTGTTCGGCAGCACCAGTGAGAACCGATGGTTCATGGGTGCCACAAGGTCCTCAACAGCAGCAATATCAAGGACAGAAGTCCAGCTCTATTTTGGTTACTAGTGTCACTGATGTCAAGGGATGAGGCAACCAACACTGGGCAACGTGGATCATAGTGATTTAGTGGCAGAAATGTGAAACTTTTACAGAGCAAGACCTGAGAATTAATTATGAACCATAAGCATTAACATAATTACTGTCCAAATAAGTCTTCATCTTTATCATTTATTTAGTAGGTGTAACATGTTTTTTTCTACAACCAAGTATATATAACTTTTTACTATAACCAATTTTATAAAATTCTCAAGTTTCCGTGAGCCCAGATAAAAACCGAAAGCAAGATAAAAAGAGCATGGATTTTTAAAAAGCAATATTTGGGTGCCTGGCTGGCTCAGTTGGAAGAGCATGGGACTCTTGCTCTTGAGGTCATGAATTCAAGACCCACACTGAGTATGTAGAAATTATTTAAATAAAAAGATAAAAATAAAGCAGTATTAACAGAAGAGTCAGTCCCAGCTTACTTTAACCCTAAAGATTACTTACCGATTCTATATATTCACCAGTGATGTTCCCATCAAATATTTGGAATTCCCCCCTCTTCTCAGCTTCTAATACCGCAGGAGATATAGAAAATTGTTGCACCAACTAAACAAGCAAAACAAACAGCAGACATGTTAGTCCAGCCTGTCTTAACACCTTTTTAACCTAAATGCAAAATATTAATTTCTGTGATTTGGGTTTTGTGTTTTTTAATCCTGAATCTGAAGCCTTTACTTACAAGCTTTCTCTCCCTCTCTTTCAGCAGGAGAAAACTCAGTAATGGGTCCCCTAAATGTGGATATATTTCCCTCAAGTGCCCATCTTTTACCCTCTTAAATTTTTTAGGAGTTAAAGACTTCTATCACTACCATTCTAGATCCCTTCAATTAAATTGTAAGATGGCGGCCATATGGGAAACTAAAAACCAGCCCTAGTTCTTAGTGGCACATTTTCTCTTCATGTCAGCACTGAAGATCCTAGCTTGAGAAGTTACTTACATCTTTTGTGGTGAAGATGTTGTACAGTTGCTCTATAGTTGTGTCAAACAGTTCTGTCATGTGCATTGCCATAGTGGATCCTGGATCCCTGGATCCTTACACCCACCCCACTGGAGGTGAAGCCTGAATCTCAAGAAGAGGTTCCAAAGGATAACTACCTAAAAAAAAAAAAAAAAAAAAAAAAAAAGATAACTAACTAGCATGCCCAGAGTTACAGCTACAGAGATTACAGAGATTTTAAAATTCTGTCTTCCCCTCTTAATAAAACACCAAAATGTCCCCAAATTCCACACACCCCTTCGAGACACATGGAAATAGCACGAAAAGCCTTTTAGCACCACCCATCCTGGTTACTGTGAAACACCGCTCATTGTTCCTGTGAGCCCTTCAGCTTTGTTCCACTCGCAGGCCACAGCTTAATACCCCAACTCCTACTTGGACATAATGGCCCAGAGGGCATAAAAATAAGCATATAAAGGACAACAGCATGTAAGGCCAAAGGGTGTCAATTACCCCCACCACCACTGCCACCACCAGATGCCAAGGATTGGATCTAAAACCTCCCAACCCAAAAGTCTGGAGAGGTTTTTTTCTATTGTAGGTGAACCTCAAAGTCACCTGGTTGTATAATCTGTTGCCAACCAAAGAACCCAGCCTTAGGACACTGTCCTGAACTAAATTCAATACTTATCCCACAAGAAGGCCTGTTTCCATCAAGGATGAAAGTCTCATTTCATCATTTCCCCTAAAAATGGCAGGAGATGTAAAGATGCATGACCCTGCCCTCCTCACTAGCCTTTACGGTTCCCCATCATTTAGAGCCTGGGAGCATCCTCATTAAGCACTTTCTTTGCCCTCCCTACATACTTGCCCTAGAGGTCATACCTGCAAGGTATTCTCCCTCAGTTTCCTTTTAACTGTTGAGTCCTGGGTTGCCATAGGTTTCATTGGTAAAATCATTCCCATTGTAAATAAAGAAACCTACAAGAAGTGATTTTGATTTTAAAAAACAAAAAAACCTTTTTCCCCTTCAGCACCAACAGTAAGGCAGAAAGTCCAAAACAGCATACAGTAAGAGAACTGATACTTGTAAAGAATTTCTATACCATTGAGAATTTCAAGACCATATCATCTTTTTACAGATGCTAATTATGAACATGAGTTCCACAGCAACCAATGCCTGTCTTTTCAAATGCCTCACTTTTATTTAGTTCTTGGTAAAAGAGTGATATTTTCAAAAAAATTTTTCCAAAAAGCTCAATTTTATAAAACTACTACTAGCTTTATGACCTTCACCTACTGTCAAAACCAGACCCTTAATTGCTTCACCACCACCTCACAAAGCTTGGCCTCACAGTGTTCAAGCCTGTGGGCCAGCTACCTAGATACTCCAGTAACCGAGTCCAAGGATGAGGTGCAAACATACGGGCCCCACTGGTCATTTTGCCTGGCAGGTGACTTCTCTAATTTAGGAAAGAAGAGAATAACCTTACTTCCATGCAGGGTATGATCTAGGTAAATTTCAACTGTGTCTGTAAAGCCTTTCATTCATTCTCTCAACAAGGATTTATTCATAAGCACCTACTATATGCCCAGCATTGTGCCAGAAGCTGGAGATACAGCAGTGAACAAGACACACACCTTCTTTGCCCCTTTAGAGCTTACACTCCAGAAGATAGACCTTGAACAAGTAAATTAGACAAACTGAATAAAACTATCATTCCAGAAAACTCTTAGCAATTCCATAGGCAAAATTTAGTTTGTGAGGTGTATGGTACCAATCATCACTAACTACGGTCCTACTTGTGACTCTCAACCTCCAGACTACAGTTTATCCTGTAGCACAGAGAGGTATTTCCAAAGCCTTACAGACATCACCCTAACCTAGGAATCCAGACCACAGTACAGAGCATAACGTGGGTAAATAGAAAAGGGACCCTCTGGTTCACAAGGGTTGCCTTCTTTACCCGTCTTAAGTGCCTTCAGGTAATCTCCAAGGGCCTCCCTGACCTTGGAGGTACCTGCAGTTTTCATAAGATCCTTCAGTATATCCCCATCTCCTTTCTTTTTACTCACATTCACCTACAAATCAGAAAAATACCTAAGAAAAATCTGGTTTGATGTGCTCTTACGACATCAGGACATATGGCTGGGAGAAGCAACGTGATGTTGAGGGGAAGAAGTGAACTCAAGAGATGTGCCAGGTTTCTTCGCAGACTTTGAGAAGCTGTAAGAGTTTATAATCAAAGGTCCATTGACTGGGTCGATGGCCAAATCTAGAGTGGATTTCTTAGAAATGTGAACCCTTGATTTGCATATACAATGTTACGTGTATGTGTATGTATTATATTGATGATGTAGTCACCCCATGGCTTTTATCAGGGTCTAGAAATGCGCTGTCCAGTATGGTAGCCACTAGCCACATTTGGCTGTTGAGCACTTAAAATGTGGCTGGTCTGATTTGAGATGTGCTATAAGTGTAAAATCCACAACAGACTTTGAAGACTTAATACAAAAACAATGTAAAATCATCTCAATAATTTTGATATTAATTACATGTTAAAATGGTATTTTTTTATATATTTGGTTAAATAAAAATATTAAAATTAATTTCACCTGTTTCTTTTAACTTTTTTAATATGGCTACTAGAAAAATTTAAATTCCATATGTGGCTTGCATTGCATTTCTATTGAACAGCGCTAGTCTAGAACCCCAAAGCCAGAGTAATTAGGAAAAATCAAGCTCCCACAGTAACGGGACCTTGGGCTACACTTTTTTACTTTTTTTTGTGGGGAGGGGGGTGGGATTGGGAGAGGGAGGAGGAAAAGGGCCGGGGAGTGAGGGGAGGAAGAGGGAAGCATCAGAATGACGCTCTTGGAAGGCTTCTGTGGTCTTCTCAGAATGAAAAGCGGTACCGGTTTGAACTATTTAGTATCCCTGTGATTTACCCGAGCTGGGCCTGCTCCCGGCTCGTGCATCCGTCTGTCCTGTAAGCCAGCAAAGGATGAATCTAAAAGGCTCATTTAATATGATGTAAAACGTCTCTGCTGCATCTGAACAGGTGAAATCACGGCCCTTAGTAGGGCAGCCACCCATGTGAAGGGGGGTCTGAGCCCCCTTTGCCGGCGTGACCTCGCGTGAAGGCGAGTCGAGTCGTAGGCATGTCGCTCAGTGTGGTTTAGTTGTTCTTTGTTAGACTTCACATTTAAATATGTTCGCAAATCAGACCCTTTGTCAAACTATCTTGGTTTAGAAAATCGACAAATGGTACATCTGGTCCCTCCCCAGAACCAAGCTTTCCAGCTGCAAGAGGGCAGTCACCGAAAACCAAGCCTGGGAGCTCCAGAGAGCTCCAGCTCCCAGGCGAGCGAGGGCAGCCGGTCAAAAGCAATGCAGACTCCGTTGCCAAAACCCATGCGATACGGCCAAAGGGGATGCCAGCGAAAAGCTGAGAATTTTCACTATTAAAGGGAAACAGCAAAGCTGCAGAAACCAAACCCCGTTCGTCAAGCTGGGCATCTGCGTGAGGGCGCCGCAGGGATTTACCTGCTACCACCCCGAGTGCCGATGGGCCGCGTGGCACGCGGCGGGGCTTACTCGCCTTCCCACCGCTCCGTTCCACACCCACGGGACAGCAACCTCGGCGAACGAACCCGACACGATCCACCAAAACTACCACACGGGAATCGCAGTCTATTAAACGGTTTTTCAAATGCCCCATGTATACACAGTAGAAGCTCGACTTATTAAAAAAAAAAAAAAAAAACTGGCAGATCCCTCACCTCGGTGTCATCTACTTCATTTTCTTCAGAAAGGTTGGGCATTTCAATCAATCCTTTGTGCTTTGCACCAGATTCTTTAAACCTAAAATGAACAAAATACATTCTTCGATTGCAAAGTAACAAGTGGTTTATGCAAAACTGACTTCACTGAATAGCCCCCACCCTCCTCAGCGGTGCCGCCACCGCCACCGCCACCGAGGACAAGGCCGCCGAAGGGCCCACAGCGAAGGGCCCACAGCGGGGGAAGCAAACGAGGAAGGCAGGGGTAAATGAAAGCGCCCACAAAGCTAGGGGCCAGGTGGAAGCATGAGGTTGCAGGAAGAGGACCTTTAACCAACGCTCCTGTTTTCCTCTCCTGATACTCTTCACCAGGTCAGAGCAGGATAAAGGGCTGTCCTGAAGAGGAGTCACACAAGGGATGAGAGGCCAGAAAGGGGCAATGAGTTCTAATCATGAAAAGCATGAGGGGAGGCAGGTTGTGGCTGGGGGAAGTTGTGCACTGGACTCCGGGTAGCTGGATTTCTTTCAATACCAAGGTGCCGATTTCAGGGACATCAAGATGGCAACACAGGTTATTCCTGACTTCAGTCCCCTTCACAAAACCAACTAGCAGCTATCCATAGACAAGACACCACTGGGAAAATCCCAGAATGCACCCTTGCAGGCCAGAGAGAAAGGACCTAATTAGAAGGGGAAGAGAAGTGATAAGACTGACTAAATCGCCCCTCTCCCATGCCAGCACAGAGCTGTGGGTTCTTCAGTGGGAAAAAACGTGGACATGCAGGTCCACGTTTGGGGACTTGGCATTGGGGGATGCTTCCTAGAAGGCGCATCTGGGTCTCCACTTGCACGGACCACTGGGGATCAGACAGAGTGGGACAGGGTTTTCAATAACCAGTGCTCAAATCTTGTAGCAGAGCATGAGCAAAGACTCTGGCCATCTGCAGAGCTAGCCGGTAGCCCTGCGTGGCCAGGATGCTGGGCTGGCAATTATGCCCCATTAGGACATCCAGTCAATGAACTGAAACCGGCTGTGGAGCCCGATCTACCGCCCCTACCCAGGCAAGGAAGCAAATATGCAGCCCATTCAACTGCTGAGGGCAGCCTCCCATCATCTGGACCACAAAGGAAGCCTGATCAGAGAATGTGGGCGGCCCCAGAGCCCATTCTCCAGCCCCTCTTGGGCAGGAAGCCAAACCAGCAACCCTAACCAGTTGCTGAGCACAGTGTCCGATCCCTATAACTGAAAAGCCCAAATGGTGACCTTAAACAGCCCTGAAGCTCAGCCTACAGACCTGCCCAAATGCTAGACAGAGGTTGGGGCCTTGTCCAGAGAAAGAGCCCAGACAGTGAACCCACCCGAACACAGAGCACAGCCCAGCCCCAGCAAGCTGCAGGATACAGCTGGAGGCCCATCGCCATCGGAGAGCCCAGCAGCACTGTGGCTACCTCATCTCGAAGTGACGCCTGCAGACCTGGGCAACTTCAGGGCACGGTCTGATCACAGAGCACAGCCTGAGGCCAGGTGCAATCAGGAAGCCCTCACTGTGGCCCTCTCTGAACAGAGTCTAGCCAGCAGAACCATCTGGTCAGGGAGCATAGCCTGAGACCCCACCCAACCAGGAGCAATGGTGGAGACCCGCCCATAGCCCTGCCCAACCACAGTGTCCAACCAATAGTACTGCCCTTCCAGAGAACACCTCCAGTGACTACCCCTCTAACCAGAGGTAACTGCGAGCCCATACAGAGGCCTCGGTGACCACGGAGCACAGCCAGCAGCGACACCCACTCAAGGAGTCTGCCCAGTGCCCCGCTTGAGCACAGAGCCCAACCAGCAGACCCACCCAACCAAGGAGCCCAGCCAGTAGAGCCCTGACTTCCGACTCAGAGTATGGGCAGTGGCCCACCTAACTGGAGACCCTGACGGCATGCCCTGCCCACCACAATGCTACTAGCTGACCCACCCAGCAACCCAAACTAAGCTAAACGGTGAAGGTCTTTTCCTACAGTAAAGCCTGTAAAGTCTGGAAAAGGAAACCACTTACATATGCAGATACCAACGCAAGGAATTAAGGCTCATGAAAATTCAGGCAAACATGACACCACCAAAGGAAACTAATAAAGTTCCAATAGCACATCCTAAAGAAATGGAGATCCATGAACTGTGTGACCAGTAAGTAGGAATAAATCTCTAGGGCAGCCCCGGGTGGCTCAGTGGTTTGGCACCGCCTTCAGCCTGGGGTGTGGTCCTGGAGTCTCGGGATCAAGTCCCGCATCAGGCTCCCTTGCATGGAGCCTGCTTCTCCCTCTGCCTACGTCTCTGCCTCTCTCTCTGTCTCTGTCATGAATAAATAAAATCTTTTTAAGAACTTTTAAAAAAAGAATAAATCTCTTAAGAAAGTTTAGTGAACCACAAAATCACACAGACAACTAAACAAAATTAGCAGAATACATGAACAAAATGAGAAATTCAACAAAGAAACACAAACCACAAAGTAACACAACAGAAATTCTAGAGGTGAATACAATAACTGAACTCAAGACTTATACAGAAAGCTCCAACAGTTAAACTGACCAAGCAGAAGAATGAAAAAATGAACGAGAAAATATTTGAAATTAGCATCATAAAAACATATGAATGTGTAAAGCCCACTGGTAATGGTAAATATATACTTCAACTCAGATTATCTAATATTGCAATGGTTTTGTATAATTCACTTACTGCTCTACTTTAAAAGTTAAAATGTACTAAAAATAACTATAAATACAATAATTTATTACTGGAAAAAAATTAAAAAAAATAATTTATTACTGGATACATAATATGAAAATATGCAAATTGTAATATCAATAACCTAAAACAGGAGAGAAGTATAAATTTCTGTATGCTACTAAAGTTGTTAGTAGTTTAAATAGCGTATTATATGGGACGCCTGGGTGGCTCAGTGGTTGAGCATCTGCCTTGGGCTCAGGTCGTGATCCCGGGGTCTCAGGATCGAGTCCCACATCGGGCTCCCCATAGGGAGCCTGCTTCTCCCTCTGCCTGTGTCTTTGCCCTCTCTGTGTGTCTCTCATGAATAAATAAATAAAATCTTTAAAAAAATAGCATATATAAAAATATTTCATGTAAGCCTCAGGGTAACCACCTGAGGAAAACCTGTAGGAGGTGCACAAAAGATTATGATAAAGGAGTCAAAGCATACTACACGAAAGGCTGCAGATCACCAAGGAAGGTAAGAGAGGAAGGAACACAAGACCTACAAAAGAGAAAACAACAAAATGGCAAGCATAAGTTCTTACCTATCAATAATTACTTTAAACATAAATGGGTTGTCCAATCAAAAGACACAAATAGGGCGCCTGGGTGGCTCAGTGGGTTAAGCATCTGCCCTGCGCTCAGGTCATGATCCCAGAGTCCCAGGATAGAGACCCACCCCCGGGCTCTCTGCTCAGTGGGGAGATTGCTTCACCCTCTGCCCCTCACCCAGCTCATGCTCTCTCTCGAATAAATAAGACCTTTTTTTTTTAAAAAAAAAAGGACAATGTCTGAATAGGATTAAAAAGAGGGAAAAAAAGATCCAACAACAAACTGCCTATATTAAGAGATTCACTTTGGCTTTATTTATTTGTTTGTTTGTTATTTATTATTTTATTCAGAGAGAGAGAGAGAGAGAGAGGCAGAGGGAGAAACAGGCTCCATGCGGGGAGCCGGACGTGGGCCAGGATCATACCCAGGGCTGCAGGTGGCGCTAAACCGCTCTGCCACTGGGGCTGCCCTCACTTTGGCTTTAAAGGGACATACATAAACTGAGAGTAAGGGAGAAAAGAGGTATTTTAAGCAAAGGGTAACCAAAAAAATAAAAAAATTTTAAAAAAGCAGGAGTAGCTACACTTGTATAAGACAAAGTACTAAGAAAATCTAGTCAAAAAAGAACTAAAGGAGGTTATGATATAACACTAAAGGGCTTAATTCATCAAGAAGGTACAATTGTAAATATTTATATACCCAACACTGAAGCGCCTAAATTTATAAAGGAAATATTAACAGAACAAAAAGAAGAAATAAACAGCAGTACAATAAAAGTTGGGGATTTCAATATCCCGTGATCAAGAATGGAGGGATTATCCAGACAAGAAAATCATCAAGGAAACAGCAGACTTAAACATTATAGACCAAATGGACCTCACAGACATATATAAAACAGTCCAGGGCAGCCCGGGTGCTCAGCGGCTTAGCACCGCCTTCAGCCCAGGGTGTGATCCCAGAGTCCCAAGATCGAGTCCCACACTGGGTTCCCTGCATGGAGCCTGCTTCTCCCTCTGCCTGTGTCTGTGCCCTCTCTGTATGTCTCTCATGAATAAATAAAATCTTTAAAAATAAAGAAAGAAAGAAACAGCAACACAATACACATTCTTCTCAAGGATCCCTCAAACGTCTTCTAGGATAAATGATGTTAGGACACAAAACAAGTCTCAACAAATTCAAAAATACAGAAATTAGGGATCCCTGGTGGCTCAGCGGCTTAGCATCTGCCTTCAGCCCAGGGTGTGATCCTAGACTCCCAGTGTTGAGCTCCCTGCATGGAGCCTGCTTCTCCCTCTGCCTGTGTCTCTGCCTCTGTCTCTGTGTCTCTCATGAATAAATAAATAAATTTTAAAAATACAGAAATTATAGTATCTTTTCAAGCCATAATGGTATGAAATCAGAAATTAACAATAGGAGGAGGGGAGGCTCTGGTGGCTCAGCAGTTTAGCGCCCGCCTTCAGCCCAGGGTGCAATCCTGGAGTCCCAGGATCGAGTCCCATGTCAGGCTCCCTGCATGGAGCCTGCTTCTCCTTCTGCCTGTGTCTCTGTGTCTCTCTGTGTGTGTTTCTCTCATGAATAAATAAAAATAAAATCTTAAAAAAAATTTTTTTTAAATAACAACAGGAGGAATGCTGGAAAATTCAAATATACGTGGAAATTAAACAAAACACCCCTAAACAACCAATAGCTCAAAGACATCACAAGGGGAATTTTAAAAATACCTTGAGACAAGTGAAACTAGAAACACAATACACCAAAACCTACAGGATGCACCGAAAGGAGTTCTAAGCAGGAAGTTTGTAGTGATGACCAGATACATCAAGAAAAAAAAAAAAAAAGATTTCAAATAAAGAACTGAACTTTGTGTCTCAAAGAGCTAAAAAAACAAACAAAAAAAATAAGTCCAAAGTTAGCAGAAGAAAGCAAATAAGAAGAATCTATAGATCCAGTGCAATGAAAATGCAGTTATCAAAATGCCAATGGAATTTTTCATAGAAATAGGACAATTCTGGGATCTCTGCGTGGCGCAGCGGTTTGGCGCCTGCCTTTGGCCAGGGCGCGATTCTGGAGACCCGGGATCGAATCCCACGTCGGGCTCCCGGTGCATGGAGCCTGCTTCTCCCTCTGCCTGTGTCTCTGCCTCTCTCTCTCTCTCTCTCTCTCTCTGACTATTGTAAATAAATAAAAATTTTTTAAAAATGCATATATTAAAAAAAAATAATAGGACAATTCTAAAATTCGCCTGAAACCACAAAACGCCCCAAACAGCCAGCGCAATCCTGAGAAACCAGAACAGAGCTAGAGGCATCACGGTTCCTGATCTCCAACTTTACTACAAAGCTATACTGATCAAAACATATGATACTGCCTTAAAACAGACACAGAGACCAATGGAACGGAATCAAGAGCCCGGAAATGAGCCGGTGCGTAGGCTCAGCTGCTGCCGGAGGAGGCGGGGAGACTCCTCGGGGGTCCAAGGCGTCTCTTCCCTAAATGGTACCGGAGACGTGACACTCCCGCGAGGAGCAGTGACCCCGGAGCCCTCTGGTCAATCACTCACAAAAACTGAAGGGGATTATAGACCTGGAACCATCAAAGGCTCCTGACGGGTCTTGGCGTAGGGTTCGGCGGAGACACCAAAAGCCCGAGCAGCAAGAGCGAAGCGGCTGCGCGCGAGACCCTCCCCCGGCCCCGGCCCCGGCCCCGCAAGGATCGACCCGGTGGGACGCGGCGTCTGCACCTCATCCCAGGCCCAGCGCTCGCGACGAGCTCCTGAAGCCTGACGCAAGCGAGCCAAATAGTCTCATTAAAAATGGGCAAAGGACCCGCACAGACCTGCAGCCCCCACTGCCCAGCAGGGTCACCCCCCCACCGCCCAGGAGGGGCCCCCCAGCCCCACCGCCCAGCAGGGTCACCCCCCCACCCAGCAGGGGCCCCCCCACGGCCCAGCAGGGCCCCCCCAGCTCCACTGCCCAGCAGGGCCCCCCCCCCCCACCGCCTGCGGGAACCCAGAGGCTGCGCCGCGGCCGGGCTGTATGGGCCTGACCCGCAGCACCACCAGCTGCTTCTGCGGTCCCCCCTGGGTACACCGTCTCGAAGACACACGTGCACCTCCGGGGTCACTGCACAGTTGCCACGACGTGGGTCCACTGATGGGTCAACGGATGAGGAAAGTGTGGTGGACACTTGCCGCCCACGACGGTGGGTCACCCAGCCACACCAAGGAAGGGGGCCCTGGGGACACCCCGCTGAGGGAGAAAAGTCAGACAGAAGTTGTATGATCTCACTGGCATGTGGGGGCCAGAAAAACCAAAGGCACAGACAGAGAGCAGACTGCTGCTTGCAGGGAGGGGGGACGTTGAAGGTGGTCAAAGGACCAAAGGGTTCAAGCTTCCAGCAAGTCATTTTTTTTCTTCCAGCAAGTTCTGAGGATGTGATACACAGCCTGACGACCACAGCCAACAACACCATATTGCATATTCCAAAGCTGCTAAGAGGGGATCCCTGGGGGGCTCAGCGGTTTAGCTCTGCCTTTGGCCCAGGTCGTGATCCTGGAGACCCAGGTTTGAGTCCCCCATGGGGCTCCCTGCATGGAACCTGCTCCTCCCTCTGCCTGTGTCTCTCATGAATAAATGAATATTTTTTAAAGAATAAAAACTACTAAGGAAGTAAACATATTTTTTAAAAGATTTATTTATTTATTCATGAGAGACACACACAGAGAGAGAGAGAGAGAGAGGCAGAGACACAGGCAGAGGGAGAAGCAGGCTCCATGCAGGGAGCCCGATGTGGGACTCGATCCCAGGACCCCAGGATCACACCCTGAGCCAAAGGCAGATGCTCAACCGCTGAGCCGCCCAGGAGTCCCAAATACTTAAATACACACACACACACACACACACACACGCACGCACACGCACATATATATACATATATCATCCTGCTACATACGTTAACCTCGCAATTTTATAAGTCTACTGTGTCTCAATAAAGGTGGGAAAAAAACTAGGTAAAATCTAATCAAAAAAAGAAAAAAGAGGGCAGCCTGGGAGGCTCAGCAGTTTAGCGCCACCTTCGGCCCAGGATGATCCTGCAGTCCCGGGATGGAGTCCCACATGGGGCTCCCTGCATGGAGCCTGCTTCTCCCTCTGCCTGTGTCTCTGCCCCCCTACTGTCTCTCATGAATAAATAAATAAAATCTTAAAAAAAAAAAACAAAACAGAATGTTGACTCCCCCCTGAGGGTCCCACATGCCACCTGGAGGAGACACCAGCAGTCAGGGCAGGCCCTGCTTGGCCTGTCCTCCAGCCCCTGCCCGGGAGTGGCTCAGTCGTACCTTCCTGAGGAGGTGGCTGCTGCTTTGGGGTGAGGGAGACAGAGAGGCACAAGGCCACGAGCCTCCCTGGGACTGCCAGAGCCCTGTCCTGGGGCCGGACACCCTGCTGTGACCCAGCCAGCTGCGGACAACCCAGCCTACCGTGGAACTCTCCGAGCAACTCTCAAGAAAGGGGCGAGACTCCTGAGCAGAGGCCCAAACTTTAACTCAGTACCATCTTCTAGAATTAGATCTGTCCCTCTCTCTTCCTCTTCCTTTTCCCCTTTGTCTTCACATCCATGATTATTTCAACAAATATTCACTGAGCACAGACTACTAACCAGCCAGGTACCGGGCGTCACAGGAGAACCTTACTCTTTCAACAAGCACACGGTATTCCCGACAGTGATCTGGACCTGGAAACCGAACCAATCCATCCCTGACCAAACGACCTACGGAATGAAAACAACACAAATGTCCATCAACTGATGAACAGATGGACAATATGTGCCAATATGTGCCATGTCTGTGCAACAGAATACCTTCAACCACAAGGGATGAAACATGCTACGACATGGATGAACCTTGAAAACCTCATGCTACGTGAAAGGAGCCAGTCACCTAAATGTGCAACGTGAAACGAGCCATATGCAGCAACATTTTTCCAGATATGTCTCCTGAGGCAAGGGAAGTAAAAGCAAAAAATAAACTATTAGGAGTACATCAAAATAAGGGCGCCTGGGTGGCTCAGTCGGTGAAGCGTCTGACTCTTGATTTCAACTCAGGTCATGACCTCAGGGTCATGAGATTAAGCCCCACCTCTGGCTCTGCACTGGTGCACTGGGCCTGGAGCCTGCTCAGGATTGTCTCTTCCTCCCCCACTCACATGTGCTCTCCCTCTCTCAATAAATAAATAAATAAATAAATAAAGGCAAACTACATCAGAATAAAAAGCTTCTGCACAGCAATGGAAATAATGAACAAAACTAAAAGACGACATACTGACTGGGAGAAGATATCTGCAAATGATATCTCTGAGAAAGGGTTAGAACCTAAAATATATAAAGAACTTATACAGGGGTGCCTGGCTGGCTCAGTTGGTAGAGCCTGCGACTCTTGATCTTGAAGTCGTGAGTTCAAGCCCCATGCTGGGTTTAGAACTTACTTAAAAAAAGAAGTAAAAATATTTTTAAAAAGGTAAGAACCAAAAAAAAAAAAAAAAAAAAAGAACTAAAAAAAAAGAAAAGAACCAATACAACTCAACACCAAAATAATAATAATAATAATAATCCAACTAAAAATGGGCAGAAGACAGGGGTGCTTGGGTGGCTCACTCAGTTAAGCATCTGACTCAGGTCATGATCTCAGGGTCCTGGGATTGAACCCCATGTCAGGGTCTGCTCAGCAGACTCCTGTCTGCTTGTCCTTACCCCTCTGCCCTTGTCCCTGCTTGTGCTCTCTCTCCCAAATAAATATTTTAAAATTAATTATTTTTTAAAATGGGCAGAAGACATGAACAGACATTTCCCCAAAGAAGACACAGAGATGGCCAAGAGATACATGAAAGGACGCTCAGTGTCACTCATCATCGGGGAAACGAAACTACAATGAGGTATCACCTCACACCTATCAAAATGGCCAAAATCAGAAACACAAGAAACAACAATTGGTGAAGATTGTACAGCTGAAGCTAACTTAACATTTACGTTAACTACACGGGAATTAATATTTTTAAAAAAGAGCCCATCACAAAAGACCACATACTCCATGATTCCATTCCTGTGAAATGTCCCGAATAGGCAAATCCCGAACACATGAGTGGTTGCCAAAGACCGGAGTGACTGAGGGTTTTTGTGAGAGGTGAGTGTTCGGAGATGGATCGGAGCGATGGCTGCACAACTCCGTGTACCCAAAACCACTGCGCTGCACACTTTAAATGGGTGAACTGTACGGTATGTGAAGCAGATCTCAATAAAGCTGATATTTAAAAAAAATAAAATAAAATGAAGCTGATATTTTTTTTAAAAATCCCCCGCCCTGACGAATGGGGGCAGAAGGGGAACCAGAATAATAATATATTTAAGTAACCATAGAAAGATATCAAATAGCAGTGCTTGGGGGGAAATGAAGCAGGGAGGGAGACAGTACAAAGAGGCGACCTGCGGTTTTGACAGGACGGAAGCAGGTGGCTTCGCTCAGGACAAGGGCCGGCAGGACCCAGGAGCGGCAGCGGGCAGCTGCGGGAATCCCAGGCCGCAGGTGCCTGCGGACAATCCTGCTGAAATCAGAGGGGCTCTAAGCAGCTGGGGGAAGCCCCCAGGACAGAGGGGACCTGCAACTCCCGACACCAGACTCCCCAGCGGGCTGGGCCCCTACCAGGGGCTCTAAAATGCCTGCGGAATGAACGGAATGAACGAGCGGAGGGAACCGCCCCTGCCCCAAGGCTGCCTCCAGCCCTAGGCCTGCCCGGAGCCCCTCCCTCCCAGCTCAGCGCTCCCCTGGGCTGCTCCGGGAAGCCTCAGCTCCCACCTGCTGCAGCTCCCTGGCTCACCTGGCCCGCCTCCTCCGCCGCGACGCCCCCCAGGAGGTCGCGGAGCTTCCCCGTGGACCCGCTGGGGGCATCCCGCTCCGTCCTGCGGGGACCAGGAAGGCAGAGCCACGGAGGGAAGCCCGGCCCGGATCCCCGGGACCAGCTGTGTCCCCTCCCGCGGCCGCGAGACACCCGCCCCCCTCAAAGCTCCAAATGTGCTGCTTCGACCAGATTTCCACCCAACACTAATATTCCTGCTGACTTCCTTCAGATATAATGATCCTGTTTACTGCGTAAAGCAGTATTTTGTCTTAAAAGCACTGGCTTATCCTGGGGTCAGGGGGCGCCTGGCAACCTCACCCACTGGAAATGGGTGGGCAAAGCCTGGCGCCCACAAAAAAAAGGTGGTCATGACTGCCATCGTTTTAATCAAAACAAGACAAATTATCGAGACATATCAAGATTGCTCTCGGGCAATCTTCCCAAATAAATGTTCCCATTTTAGGGAGTGCAGATGAGGAGAGAGAAGTCCCCCATGTGTGGTCCGTGGTGACAAGGCCCGGGGACGAGAGGCCGGGGCCCCGGACCTGCCTCAACCTCGGCCCGGAGCCGAGAGGTACCACAGGCCTCGGTGATGCTGCCTCGAGAGGCCCGGGGCGCGGGCGCAGAGCTCAGCCCGGGCTGCGGGTGGCGGGCGAGGAGCTCGGGCTCCCGGAGGGCGGCGGGGCTCGCCAGAGCGCATCCCTCGGAGGTGCCGCCGAGATCCGGCTCCTGCTGGGGCCGCCGCAAACGAGACCCCGCCCCCCCACCGGCTGCTTCTCGCTTCCAGAAACAGCAGGAGGGGTGGGGGGCTCTTAAGGTCCCAGGCTGTCGAAGTGGAAGAGGCAAGTCGGACACCAGTCAGGGGCCCAGGCCCGCTCTGCCAGGGAGGGCGCCGAGGTCCCCGGGCCGCGCAGACTAGCCGCGGGGAGGGGGGGCGGCACCTGCGCAGGCCCCGCCCCCCGAGGAGCGCCACCTGCGCAGGCCCCGCCCCCCGAGGAGCGCCACCTGCGGAGGCCCCGCCCCCCGAGGAGAGCCACCTGCGCGGGCCCCGCCCCCCGAGGAGAGCCACCTGCACGGGCCCCGCCCCCCCAGGAGAGCCACCTGCGCGGGCCCCGCCCCCCGAGGAGAGCCACCTGCACGGGCCCCGTCCCCCGAGGAGCGCCACCTGCGCGGGCCGCCCCCGAGGAGCGCCACCTGCGCGGGCCCCGCCCCCGAGGAGAGCCACCTGCACGGGCCCCGCCCCCCGAGGAGAGCCACCTGCGCGGGCCCCGCCCCCGAGGAGCGCCACCTGCGCGGGCCCCGCCCCCCGAGGAGCGCCACCTGCGCGGGCTCCGCCCCCGAGGAGCGCCACCTGCGCGGGCCCCGCCCCCCGAGGAGAGCCACCTGCGCGGGCCCCGCCCCCCGAGGAGCGCCACCTGCACGGGCCCCGCCCCCCCCCAGGAGAGCCACCTGCGCGGGCCCCGCCCCCGAGGAGCGCCACCTGCGCGGGCCCCGCCCCCCGAGGAGAGCCACCTGCGCGGGCCCCGCCCCCCGAGGAGAGCCACCTGCGCGGGCCCCGCCCCCCGAGGAGAGCCACCTGCGCGGGCCCCGCCCCCGAGGAGCGCCACCTGCGCGGGCCCCGCCCCCCGAGGAGCGCCACCTGCGCGGGCCCCGCCCCCGAGGAGAGCCACCTGCGCGGGCCCCGCCCCCCGAGGAGCGCCACCTGCGCGGGCCCCGCCCCCCGAGGAGAGCCACCTGCGCGGGCCCCGCCCCCGAGGAGCGCCACCTGCGCGGGCCCCGCCCCCCGAGGAGCGCCATCTGCACGGGCCCCGCCCCCACCCCAGGAGAGCCACCTGCGCGGGCCCCGCTCCCCCCCCCCCCCCAGGAGCTCCACCTGCGGAGGCCCCGCCCCCGAGGAGCGCCCCGCCCGCCGCACCGGTGCCGGCTGTCCTCGTGGGCGCCGTCGCCCGCTCCTCCACGACCCAGCGCGGGTCGCCTCGGCCCCCCTTGGCCAGGTCTGCGCCCGCGGCGTCGGCGTCGGCGGACGAGAAGCCAGGACCGCGGCGCGGGCGGCCGTGCGGCTCCGCAGTGAGGTTTCCCGCCTCCGAGCCGGGGCCGCGGCGTTCGCGGCGCCCAGAGAGGGTCGGAGAGCCCCGCCCCTGCGCCGCCCGGCCGGGCCCGCTGCAGGCGCGGAGGGAGCGGGGGCCCGGCGGGCGGGCCCGGGCAGGGGCGCGGGGGGGGGCGGGGGAGGGGGCCCGGGGCCGGGAGGTCGGGGCGCGGGGATCTGGGGCGCGGGGGCCGCGAGGTCGGGGCGGGGGTGTTGCGGGGGCTGAGGCCTCCGGGACGCGCGCCCGGGTGGGGGGCGGCTGCGGGACTCGCAGGTGCGGGGGCACGAAGGGGGGCCTCGGCCGCCAGCGGAGGACCCGGACGCCGTCCCGGGATTCCTTATTCTTACGGCAAAGACCATTTTCGTGCTCGCAGGCGGGACGGTAAGTTCGCCGGAGGGCGGCGGCATCGGGACGCGGCGGGCGGGCTGTGAGCGGCCCCGGTCGGTAGCGCCCCACCTCCTGGGGGGCACGAGGGTCCCGGGGGCCGAGGGGCGGGGGGCCGGGGAGCCCGCGGTGCACGCCGCGTCCACCCTCTTCTGCGGGTGGTTCTCCCGGCTCCGGGGCCTCCCAACCCCGCGCCGGCAGCACGAGCTACGGAGCTACGGTTCTGTTATTTCTGGAATGTTCCCATTTTATTCACGCACTAATCCTCCGGAGGTGACCGCGGAATGTAATTGCAAGGGCAAATTATTACAGCTTAACGCAGTTCTTCACTAATTAAGTGGATGTTGATGATTCCTTCCACGAATTTTCACGGACCTGCAAAAACTGCGCCAACTCTACGGAAAATGTCACTGAGGTGTCTATGGATCTTAGTTGAGCAGGGAAAACGGAAAATGACAATGAAAGGATGAAGGTACCTGACTCTTCTCTTCCCCTGGGGTGACCTGTCCTTTGCCTGTGCTCTGTGCTCATCAGAATCACTGGTGGAGAACATTTTCTGTGTTTGCTTACTTGAGCTACTATGTTCCAGCGTCTTCCAGAAAGCGATCCCATCTGTGTAGTGTTTGGTCCCCAACAAAGTGTTCAGAGTGTTTTGATCCCCTTCCACTCCCCCCTCTAAAAAATGTTGATTTCACCTTTCATAGCTTTACTTCACCAAAGGCATGGACACGAACACAAGGTATCAGAAAGAAAAGAATAGCAGGGGCGATAGTAAGTGGGCACCATTTTCTGTGGATTCACTGTTTCATCTTTTTCCAATTCATAGAAAGCATCAGGCTGGCTCAGTCAGTAGAGCAGGGCACTCTTGATCTCAGGGTCCTGCCCTTGAGCCCCTAATTGGAGGTAGAGATTGCATACAGAGTATTACTAATAGAACATTACACGGTAAGGTTTAGGTATATCTAAGTGTAACCTGGGGTAAAATAAGACGTCGGAAAATATACAAAGGCAGAAGCCATAATCACTGAAATTTTATATGAACAAAAGAAGTTTGTAATATTTATACAAAGAATTTATCCCAATGGAAAAATTCTATTACAATGTAAATGGAAAAGGTATTCTATGTAGATAATTAATCAAGAATTAAATTTGCCTAAAAGAAATTGTTCCAAAAGGTAATTTCACAAAGAAAATCTTCAGAATTCATGTAATTATTATTAAAATATTTGTCTTTGTAAAACTGAGGTAAGAGTCTCAGATATTTGTACACCCATGATCGCAGCAGCATTATTCACAATAGCTAAAATGGGGAAGCAACCCAGTGTATGTTCACGGATGAAGGTATAAGCAAAATGTGGCATATACATATAGTAAAATATCCTTTAAAAAGAAGGAAATTCTGATGTATGCTGCAACATGGATCAGGCTTGAGGTTCACCTTATGCTATTAATGTTAACTTTACATTATGTGGAATAAGCCAATCACAAAAAGACAAATACTGCTTGATTATGCTTCTCTGAAGTGTTTAGTCTAATTTACAGAGACAGATGAGTGGTTGCAAGGGGATAAGGAGAGGGAACATGGGACGTTATTGTTTAATGGGTATAGAGTTTCAGTTTCGCAAGATGCAGAGTTCTGGAAATGGGCAGTAATGACGGTTGTACAACACTATGAATGTATTCGATACCAGTGAACGGTACGTTGAATGGTTAAGATGATAAGTTTTATGTTTTACCACAATAAAAAAAATCAATGACCAAAAGATTGTTGGGGAAGAGTATGAAGGTACCACACACACAGAGTTTGCTTTTTTTTTTTTTTTTTTATTTATGATAGTCACAGAGAGAGAGAGAGGCAGAGACACAGGCAGAGGGAGAAGCAGGCTCCATGCACCGGGAGCCCGTCGCGGGATTCGATCCTGGGTCTCCAGGATCACGCCCTGGGCCAAAGGCAGGCGCTAAACCGCTGCGCCATCCAGGGATCCCCAGAGTTTGCTTATTAACTACAAAAGAGAAAAGTGATCTTTACAAAGGAAGAAACTGAGGATCATCAACAGTGGAGCAAACAGACGTGGATAAGCATCACCTCTGTAAGATTCCTGCCAAAAGTGCTTAATCTGAATGAAATGAGGAAGCAAGCAGAAAAGTCCAAGTTGTGGGAAATTCTGCCTAATGGATCTGGCCTAGACTTTTTGAAAATAAACATTTCATGGATGTCAAAAGAAGACTAAAGAGAAAAAAGACTAAAGAGAGGTGACAACTCCAATGCAATGCACAATCCTAGAGCTAACAGTTTAAAATGGCAAAATTGGGGAAGTTTAAACTGCATTGCAGACTGCACATTGAATAACTATGTCAACGTTAAGTTTTTCTGAGCACTGAATTTTAGTTACAAAGGAAAATGTTCTTGCTCTTTGGAGATACATGCTGAATATTTAGAGAGTAAAGTGTCATGATGTCTGCGATTAACTCACTTGGGTCCGAGGAAAAAAGAAGCAAGTGTGGCAGCGTTGGGAACTTGACTCCAGGTGAAGAGCATCTGAGGGTTCCTTGTACTACTTTTGCAACTCCCCTGTATGTTTGAGATTTTTTTTTTCAAGATCAAAATTGGGAGGGAAACTGAGTCAAGACGTCTTCAGGATCAAAGCAGTGGTTCCATCCCTTCGTCAGCATCCTTTCCTAGGGCGAGTAAACATCTCAGCACAGTATTTCCTGTATATCTACTATGTGTGCGAGGCTGCTCTATACTGGAGCGGCTGAAAAAGTGAAGACCCGGGGCTTGGCTGCTAGTGGAGGAGACCAGAGAGTTCATCTTCATGGTCAATACCGTCTGCCCTGGGAGCACAGAGGACCCAGTGCCTAATTCTACCCAAGGGAATGTGGTGCTTCGGTGGGTCTTTTCTTAAGGGAGATTTGAAGCATGAGGAGAAGAGCAGCAAGCGCCCGGGCCCAGAAGCCCGAAGCAGCACAGTGCGCCGGGGTGGCTGCGATGGGGCCATAGAAGGGGGCCCAGATGCCCAACGTGAAAATCCTCGTTGGCCTTGCTGAGGAGCTTTTGTGGTATGGGCGATGGAAAACTGTTCGGATGGTCTAAACGGAGACATGGCATAATCAGACTTGGGTTTTACAAATATCACTTTTTTAAAAGATTTTGATTGTATTTATTTGACAGCACAAGTGTGGGGAACAGCTGAGGGAGAGGGAGAAAGAGAAGCAGGCTCCCCATGGAGCAGGGAGCCTGACTCGGGGCTGGATCCCTGGACCCTGGTATCATAGTCGGAGCCAAAGGCAGATACTTAACTGACTGAGCTACCCAGCACCCCTACAAAAATCATTCGTAAGAAACTTCGAACAGGGGCACCTGAGTGGCTCAGGGGTTAAACCTCTGATTTCAGCTCAGGTTGTGATCCCCGGGTCCTGGGATCAAGTCCTGTCTTGGGCTCCCCGGAGGAAGGCTGCTTCCCCCAGTGCCTGTGGCTCTGCCTCTCTCTCATGAATAAATAAATAAAATCTTAAAAAAAAAAAGAAAAGAAAAGAAACTTCAAACAATGGACAAGCATGGGGGTAAAAACTGGGAGCAAGGAGATTTGTCAAGGTGGAGAAGAGGCCACAGACAGGTACTTGGAAGTGGAATCCATGAGCAGGTCAGATATTGGGGCGTAGCAGAGGAAGTGTTTTCAGTGGCTGGGACTTTCAGCTTGGTGGGTCAACATCACCCCGAGAAACTAGAATGAAGAGAGGCTGGGAAAGGGCTTAGGTTATGACTCCAGAGATAAGCATTCAAGAGACAGGCAGAGAAGATGCAGCCTGAAAAGGTGCAACCAAAGGAGGAAGAAAACAAAGAAGGCATTTCATCATGGAAGCCTCGGCCCCCAGCGGAGGGAGCGGTCAGCAGTGTCGGATATTGGCAAGTGCAGGTAAGAGGAGAAATTGTTCTTTGGATTTTATGAGAGGGTCAATGGGCCCTTTGCATTGAGCAGTTTCCCTCATCGATGAAGCCAGGTCACTGTGGGCAGGAGGTGGGAAGGCAGGGAGGTGAGAAGGCAGAGGCGTGCTCTCAAATGTGTGACAAGGGTAATGTCCCTATAAATGTTTTCCTGTGCCAATGGGGACTAGCTGATGGGAAAAAGACCCTGTCCACGTGGTAGGGCAAAGCCCAGAAGCAAAGGGGGGAGAGGAGTCCGAAGGCAGGTGAGGTCAACCTGGGATAGGAAGACCCAGGAGAAAGGGTTCGGTTGGACGTTTCTGTTCCAAGCTTGGTTTTGATCGGTTTGATTTGGGGACGGGGAGGGAACAACTTTAGATGGCATCTTGCCTGCAGCAAAGTGAGGGTGATAACCCTGACAGGCTTTGGGGAAGAAAAGAGAAATGTTCCAAGTATTTCTTCCCGTCTGTACTGGGGTAAGCATAATTTTATTTATTTATTCATGAGACACACAGAGAGGCAGAGACATAGGCAGAGGGAGAAGCAGGCTCCCTGCAGGGAACCTGATGCCGAACTCGATCCCAGGATTCCTGGGATCATGACCTGAGCAATAGGCAGACACTTAACCACTGAGCCATCCAGGTGCTCCCTTTGTCACCTTTTCTAAACACAACTAACTCCACCACACTTTCTGTGTCTAGAGAAAGTTGAAAAGTACGCATCCAGGATTGACTCTTACCAGCAGTGCATTAGAGAATCAGGACTTTGATTCAAGCTTCCGATCACAGTAGATCTGATTCTGCTGTTGAGAAAGTCATTATTCTGATTTACTTTTATAATTCCAATGCCTATGCTGCAGTTTGACTTAATTCCACTAACATTTATTGAGCCACCACTGTGCACATCTGCTCAAAGCACATGATAACTCACAGCATTTCGTTCTCAAGCTGTACTTTTTCACTGGCCCACTTGCCTTGAGGACGGAGCCTTCCTTCTCTCGACACCAGGGTCAAAGCTACCTCAGCCCAGGGTGCAATGTCACGAGATGTATGGATGACTGGATGAAGAAATAGTTCTCAAACCTGAATGTTCCAAAATATTTATAGGCTATAAAACCAATTCAGTTGGCATTTGCTGATTGAAATGAAAGTGAATCGAGTTTAAATTATCAGAGTGATTACATATGATAAAGGCAAATATTGCTTCTTAAATCATTACGTGTATGTGTTATGTCAGGGTTATATATACTAAGGTGGGTGTTTGTTTTTTGTTTTTTTTTTTCAGTTGTAAAGCCACAGCTATAGCAAACCCAAAGATAAAGGCAACGCCGTGTACAGCTACCTGTTGATCTGTTTTGCATACTGGAGAATCCCCAGGGCCTAGCACATGACCGTTCTCAATAAATGTTGGGTAAATGAACAAATTCATACGAGTAAAAGACAACATTGGTTGAAGGAATACGAAAGGGGAGAACTGGGCCTTTGAAAGAAGGATGGAATTTTCACAGGTAGAGGTTAGAGAGGTGGGTCCAAACCAACGAAGGAAAGAGGTGACCAAAGGTGTGAAAGTGAGGAAAGTCGTCAGGGGCCCAGAATGGGCGCCAACATGGGGAGCAGCTGGACGTCCCAGCCCACCGCCTCCTCCCCTCCCAGCAGTTGGAGGCACAGGCCGTGCAGCCGGGCCCAAGGTTAAGGCTGCGCACCCCCCACGCCGCCCCACAGGGAGCTGATGCCCGAACAGCTGCAGGCCTGGGGCGCAGGGGGGCTAGCCCAGCGGCGTGTTGCCGAGTGACAGTCTCTCCAAGACTTGGGAGCAAATCCACTGCCGGTCCGGCGTCGTGATTGTGGAGGCTGAGAAAAATCCAGGCCATCCCACCTACAGTTTAGCATTAGCACAAGTATAGCCATCTTAGGCCCCTGTGAATAAGAGCTGAACTTTACGGGGTAAACTGCAGAATGTCCTCAGTGTCCCCGCAGGGAATCCCATATCAGAAAGACAACAGAGCCCACACCCGAGGTAGGAAGTCCCATATTAGAATGAGAACAGAGCTCAATGCCCTTAAAGCCCCATATCAGAATGTAAACAGAACCTGAGAAATTCCTCCACCCCTTCTGAAAATCCCCTAGACCAGCCTACAAAAAACCCAGCTGTAACCCACTTCGGGGTCCAAGTCCCTGCTCCGCTGCGCCAGGTATACTTGGACCCAAGCTCGAGCTTGCTAATAAACCCTCGTGCGCTTGCATCGGTGTCGGCGGCTCCTTGGTGGTTTCTCGGATTCGCAATCTTGAGCACCGCAGGGATCCAGGCCCAGCGGGGCCAGCGCTCCGCAGCGCCCGAGGGCGGGAGGCGAGCGGCCGAGGAGCAGCGGCGTCCAGGCCCGAGCCTGGGTCCGGTACCGTGGGGAGGCGCTCGGGGGCCCGCGTGCGGCCAGCGCGGAGAAGGCTGCGTACACCGCGTGCGGCGCCCCCGGCAGGGCCCGACACCCGCGGCTTGGCCCCCGCGTCTTCGTGCTTCGCCGTCAGACAGCCGCGCAGCCAGATTCAGCTGCTGGTGACCAAACAGCAACGACAAGTCAATACTAAGCAAGACGGCCTTTCCCATCTCCTCTCGCGAACGAACAGGCAGCGGGCAGAGCCCTGAACTTACACCCGCCAGCCCCACACCCGGCGCGCCATCACGGCTGACCCGGAAGCAGGAAGGAGACAGCGCCCGGAAGCACATCCCCAGCCCTTAGGCCACACCCCCGATACTTCCGCTCCGACACCACTGGCTAGAACGGGTCACGTGGCGGTTCCTAGCAGCAAGGAAAGCTGGGAAGTGTAGTCCGCATTCTGCTCGGCCACGTGCCCAGCTCACGCATGGGAGTTCTGCTACCAACAAAAAAAGGAAAGCATCCCGGGGGCAGCCAGCCTGGTCCTGCCACCCCACCTCACAGGCAGCAGGAAGTTAAAGCAAGTACTACAACCAAAGCTATTAGAACAGTACCAGGCACTTGGAAGCACCTGATAAATGTGTTAGTGGCTTTCCTCACGCTCCCCGAAGATCTTCTCCACTCCCGTGTATACACCAGCTGCCACCTCCTCCAAATACTCCTACAAGGACACTTCTAGCCTCGGTTTCCCAGCCAAGCTCAAGGCAACTCCTGTAGCCAGTGATCTGCTCTGTTAAAGGTGGCTTACAACCACTTCCGGATCCTCACCTGCAGGAATAGGGAAATAAAAGGAGACTGTGCTGCTCTTCTTTTAAGGGCATGATTTGGAAATTGCAGATACCACTTCTGTGCTCGCCTGAATGGCCAGAATTTACATGCCCCCCCCCCAGATAAAATATGGGGGGAGGGCTGTTATTGTAAAAAGAAAGGTAGAATGGATATGTGGGGAATAACCTGCAAGGTCTGGCTCACTGCCACTTCCTTGAACCTGCTCCTCCTCCTGTTTCCCTCCTGGCTTCCTTTTCTAGGCCTGTGGGCCTCACCATCTATAGTAATTCAACGGCTGGATGTGCTACTCATTTGTGACTCCACCCCACCCTTGTCTCCAGAGCATCACACTGCACAGCTAGGCACCATGCATGTTCCAATCTACACTCCACCTTGGATTCTGATATATTAAATGAACAAACACATAAACGGAGAGGAGGGAAAGCCTATTTTTTAGTAGAATGCCAATATTGGCAAAATGTTAAAAGAAGTAAAAACTTATTTTTATAGTGGAGAAATCCAACAGATACCATCTTAATCAAGTGATAAAAATTTAAATTACATCCATTTCTATGGGACAAACTGAGAGCCCATGCTTTTTTTTTTTTTTTTTTAAAGAGTTATTTATTTTAGAGAGAGTGCAAGTGGAGAGAGGGGCAGAGGGAGAGGGAGAGAGAATCTCAAACAGACTAACTGCTGAGTGCAGAGACCTATACAGGGCTCAATCTCACGACCCTAAGATCATACCTGAGCTAAGACCAAGAGTTGGGGGCACCTGAATGGCTTAGTGGTTGAGCATCTGCCTTTGGCTCAGGGCATGATCCCAGAGTCCTGGGATTGAGACCCACCTCAGGCTCCCCACAGGGAGCCTGCTTCTCCTTCTGCCTATGCCTCTCTCTGTGTGTCTCTCATGAATAAATAAAATCTTAAAAAATTAATAAAAAATGAAATCAAAAGTTGGATGCTCAACTGACTGAGCCACCCAGGCACCCCTAGAGAGCATGTCTCCTGATATGATGCACTGAGATCACAGGATCACTTCTAGATTATTTCTGCCAAAGATACATGACCTGAACCTAATCATAAAGAAATATCAAGAAACCCAAACAGTGAGAGACATTCTACAAAGTGGCCTATAATATTCAAAAGGGTCAAGGTCAGGAAAACTCAAGGAAAGTTTGAGGGATTGGTCCAAGTTGAAGGAGAGCAAAGAGATGCAACAAGTAAATGAAAAGCATTATTCTGAATTGGATGCTGGACTTATAAAAATATATTGGGAAAATTGGCAAATCTCGAATGTGGAGTAGATGGCAGTAGTGTACCAATTTTAACTCATGGTTGACCTGTGGTTATTTGGAAAAATGTCTCAATTTTTAGGAAATATGGGCTAACATACTAAGGGTAAATGATATAGCATGTTTGTGTCTTACTCTCAAATTCTTATAAGATATGAATGATAAAACGCATGTAAACTTAACTTGGGAACCTGAGTTAAGGCACCCAGTTTTGTACGACTGTTGCAGCTTTTCTGTAAAATTTGAAATTTTTTCGGTATAAAATGTGTTTTCTAAAAATAAGCCTTTTGGGCCACCTGTGTGCTTCAGTCCATTAAGCTTCAAACTCTTGGTTTCAGCTCAGGTCATGATCTCAGGATTATGAGATGGAGGCCTGGGTTGGACTCCGAGGTCAGCATGGAGTTTGCTTCTTTCCTTCTCCTTCTCCCTCTCCCTCCCCTTCTCCCCTCCCCACTCCATCCTCACTCACACAGACTCTCTCTCAAATAAATACATAAATAAATCTTTTTTATTAATAATGATTTTTAAAAATAGGTCTTCTCAGTTTGTTGTTGGTGTTTGATGTTATTTGTTTCTGATCAGAAGTTTTATTTTAATGTTTTGATTTATCAAACTTGTCCCCTTTGGCTCTTGGATGATGTGCCCTACTTGAGGTAGTCATTTGAAGAAAGTCCCTAAGTCAACAGCTAATTAAAGAGGAAAGGTGGCAAATTTGATCTTACTTCTGCAAGAGAAGCACCAGTGGGCACTGAGAGAGAATTGCTCAACTTTTCACTGAATCCACAGTTTAGGAGATGGAAACACTCTGAAAGCTTTACTGATCACTGAGCATCTTCAGTCGAATTTCTGGCAAATACCTCAAATTCAACAGATCTAAAACCCAGCTAATCTCTTCTCTCAAATTAGTCCCCTCTCTAGACTCCAATTTCTGACAATCTCTCAGGTATCCAAGGTCAGAAGCCATCAGGTGTCCTACTCTCTTTCCTCCCACATCTCACCAGAAACTCACATTCTTCACTCTCTTCATCATCTTCTTGTTTGCTGCCACTTCCCTATTCCAGATCCTCATCCTTCAAATCCAGACTGTCACTACAGCCACCTCCATTTATCTTCTGGTTGCTACTCTTCGAAAACCTAATCATGGAGGAAACACCTCATGTCTTCAACCCCCCCTCCCATTATGATGTAGAAACATAAAACTGGATATCAACTTACTGTTTGAGCTCTTATTCAACTGTAAAATCAAAACAAATTTACAAATCAAATACAAAAGCACAAAACCAATAATATGCAAATTAACATTTAGTATCAGATGCTGTTCTTTGACTGCTCTGCTGCTCACCCCATCCTTAAGGCACCAATGTTCTACTGGAAATTCCATGTGCCTGTACTGTCATGGGCACTGATGGCCAATTTTGCCACCATTTTCTACTATTGGGGCATTTACAAAACCATGGTTAGTATAGTCAGTCACCAGGAAATTGGTCTTCACTTGACATAGTTGCATTGTTTACATATTAATTCCTCCTCTAATCTTTTCTCATCAGCTTGCAACAGAGTAATTTGGCTCCCTAAATACAAATGCAGATATTGGTAATGAAACCATGAGACCATATGGGAATACATAGTAATAAATCATCATCTATGTAAGTCTTAATTTTCTTAAACTTTTAAATATTTATAGCAACATTATTCACATGAAAAAAAAAAAAAAAGCAACCCAAGTGTCCATCAGTGGATGAATGGATAAACCAAATGTGACATATACATACAAATGGGATATTATTCAGGCTTAAAAAGTAAAGGAATTCTTTACATAGTAGGGAAAAGACAGTCTCTTCGACAAATGGTTTTGGGAAAACCAGACAGCTCCATGCAGAAGAATGAAACTGGACAACTTTCTTATGCCACACACAAAAATAAGCTCAAAATGGATTAAAGACCTAAATGTGAGACTTGAAACCATAAAATCCACAGAGGAAAACATGGGCAATAATTTCTCTGATGTTGTCTATAGAAACATTTTTTTCTAAATATGTCTTCTTGAGCAAGGGAAGTGAAAGCAAAAATAAACTATTGGGACTACCCCAAAATAAAGTGCTTTTGCACAGTGAAGGAAACAATGAACAAAACAAAAAGGCAATCAGTTGAATGAGAGAAGATATTTGCAAATGATACACCTGATAAGAATACCTAAATATATAAAGAACTTCTACAACTCAACACCAAAAAAACACCCCCAAATAATCCTATTTAAAAATGGGCAGAGGAAGGGGTTACGATGGTGGAGGAGAAGGGGTACCCGAAGTTTGTCTCCTCCCTCAAATACAGCTAGATGGTTATCAAATCATTTTGAACACCTGAGAAATCAATCGGAGGTTCCAGAAAACAAATGCTGCAAGTCTAGAGAGTAGAAAAGCGGCCAACCATTTGGAAGGTAAGAGATGCAGAGACTTGTCGCCGGTGTGACAATGCCGAGGACTCAGCAGGACAGAGGCTACCACAAAGTACTGTAAGCAGTGCAGCCCGAATGAGAAGCTTTCCAAGTGGGCTTAGAGGCGCTCATGGGGGAAGCAGAGCAGAATGCTCTGAGGATCCCTGGAGTCCCAAGAAGAATGGGTGGCACCTAAGTGTTGCAAGGTTCCCAGGTGTAGGAGTGGGGACGGCAGCTGAGAACAGTTTAGGTGCTGGTTTTCTGCTCTGTGTTGCCATAAACTGCAAACTGCGGCCTGGTGGTGCAACCGCTTCCCCGGGAGGGGTCGGCCGGAGGCAGAGCGTGGGGAGGCCCTCCCCGGGAAGAACCGCACGTCTGCACCGTGGACGTCCCTAAAATTGGGAGCTTTTAGACTCAGCTGCGTGCCTGAGATAAAAATGCTCAGACACAGGTAGGGTGAACAGCGTTCTGCCGGGGAAACAAGAGTGACTGCTGCTCTCCTGGGAGGGCTCACTGAAGAGTGAGGGGTGGGAATCTTCAGCTCCTGGTTAGAGACCTGGGTGCCACCAGGTTCACCCTGTCCCATGTTGGTGAAAGGCTCCGGGGGAGCAAAACAGCGCGACTTGGTGGAGGCTGCAGCTGCTACACTAGGCCCCGCCTCCTTGTGCCTTGGGGGTGCTGGTCCACCTGAGTCAGGCCGCCGGCCCCCCCAGGAGGCCAGCACAGCTTGCTCTCACCAAGCTTCCAGCTTCCTTTCCGGGGGGGGGGGGGCATAGTATCCAGCTTCCTGCATACTTTTATTCTTTAGCCTTTTTTTTTTTTTAAGATTTTATTTATTTATTCATGAGAGACAGAGAGAGGAGAAGGGGAGAGAGAGAGAGAGAGAGAGAGAGAGAGAGAGAGGGGCAGCCGAGGGAGAAGCAGGCTCCTCGAGGGGAGTCCAATGTGGGACTCGATCCCAGGACCTCGGGATCACTACATGAGCCAAAGGCAGATGCTCAACCACTGAGCCACCAAGATGTCCTTATTCTTTAGTCTTTTGTTATTTTTTCAATTATTTTATTTTTAATTCTTTTCTTTTAAAATTTTTATTTTTATATATATCTTATATTTTTTAAATTTAAAATTATAAAAATTGTTTCCTTTTACTTGTATTTTATTTTTATACATATGTATTTTTTCTTCCTTTCTTATTTTGGGGTCTAGTTTCTTTTAACAAACAGACCAGAACACATCCAGGATCTAGTTTCTTTTGTTGTTGTCATTTTCTTTTTCTGTTTTTCTTTTCTATACAAAATGACGAGACAGAGAAATTCACCCCAAAAGGAAGAACAGGAGATAGTACTCACAGCCAGGGATATAATGAATATGGATATAAGTAATATGTCTGAACTAGAATTTAAAACAATAATTTTAAGATACTGATGGGATTGAAAAAAGTTTAGAAGATACTAGAGAATCCCTTACTGTAGAGAGAAAAGAAATAAAATCTAATCTGGTTATAATTAAAAATGCTATAGCTGAAATGCAATCCCAAGTGGAGGCCATAAAAATGAGGATGAATCAATCAGAAGAGTGAACCAGTGATATAGAAGGTTAAATTTTGGAAAACAATGAAGCTGGAAAAAGAGGGAAAGAAAACTAAAGATCACAAAAGTAGACTTAGGGAACTCAGAGATTCCATAAAGCGAAATAATATCCATATAATAGGAGTCCCAGAAGAAAAGCAGGAAAACGGGCAGGTTTATTTGAACAAATTTTAACTGAGAACTTCTCTAATCTGGGGAAGAAAACAGGCATTCAAGTCCAAGAGGCACAGAGAACTTCCATCAAAATCAACAAAAATAGGTCAATGCTATGACATATTATAGTGAAACTTCCAAATTGTAAAGATAAAGAGAAAATCCTGAAAGCAGCTTGGGACAAGAGGTCTTTAACCTATAACAAGACCCTGTTATAGGTCTATAACCTATAACAGACCTGTCCATAGAGACCTGGCAGGCCAGAAGGGACTAGCATGATATATTCATTGTGCAAAATAGGAAAAATATGCAGCAAGGAATACTTTATCCAGCAAGGCTTTCATTCAGAATAGAAGAAGAGATAGAGTTTCTAAGACAAACAAAAACTAAAAGAATTCATGAATACTAAACCAGCCCTGCAAGAAATATTAAAAGGGACCCTTTGAGCATAAAGAGAGACCAAAAGAAACAAAGACCAGAAAGGCACAGAGACAATCTATAGAAACAGTGACTTTATATATTTTTTTAAAGATTGATTTATTTATTCATGAGAGACACAGAGAGAGAGAAAGGGGGGGCACCGACACAGGCAGAGGGAGAAGCAGGCTCCATGCAGGGAGCCAGACATGGGACTCGATCCCGGGTCTCCAGGGTCACGCCCTGGGCTGAAAGTGGCGCTAAACCACTGCACCACCAGGGCCACCCAGAAACAGTGACTTTAGAGGTAAGACAATGGCACTACATTTATATCTTTCAATAATTACTCTGAATGTAAATTGTAAATGGAATAAATGCTCCAATCAAAAGGCATAAAGTATTAGAATGGATTAAAAAAAGTTGGCGTAGCCATCCTTGTATTAGACAAATTAGATTTTAAACTAAAGAATGTAATAAGAGATAAGCAAGGACACTATATCATAATAAAGGGGGTCTACCCAACAAGAAGATCTAATAATTGTAAATATTTATGCCCCTAACTTGGGAGCAGCCAAATATATAAATCAGTTAATAATAAACTTAAACTCATTGATCATAATACAACAATAGTAGGGGACTTGAACACCCACTCACAGCAATGGACAGATGATCTAACCAGAAGCTCAACAAGGGAACAAGAGTTTGTTTTTTTTTTTTTTTAAAGATTTTATTTATTTATTCATGATAGTCACACAGAGAGAGACAAAGAGGCAGAGACACAGGCAGAGGGAGAAGCAGGCTCCATGCACTGGGAGCCCGATGTGGGATTCGATCCCGGGTCTCCAGGATCACGCCCCGGGCCAAAGGCAGGCGCCAAACCGCTGCGCCACCCAGGGATCCCGGAACAAGAGTTTTGAAGGACACACTGGACCAGATGGATTTCACAGATATAGTCAGAGCATTTCATCCTAAAGCAGAATATACACTTTTTTCAAGCACACATAGAACATTCTCCAGAATAGATCACATACTGGGTCACAACCCAGGATTCAATCAGTACAAAAAGACTGTGATCATACCATGCATCCTTTCAGACCACAATGCTTTAAAACTTGAAGTCAACCATAAGAAAAAAATTGGAAGGACTACAAATACATGGAGTTTAAAAAACACCCTACTAAAGAATAAATAGGTAAACCAGGAAATTAAAGAATTAAAAAAAATACATGGAAGCAAATGAAAATAAAAACATGACAGTTCAAAACCTTTGGGATGCAGCAAAAGTTGTTCTAAGAGGAAAATATATAGCAATACAGGCCTTCCTCAAGAATCAAGAAAAATCTCAAATACACAATCTAACTTTATGTCTAAAGGAGCTGGAAAAAGAACAGCAAATAAAGCCTAAATGCAGCAGGAAAAGAGAAATAATAAAGATTAGAGTATAAATCAATGTTAAAGAAATTTTTAAAAAACCAAGGAAACAGATCAACAAAACTAGGAGTTTGTTCTTTGAAAGGACTAACAAGACTGATAAACCCCTTATCAAAAAGAAAAGAGAAATGGCCCAAATAAATAAAATCATGAATGAAAGAGATCACAACCAACACTGAAGAAATACAATTATAAGAGAATATTATGAGCAATGACATACCAACAAATTAGGTGATCTGAAAGAAATGGATACATTCCTAGAAACATCTAAACTACCAAAACTGAAACAGGAAGAAATAGAAAATCCAAACAGAGACATAACCAGCAAAGAAATTGAATCACTAATCAAAAATCTCCCAACAAACAAGAGTCCAGGTCCAGATGGCTTCCTGGGGGAATTCTAACAAACATTTAAATAATTAACACCTATTCTTCTGAAACTGCTCCAAAAACAGAGATGAAGGAAAACTTCCAAACTCTTTCTGTGAGGCCAGTATTACCTTGATCCCAAAACCACACAGAGACCCCACAAAAAGGAGAATTCCAGAACAATATCACTGATAAACATGGACGCAAAAATTCTCAGCACGACACTAGCTAATAGGATCCAACAGTACATTAAAAGGATTATTTGCCACGACCAAGTGGGATTTATTCCTTGGCTGCAGGGGTGGTTCAACATCTGCAAAGCAATAAACATGATACACCACATTAATAAAAGAGAGGATAAGATCCTCTCAATAGATGAAGAAAAAGCATGTGACAAAATATGGCATCCTTTATCAAAATCCTCCACAAAATAAAATAAAATAAAATAAAATAAAATCCTCCACAATGTAGGGGTAGAGGGACATACCTCAACATCATAAAGGCCATCTATGAAATATCCACAGCTAATATCATCTTCAGTGGGGAAAAACCGAACCTTTCCCCTACAGTCGGGAACACAATGGGGATGTCCACTCTCACCACTGTTGTTCAACAGAGTACTAGAAGTCCTGGCCTCAGCAATCAGACAAGAAGAAGAAATAAAAGGCATCCAAATCAGCAAAGTAGTCAAACTTTCACTCTTCACAGAAGATAGGATATCTGTGTAGAAAACTTGAAAGACTCCACCAAAAAATTGCTAGAACTGATACAGGAATTCGGCAACGTTGCAGGATATAAAATCAATGCACAGAAGTCTACACACTAACAAGCAGCAGAAAGAGAAATCCTTTGCTTTGGCTTCTCCCATCTGACAAACACTCTTCCTTCGGCTTATATTATCCAATGCTTCCATTCGTTAAGTCCCTGCTCTTCACACAAAAGCCCAGACTCAAGGACTTCTCCCAACACCAAAGGGTGTCAATACTCTTCTTTTAGAATTAGTCACACCTTTTAATTGTATCACCCACTTATTCTCTCACTCAACATTTATCGAGTGTGTGTCATATGTATGACCATGTGCTAGATCCTGAATCGAGTGTTATATCTTCTGCTTTTTATCTCTCTCGTAGCCCCTTGTACTTTTCACACGTTTACTGCAGTGGTTTGGATGATGCTTTAATGGCTTGTCCTGTCACATGCCACATAGGGACAGCAAATTTTAAACTACTGAAATCAAAAATAGTATAAACGTAGGACTTGCCTAAAGTACCAGGATGTTTTACTGATGGTGGTAGGTTGTTTTCTGTAAGTAAACAGTACTAAAAGCAGCTGTCAGTACTATTAGGGTTTGAGGACTGAGCTCAATAGGGATTATGTAGTAGGAGATCTTAGTCCTTGTTATTGGAAGTTTCTATGACAATAGCAGTAATGTCATTTGGTCATGAATACCTGTGATGAGAGCATCAAGAACAGGTACTATCTCCAAAGTTCCCCTTAAATATGATTTACCTAACAGACATCTGCACAAACACAAATAACTTTATTCACATGTTAGAACAGTGTTTGAGTAGACACTGTTTTAAGGACACTTAATACAATCAATTTCTTGAACTCAGATTTGAGTTTTCAAAAAAAACTATATTCAAACTCTGGGTATTTTACTCACAGAATTTTGCATGTAGCCCACTTCTTTCTGCACAAAGGTAAAATACTATTTGTATTTGCTTAATTCCCCATATTTTGCTGTTTCAACATGATCTTGTAACCCCAGTCATTTCATTGTTAGTCTAAGCTTATATTTCTTTCACTCTCAGCTTTTTTTTTTTTTTTTTTTTTTTTTTGAGCTCATTTTCTCTCTTTATGTTCTCGAGTATAGCTTCGAGGTGCCGGGGGGTATTCCTTTCCAAGGTCCACAACAATTACTTCCCTAGAAAATGTCACTCCTTTTAAAGGTCTTTTCTGGTTTTCAACAACTGAATGAGTTTTAGTGAGAGGTATGGGTGGTTTTTGGATATCGTCATCCTGTAAGAGAATGGAACAAACAGTATAAATGATCAATTTATGAAGGCAACAAGTTCCGCTTTAAAAAACATTATATTTTTAATTTCGTTTATATTCTAAATTAAATATAGAAACATTGTGAGAAACAGAAGATGTGTTTCTAAATGACACAGGAAAGCAGTGATAATCCATCACGATCTCATTTTTATATTTCTATGGTTATAAAAGAGCCCCCTGAACCATCGTTCTGCCTCTGGGCATGGGCCTTGTGTTGAGGGAAGATGTGAACTGTTCCTATCATAGGGTCCCGACAGGGAGCTCAAGAAGGTCCGGGCAATCTTTGTGTGCTATTGTACAAGGAGCCTGGAACCAGAACAGGGACATGGGGTCTGATCCTGATCTTGGCCACGGTGGAGGAATGACCTTGCACAATTCATCCCATTTTCTCATTTGTAACATGAGAAACCTGGATCCCTAGATGATCTCCAAGGACTCCGCCAGCTCTAAAATCCTAGGATTCTGAGAAAAACAAAATGAAGGGGAATCATTAAGACCACCACAAATGTAAGAGTGAAGAATGAGCAAGTATCTAGATTTGGATGGAATACATGACTAGTTTAATAACATGAACTAAGAAGAATGGTTTCGATGATTGCAGACATTGTGCTCCTTCTAGAAACAAACTTAAGTTTCAAGCAAGACTAGCTCATTGCACCTAGCCAAATTATTTACTACCTTTTTAATGAAAGGAATTCTGAACTGGACCTTGGGAGGAGAAAAGCCCATTACCTCTTCGCCATTCCCTTTAACATTCTTAGGCTCTTGCTTCTCTTTCATTTTGTCTTCCTTGTCCTCCATCTCCTCTTTGTTTTCTAAAGGTGTGTCCTCCACGTCTTTACTCCGTCTCTGGACAAGAATGCCAGGCCTTGTGGGTGCATTCAAGTCTATGATTTGTGTTACGAGAGTCCTAGATAATCAGCAGGATTTTAAAAATTCATGCATGTTAGCCACCATTATCACACCCCAAAATGGCTTTCTATCACATTCTATGATACAGACTTACTTTTCTTGGTCTCCTGTATTGTTTGTCTCCACATTAGCAGCAGCTACACATTTTTCACCTCCATTACCATCTATACAAGGAACTTTTTCTGTCTCTTCAACTTTGCTTTGGGAACTGAAAACAAATAAGTAGAAAATTCAGAAGAGAATGGTTGTGATTTACTTGGTAGGGAACTTCACTCTTTTTTAAAATTTTTTTTTGGGAACTTCACTTTTAAACAGGAAATTAGAACTTCTAAAATTCTGAAGTGGAAAAAGTAAATAGCTATAGCATTATTTGCTCTATTTTAAATTGATTTATATTATTTCTAGATACATTTGCTAGTGTGACTTGAAATCTGATCCCAATTTATCAGCATGGATTTATACCATTTATATAAAAAAACCACCAATAAAAGGAAGATGCAAACGAAGCAAATTAGAAGGAGGATGAAGAAAGTGATTGCTGTGGTTTCAAAGCTCATAGGCTTAGCTAGAAGACTTGTCCACTCTCACAATCACAGGTTGTACAAATATTCTTTTCCAGCTTAGTTTGAATGTAGTTTTCTTGTTCTTTAAGTTTTCTAGAAACAGAAGAATAAAAGGCTATTTTTCGTTGTTGTTTTTTTTGATCAGCTTCATAGAAAATGCTGTGCTTGTTTCGATGAAGTTGACTCACACTGGCTAATTTCTCTCCATAAATGTGGTGGGGTCTGAGGTGGTTAGAGGGGAGACTGAGCTGGGACACGTGTGATCACTCAGCTCATCTCCCCTCACCCCAAAAACTATCAGAATCCAGAGGAAAGGAATTGGAGCAGCTGGAGCCAAGCCCAGCTCCCTATTCTTCTCTCTTCAGTGACATCATAGAATCATAGAACGGTTTAGTTAGAAAGACCAGAGTGTCAGCCCAACCCTATCTGTTGCCTGGAGTTAGGAGAACTAAAAAACTCTCCTCTGGGTTGCCATCTCGCTGTCCTCTCCTATCAGAGGGCTGGGGTGAAGGCCATGTGGCACCATCCTGGCCACTCTTCAGATGAGGATTTTCTTCCTGCTTTCCAAACACCAGGTTTCCTTTCTTAACCCGAGCCTGTTTCTCTTACTGCTTCTTTCACAGACAATGAACAACTAGTCCCACTTCCTTTTTTAAAAAAATATTTTATTTATTTATTCATGAGACACACACACACACACACACACACACACAGGCAGAGACACAGGCAGAGGAAGAAGTAGGCTCCACTCAGGGAGCTCGATGTGGGACTCGATCCCAGGACTCCAGGATCACAACCTGGGCCTAAGGCAGGTGCTAAACCACTGAGCCACCCAGGCGTCCCATTCCCACTTCCTTCTTATGAAATCCCTCTCAATAGTAATCAACTTACCTCCTAATGGATGCTCTCCAAACTAAAGAGCCCATTTCCTTCTAATACTATATCACTGGACCCACTTCCTGGACAAATAAGCAAACTGGTAACTCTAGGAGCCGTGGCTGAGGAAGCAGGAGCAGAGCAAGATGAGCAGAGTCAAGATGACCCCACTTCCAACCTAACTTTCAGGTCAGTGAGTGATGCCCATGACAGGAAGGGGGAGGGAGGAGCTAGGGTTTTCTGAGAAGCAAAGGAAGGTACAATAGAAAATGGTAGCTGCTGCAAACCACATCTTAAAAATGAGAAAATGAGCTCTGGGGGTCTCTGGGCTGCAGCCAAACTGGCTCTCTTTCAGAAGGGCAAGGACTGTGGTGTTATACCTTTGGATACTCCACCAGGTCAGGACCTACGAATCCCATAAATGTTGAATGGATGGGTCTGTGTGTGGCATGTATGTAAGCACAAGTAAGAGCTTGTTGGAGGGCTCAGGCCATGCCTGATTTTTACGAACATGTCAACATCTGAGCCACTCCTGGAAGAGTGAGCAGAATTTACAGATGCCTCCTCAAGGCTCCCAGATGAAGACTCAGAATCCATCTCATTCTCCTTACTCTATACTGCTGCTAGACTAAGACTTTTAGGACCCAAAACTTCCCATGTCTCATGTACACATAAAGGATTTTTCTGAGAGATGGGAATATTTTAGATCTACTGTTGGCTACACAGATCTAGATGTATGTAAAAAACCCCGAAAACTGTATCCTTAAGACTAGTGTATCTTGTGTCATCTACTGCATGGATATTATACTGAATAGAAATGGAAAAGGGGCCCTATCCCCATACTGAGTTTGAGTACGTGTGGTTCCATGAGTAGTGCTGGACTGCAGTGCACCGCTGCTAGTGGGTCCTGTCTCCAAGACTATTTACCAGACACAGTCTGAGGCCAGAGACCTTTAGCAACAAGTAAGGGCTCATAAGACTATCATAAGGGCGTTCCTTCCCTGAATATGACTTGGGAATCAATGTCTTAAATTTATTTATAGTTAACATAGTTCTGAAAAGTGGAAGGTTATCCGACTTTGCTCCCTAAATCACATTTTAAATGCACTGCTGCACTGTAAGTCTGTGATACCATGATATTCAAAGATGGGTTCCAGAGCCTAACAAAGTACACCTGGCACATAGGTGTGTGCTCAAAATTATATGATGGTGGGAAATTACAACCAATTCTACTGAAATAAAAAATATTCTAAGAGAGTACTATGAACAATTAAATGCTGACAAACTGAATAACTCAGATGAAATGGAAAACTTTCTAGAAACACAAAACCTGTTAAGACAGAATCATGAAGATACAGGAAATCTGCATAGAACTATAAGGAGACTGAATCAATAATCAAAACCTCCCAACAAAGAAAATCCCTGGACCAGATGTTTTCACAAAGGAATGTTATCAAACATCTAAAGAATTAACCAATCTTTTTCAAATTATCCAAACAACTGAAAAAAGGGAAACACTTTGTAACTCATTCTATGAGGCCAGCATTACCCTGATACCAAAGCCAAAGACACTACCAAAAAAAAAAAAAACAAACAAAAAAAACAAAACTAAACTAAAAGACTGATATCCCTTATGAAGACTAAGGCAAAAATCCTCAACAAAGTACTAGCAAACTGAATTTAGCAGCATATTAAAAGGATTAAACACCACGACAAAGTGGAGTTTATTCCACAAATGCAAGGATGATTCAACATACAAAAATCTATGTAATACACCACATTAAGAGAATGAACAGGAGAAAAACATATGATCATCTCAACTGATTCAGGAAAGGCATTTGGCATCATTTAACATCCTTTTCATGAGGAAAAACATGAAACTAGGAATAGAAGGAAACTACCCCAATATAATAAAGGCAATATATAGAAACCCGCAGCTAACATCATACTCAATGGTGAAAAAGTATTTTCAAATCATTTGTCTGATAATGGATTAATATCCAGAATAAATAAGGAACTCTTAAAACTCAACAATAAAAAACAACCCAATTCAAAAATGGGCAAAAGACTTGCACAGACATTTCTCCAAAGAAGATATGCAAATGGACAGTAAACACATAAAAAGATGCTCAACATCACTAATCATTAAGGAGCAAGTCAAAACCACAATGGGATAACCACTTCATAGCCATTAATAAAGCTATTATTAAAAAGAAAAGAAAACAAGTGCTAGTCAGAATGTGGAGGAATTGGAACCCTTGTGTATGGTTGGTGAGAATGTAAAAATGGTGCAGCCCCTGTGGGAAGCAGTATGGCAGTTCCTCAAATAACTAAATACAGAGTTCCAAATGACTCAGCAGTTCCACTTCTGGGCATCTACAAAAGGTAAGTGAAGGAGGGACTAGAACAGATATTTGTGCACCCATGTCCACAGAAGCACTATTCACAACAGCCCAAAGGTAGAAACAACCCAAGTTGGAATATATTATTCAGCTTTAAAAAGGAACGAAATTCTGATACATGTTACACACAGATGAAGCTTGAAGGCATGATGCTAAGTGAAGGAAACATATTGTATGATTCCACTTCTATCAAGTACCTGCAATAGTCAAATTCAGAGACACAGAAAATAGAACCATGATTATCAGGCTCTGGGCTGAGGGGGGACATGGTGGGCTATTGTTTAATGGATATAGTTTAAACTTGGGATGATGAGAAAGTTCTGGAGACAGATGGTGGCGGTGACTGCACAGCAACATAAATGTCCTTAAGCCACTGAAATGCATACTTAGAAATGGCAAAAAAAAAAAAAAAGTAAATTTTGTATTATATATATTTATCACAATTTTAAAAACTGACTTGTGGAACAGAGGAAAGGGAAGCCACCTGTAAAGGGGCCTGGTAAAAAGCTCTGGAAAAAGAAAACCAGCACATGGAAATCCTGTTTCTATCTCCACTCTCTTGCTCAGTTTGTTTCCCCTGTGAATACCCAACGCCGACCTCAGCCCTTTACCTTCCCCACCTCCCCACCCTGGACTAGCTCTTCCATGATTCCATCACCAGCCACTGGGCTCCTTCTTGCTTTCTCGCAGCTGTCACTTCAGCTCAGTGATAACACCATGTCACCTGCCTGCATCCCAAACTTGTGCCTTGTGCAGCTCCAGCTGCAGGCCAGCTGGGGAGTGGCAGGGTCTTTCACACTCTTTGTATGTCCTACCTCCTGCCCCATTTATTCCTCATCCTCCAGCTCCCAGAACCCTAAAAATGTCCCTCCTCTTATCAAAACCTGCTTTCTAATCCTTCAAACCAATAATGCCCAATAGACACTAAAAGTTTCTCCATATTGGTATCTTAACAGGATGTAAAAGCAAGACAGAGCAGGCTTTCAGAGTCTTTGGAGCAAGGAGGACTCCTCTAGTGCTCCTCGCATCTGCCATGTTGGGGTCAGATATCCACTCCTTCTAGGGCCAGCGGTCTGCCCTATCCCCCACTCCCGCCTTCAGGCTCCTTGTGGGGAGTAGCCAAAGTGTAGGCCTTGCCGGAGGCCGAATCTGCAGCACCCTGTGTTCCAGCTGGGTACATGGTGTGTGCGAGTCCCCAGCGACCTCCCCAAGGCCTTGACCCATGCAATCTGGTGATCTCCTCCAACAAAAGCATGATCCCTGAATTACAGGATCACAGCAAGGACATTCAGGGGACCTACACATCACAGCTGCCTGAATGTGAAAACCAGGGGAGCACACAGGACCCAGGCCTGCCCATCAGAACAGTGCACAGTGCAGGAGTCAACATGTGATCTAATCAGCTCAGTTAATCTCCAAGTCAAGACAGGTGCAGAGCCTACCAGCAAAGAAGAGAGCAGGGTTGATTACAAATGACTCTGCTTGATCTAACCATGCCAGAAGTCTTGATTTTTTTTCACTGTGGCCTGGAAGCTGTAAGTTGTGTGAACTGATGCCTTTCCTTTTTGGCTTAACTGGTTTGAGTGGGGCTCATGTGTCCTGCAATCCAGGATTCCTGACTCAACACACTCCTTAATAGCCCCCTGGCTCCATTTATAAACCCCTTGACAGGGATCCCTGGGTGGCGCAGCGGTTTGGCGCCTGCCTTTGGCCCAGGGCGCGATCCTGGAGACCCAGGATCGAATCCCACGTCGGGCTCCTGGTGCATGGAGCCTGCTTCTCCCTCTGCCTGTGTCTCTGCCTCTCTCTCTCTCTGTGACTATCATAAATAAATAATAAATAAATAAATAAATAAATAAAAATAAAAAAAATATAAACCCCTTGACATAACTGATTCTTTTATTTCACCTTTCACAAGGCAAAGGACTGGGAAACAAAGAATCTATAGAAAAACAAATAGGCCTTATATGTACAAAAAGGTGCCTAGAGGGATGCCTGGGTGGCTCAGTGGTTGAGTGTCCTCTGCCTTTGGCTCATGGTGTGATCCTGGGATCCTAGGATTGAGTCCCCACATCAGGCACACTGCAGGTAGTCTGCTTCTCCCTCTGCCTGTCTCTCATGAGTAAATAAATAAAATCTTAAAAAAAAAAAAAAAAAGATGTCTAGGGTCAGTTATAATGAGAGAAAGCAAATTGGAACTACACTGAGATATTTTTTTTTACTCATCAGATTGGCAAACAATGAAATATCTGGCGATATGCTCTATATAGAAAGATGTGGGGAAACTGGTTTCATAGTGTTTATAATCATGGTAAATTTAACAAAGTATATATATAGTGATTCTAATTTTTAAAAAATATTATTATTTTTAAAATATTTTATTTATTTATTCATGAGAGACACACACACACACAGAGGGAGAGACACAGGCAGAGGGAGAAGCAGGCCCCATGCAGGGAGCCCAACGTGGGACTCGATCCCAGGTCTCCAGGATCATGCCCCGGGCTGAAGGTGGCTCTAAACCGCTGAGCCACTTGGGCTGCCCCAAAGATTTATTATTTTGAGAGAGTGAGCAAGGGGAGGAGGGGCCGTGATAGAGGGAGGAAGAGAATCTCAAGCAGACTCCCCACTGAACGTGGAGCACCTCCTATGCCCTGATCCTGAGATCATGACCTGAGCCAAAACCAAGATTCAGACACTTAACTGACTGAGCCACCGAGGCACCCTATGATTCTAAGTTTTTTAAAGTCATAAAAATACATGTGTTTCCTCAAAATGTTAACATTTCCCCAATGTCTTTCAATAATTTTTGAAAAGATGATTTTTTTTAAAATACCTATACACTTTTCCAGTTTATAGAAGCATTACAATTGTTTACTTATTGTTGAACATCTTACTGTTTTATAAATGGCATTGATGGTCATATTTATATATAAATATATTAATTAAACTCTGACAAATATTAATCTTCACTTTTATTTTCAAAAGTTTATTGGCTTCTGGCTTGCTTATTATTTATTTATTTATTTATTTATTTATGATAGTCACATCACAGAGAGAGAGAGAGAGGCGCAGAGGGAGAAGCAGGCTCCATGCACCGGGAGCCTGACATGGGATTCGATCCCAGGTCTCCAGGATCGCACCCTGGGCCAAAGGCAGGCGCTAAACCGCTGCGCCACCCAGGGATCCCTCTTTTATTTTTTTTATTTTTTATTTTTGGTTCTATCTTTTAAATCTTATCCACTTTGTTTCACTGTTTTAGGGCCCCAGATATCTTACTTTTAAAAAACATTTTATTTAAATTTTTAAATTTTTTTTAAAAAAGGAGTGGATCATGGGCACATCTGAGAGGGTGGACCCATGAATTTTTTTAACTGGGCCAAATCACAAGTACTTCTAGGACTAGGCACCAACACCTGCAACTTGCTACAGTGATAGACCTTGGCTTAGTGATAGCCTTAGCAACTAATTACATTTAGTCAAGAATAGTTTTCTGCCACCAACACCAATCAAAATTCTTTGTAAACAACCTATACAAGCATTCCCTTTTTGTCTTTAAAAACCCCTGACTTTTGGTGACAGACGGTAGCTCTATTTGTGGTGAGCATAGCATAACCTATAGACTTGTCAGACCACTATGCTGTACACCTGAAAACTAATGTAACATTTTGTGTCAACTATACATCCCTGAAAAATAATAAAAACATTAAAATTCCTTAATTTTGCTCCCTGGGGGGGACAATATTTGTGAAGCTACAAAATCTGTGTACACTGAAATTTGCAATTCTTTGATCCCAAACAAATGCTTTTGCTTAATTATTAGCCCCCTGACAATTTTAGATTGAGAGTCTATTTTTCTACTGGGTTGCTGTTAGATATGTTTTACAATGAATATTTAATATATTTACATTCATAAAAAAATGATTCAAGAAAAAAAGAAAGAAAAGACGTTAAACTCCGGTCACAAAAACAAGTCTACTAACCTTTTGTCCACAAATTTGGAATCTGCCAAAGAGGGATCCACAAACATTCTGTGACCATGTCCACAGGAGCCAGGACCCCCCCAGCGCATCCTGGGAAGAGTCTCACCTGAATCCGAACACCTGTGCGCTCAAGTGCATTTGATTCCTAAGGGAAAATGGGTGTGCGCATGCTCCCAACAGCCCCTTCCTAACTGGAGATGGGTTGTGCAGACTCAGGAACCTGTGTGCCCACAGACTCTCCACAATGAGTCGAAAGTGTTCGCTGCTGATGTAAAAGTATTTTCAATGGAGTTGCAGACAGAGGTGCGATTAGGGTGGATTTTAAGAGTGAACAAGAATCAGGAGAAGCAGCAGGTGTATCTCAGTGGCCTTCAAACTAGGCTAAAGACTTTCCTAAAAATGCTCTTCCTGAGAGCATGCCTGTGTTGTGGGCAACACAGCTTTCCCACTGCAGCTTTCACATCACCTTTCTCCCTTTTTACAAAAGAAAGGCATTGCTCTCTTCCTCCTCCTCTAACGATGGCGCATTGTCCCAGGGTGTCAAAATGTCCAGTGAGGATGAGCAGCAGGGCAGGTCAAAACATTGGTATGGAACTGAGAGAGCAGTAACTCCAAGAAACTATTTTTGAAATCCTGATGTTTTCTTATTCTTTGCTTTCAACCAGATTGAAGGAGAACCTAGTTGTCAGTCTGCAGATGATAATGTGATGATAGGTCACACAATGTCAGTTTTGGCATTCAGAGCCCAAAGAAATGACTAATATTGCTATAACAAAATCTCTTCTACTTCTGTCTACTTAGTTATGTGAAGAAGTTTCTTATCACATATAAATGAAAAACCAGGATATTATTGATGCTGAGCCCCGTCATTCTGAGCAATGAGTTATCCTCAAGAATTAAAGCCAATTGAAAAAAGTCCATTCATTTCATTAAGATAGCATTTCCAATAAAATTTTACTTTAATGTGATTTTTATCAGTTGTATATTAATATTATAATAAATCCACAAGTCATTAACTTTTAGAGACTTCTGGTCATAGGAAAAATTTTAATTTCAAGTACTTTTCTTTTTCAGAGATGTATGATAGGGTAAATGAATAAAAGACTTTGAAGCATAAAATATATTATATTAGGATAAATTTTTGTGAGGGAAATGATTTAGAACTAGGAGTTAAAGTAGAAAAGGAATGATGTAAAATTTGTAGAAGACTTAGTGGATGATGAGTATCAAGTTCTATTTAGATTTATTTTAAATAAAAGATTAAAGATTGATGGGACTGTTAAAACACAAATATTTACAATATTCTGGAAATTACAGCTTTTGCAACTATTTAAACAACATAAAAATTTTTAATGTTAACTTAAAATGTGCCAAGAAAGTACATAACTTTACAAAATTCTAGGGTGTAGTAAGCAATAGACTTTGAAGACTACTACTAAGGAGCTGTCCTTTCAAGCTTGGCTGTGACAGAGGATACGGAAATAGGAGAGTAGCTGAAGGATAAATGTAGGGTCAAGAGAGAGATGTTATAAAGCATGAGATTACGCATGCTTATGGATGGGAGTGTAAGGGAGGAAAACTTCTTTACTCTTTAGCATCTCCAGCTGGGTCCAAGAATTAAACTGATGTAAAACAGATTAGCAGGAGAAAGGCATACAAGTTTTATTTTCACATGTTCATGTGGGCCTTCACAAGAGAATGAAGGCCAAAAGAAGCGACCAGACCAGAAAGCTCTTAAGAATACATTTGGGAAGAAATGACAAGGAGTTTGGGCAACAAGCAGAAAATTGTAGGAAAGTGACTAGGAGTTAATGGGGGGAGAGGCAGCAAAACTAGTGGAAGGAGAGTCACTTTAGTAAGTTGGTAGAGATGTGTGTCAACATGGATTCCCAGTCTCTGGTGATAAGGCTGCTTTCTTCTCTGTTACAGGGAGGGTATCTTTCTCATGGAAGTTTTATGTCCTGTTTTTAAGTAGATAAAGCTTGGTCGGAGAGCCTTTCCTGCATCTGCTGTTTTTCAAGTGCCTTCAGCTCAAAATAAAATGTCAAGGTGGCATTGGTTGGGGTAGCATGTTCTGAACTCCCTCAGGAGTGATCTGTTAGAGCTGATGCAGGAGAAGGAGTGAAGTTCTTAGGAAAGTGAGAGACAAAGCCATCCAGAGCAGAGGCAGAGTGGCTGACCAGTCAACTTTGGTACAAGATGAAAAGGAGAGGGTGGCTGCAGGTGTAGGTAAATCATAGACATGGTGGAAGGAGATGAAATAGTCTACCTTTTTTTGATAGGAAAATGGAATGAAATAGGGCATCAGCTGAGAGGGGTGTGGGCTGTGAGAAGTGAGTGGTTACAAAATGTTAAAAAGCAGAAGACGAATGTATGCAAGCCTAAGCTTATCTGAAATCTACATTTATAAACTTCACAGACCACCAAATGTTTTTGCTTTACAGAAAGGAATAGTAGTTAAGGTGATTCAAGGTGTTCTTACCTAGAAAAAAAATTAAAATGAAAAAAATTTTAAAGATTTTAAAAATTTATTTATTCATAAGAGACAGAGAGAGGGGGTTGGGGCAGAGGGAGAAGCAGGCTCCATGCAGGGAGCCCGACTTGGGACTGGATCCTGGGTCTCCAGGATCAGGCTCTGGGCCGAAGGTGGCGCTAAACTGCTGAGCCACCCGGGCTGCCCTAAAATGAAATTTTTTCCTATTATCCAACCTTGTAAAAATATTATGACCATTTTCATTTGGCTTTAACATCTTGAAATACCTCACAAATCTCAAAAAGTCATTAATGTTTGATATATATTGTCACCTCTGAGTCTGAAAAACTATCCTGGAATACCAGAGAATCATCACTGCCATTTAGCCACTGTTTTCACATACTTTATATCAATTTGAGAAAAAGTATGGCAGTCACATATGTCAAAGAATGGTAAAGGGCACCTGGTGGCTTAGTGGTTGAGTGTCTGCATTTGGCTCAGGTCGAGTCCTGTATTGGGCTCCCTGTGGAAACCTGCTTCTCTCTCTGCCGTCTGCCTCTCTGTGTCTCTCATGAATAGATAAATGAGGTCTTAAAAAAAAATAAAAGAATGATAAAAATCTTGTTATACCAGAAGTAAATATGGATGAAAATTTATTTAAAAACTCTCCTAAAAGTGCTTTGCTAAAACCAAATTTGCTTTGGTTTCTTCACTGAAGTCTTAGAGTGGTTTTGAATATTTAAAAAATCGTAATGGGGGCACCTGGGTGGCTCAGTGGTTGAGCCTTTGGCTCAGGTAATGATCCTGGGGTCCTGGGATCAAGCAAGCGCTGCATCAGTCTCACCATAAGGAGCCTGCTTCTCTCTCTGCCTCTCTCTCTGTGTTTCTCATAAATAAATAAAATCTAAAAAAAAAATTGTATTGGTTTTTGTAAAAACAATAGATTTTTGTCAAAACTGGTCACTTGACAGCAATTATATTTCCTTAGTTATTAACACATCTACAACGTAAAAAATAGAATACTGAAAAATAGAGCTACTTATGTTTAAAACTGTAATCTTGCCATAGGAATACATTCAATACCTTATATCTCAGGAGCTCTCTCCTAAACACCAACTGATTAAAATATAAACTTCCAAAAAAAAAAATAAAATAAAACATAAACTTCCTTTTTCATGATGTAGACTTTTTATCTAAAATACTAAATCAATAGCAAGGAAGAGCATAAAAGGCTTTCTTTAAAAACAAAACTGAAAAACACTCTACAAATACTCCTACTAGCTGAATCCTGAATTTCAGATCCTCCATTTAAGTAGGAAATAAAAAAAAAACCCCAAATACCTTGTTATCTAAATTGATTTGTTCCTAGATCTCAACTAGTCAATAGCAGGAATTTGGATAGCAAAGAAACGATTACAAAATTTACTTGAGTTTCTGGATCTTGAGTTTGGATAGCAAAAGATGCCTTGAGCATTTTTCTCCACACATATACACAATGTGGTTATGACCACTTTATCAGAACCAATATGCATCATGCTTTTTCTTTCTCCTCCCTCATCCCCCAAATCTTGTCAATCATGTCCTGCAAGGTAGCATCTCCTAACTCAAATCTACTTTTCTCCATCATTCTCATTTATTCCAACAGTGTCCTAATGGTCTCCCTGCAAATCATGTTATTCTTCAATCCATTCTTTACACAGTAACCAGAGAAAAGATTCTAGAAACTTTCATCATGGCTCTGCCCCATTTAACATCCTTCAGTGGCTCACCATTCCCTTTAGGATCAAGACCTAGCTCTCCAGAGCCTCAACCCACACCTTTTTCTGCTACCTCCACTCTATTCCAAGCACATTAAACTTGCACTTATCTTTTCCAGAGAGAGCTGCATCCTCTTACCTTCAGTGTTTTATGTATGCTGTCTCTCCTTCCTGGAACAGTGTCATCCCAGTTGTGGGAAGAGCTCCTACCTCAACTTTCAGGCTAACATGTTATTTTCTTTGGAGAGTCTTCTCCTGGCCTCTCTTTCCACTACCCAAAGTGTAGATTAGTGGTTTCTTCTCTGAATTCCTTTTGGACCCTCTGCTTCCCCTAGCAGAACAGTTTACTCTGTGATGCATCTTATCCATACCTCCCTAAACTCACTAGGAGCATAGTTACTATCACCAGCTCTTAGCACAGTATCTGGCACACGATATATACTTGATAAATCCTGATGAAGAAATAAACAAATATTTTCAATAAAATTAGTATCACCCAGTCCACAAACTCAAATACTCATAATACATTTATTTTTTCCAAACAATTGCTTAATTACTCACAAGCCCTTTTAGCAGAAAGCCCATTATTTCCCACTGTGGAAAATTCCACCCATACATTGCCCAGATACCCCAACATTGGCCAGATACCCCAACATTGCCCAGATACCCACCCCAACATTGCCCAGATACCCCAACAGATAACCTATTCAGTCTATAGCAGGTTCTGTTGTCTTCTTATTTGGAGTCTGATCACTGGCTAATGCAATAGTTTCTCATTATCTCACATTGTCGATTTTGGAGACTGTTCCCACTCAACCCAAAGGACAATGTTTGTCCACTGCTTACTGATGATGCCTTTGCTTATCTATATCCCTGCAGGGAGGTAAGCCCTTTGAGGGATGACAAGCTAAGCTTGTCAAGGATGTTCCACAGTTGGCCTCCCAGGGACCCACTTACAGCAATCAACCACAGCAGATCACACACAGCCTTGGAGGGCTGGGTCAGGATAATAGTGTATCTGGATTCCAGAATCTCATTTCTTAATTTTTCTCCAATGAGAACTAGTTTCCAAAAAATGAGGCAGTTTTTTGTTCGGTTTGTTTATATCAAGACAGAAAAAGTTTGGCTATGTCTTCCTTCCAGGATGAGCAGAATCCATGTCCTTCTAAATAAGGCTTCCTGGGGCACCTGGGTGGCTCAGTTGGTTGAGTGTCTGCCTTTGGCTCAGGGTGTGATCCCAGGATCACACAGTCCCTGCAGGGAGCCTGCTTCTCCCTGCCTATGTCTCTGCCTCTCTCTCGGTCTCTCCTGAATAAGTAAGTAAAATCTTGAAAAATATTAATAATAATTTAAAAATCTTTAAAAAAATAAATAAATAAGGCTTCCCTCAGTCAATCTCTATCCTAGCCTGTGCTGTGAAAGAAAGGAAAAATACAAATTTGATCTTTAACAGAGCACCTTTCTGGTAGGGCACCCTAGTTTGTCAAGAAAGAAGAGACTGGCTTAGAAAGACACTGATCTAGGGCACCTGGGTGGCTCAGTGGTTGAGCATCTGCCTTTGGCTCAGGTCATGATCCCAGGGTCCTGGGATTGAGTCCCGCATTGGGCTCCCCACAGGAAGCCTGCTTCTCCCTCTGCCTATATCTCTGCCTTTCTCTGCGGGTCTCTCAGGAATCAAAAAATAAAATCTTAAAAAAAAAAAAAAGAAAGACACTGACTCATTTGGAAGTTTGGGAATTTGAGTATATCCTAACTTTGCAACCAACTAATTGGTTGACTTTAGCCTCCCTATGTCTCAATTTCACCAGCTGAAAAAACAAACAGACTCTTTAAGATCCTTTCCAGATCTTTAGAATTCTATACTTTCAGTATTTTTTAAAATCTATTTTGTTGGGATGCCTGGGTGGCTCAGTGGTTGTGCATCTGCCTTCTGCTCAGGTCATGATCCCGAGGTCCTGGGATCGAGTCCCACATCAGAATCCTGGCGGGGAGCCTGCTTCTCCCTCTGTCTATGTCTTGGCCTCTGTGTGTGTGTCTCTCATGAATGGATAAATAAATAAAATCTTTAAAAAAAATCTATTTTGTTGAAAGACACCTGGCTGCCTCAGTCAATAGAGCATGTAGCTGTTGGTCATGGGGTTATGAGTTCAAGTCACACAGAGATTACTTAAAAATAAAATCTTAAAAAATAAGTAAAATTGTGGTAAAACATACATAACAAAAAATATGGAATGCATCCTAATGTGAGTCAACCTTGCACAGGGTCATGCTAATTTCTGTATAATTCCAGTTTTCACGTAGGCACTGCCAGAACAAGCACAATATGGAAAGACCTCTTGTGTATCTGGGTTCTTTTGTTTTTGTATGGCATGATGTTTTTGTTACTTCTATTGCATGTTCAAAATATTTTAAATCAGGACGCCTGGCTGGTTTAGCGCCTGCCTTCAGCGTAGGGCGTGATCCTGGAGTCCCAGGATCAAGTCCTGCATCAGGTTCCCTGCATGGAGCCTGCTTCTCCCTCTGCCTATGTCTCTGTCTGTGTATCTCTCATGAATAAATAAATAAATACTTTAAAAATATTTTAAATCTATTTTAAAGCAAATTATGTTCCTACACTGGATAATTTTTAAAAATATTATTCATATATTAAAAAGTTAAATAGGAGAGAACCTGGGTGGCTCAGTCGGTTAAGTGTCTGACACTGATTTTGGCTCAGAATATGATCTCAGGGTTGTGAGATGGAGCCCTGTGTCAGGCTCCATGTGTTTAAGATTTCCCTTCTTTCTCCCTCTGCCTCCCAGCCCCGCTTCCCTCACACACACTCTCTCGTAAAAACAGTTACATAAATTTCAGTAATTTCTTAATTTTATATGGTGTCTGTTTATTAGCCAAAGACAAAAAAAAAAAAAAAAAAAGCATCCCTTGTTACTATTTTCAGAATCAATTGATTTCACAAGTAAGTATGTAATGGTGATCCATGTAAAGATGATATCAGAACAGGGCAGGCAGCAGGTCATGGCAACCAAGGACAGCATTGGTAAGGGTGGCAGGGGCCACCTAGTGGGGTCAGGGGATTGGCTCATACAGGGAATTAAGAAATAAGTAAATATGTTTCATGGTAGCCAGATTTATCACTGACTGGGAAGGAAGATATAAAAACAAAAAAGGAGATGGTAGCCAGATTTATCACTGACTGGGAAGGGAGATATAAAAACAAAAAAGGAGAAAATTAGAATGAATCTTGTAGTATTAAATTGGATTTGGAATTACCAATATGAATTAATAGTTTACAATATAGGTAGATAGTGATACAGATATAGAAGTTAAGATACATACTTACACTTCCTAGCTCTGTCTACAGAGTGAGCCTGGAAGCAGAAACATCAAGGTACAAATGAACACATCTAGACTATGATATTGGTTTTTAAATACCTTTCTTCATTAAAAGGAACCAATGTTCCTTGAATAAATAGCTAATTCCAGAGGGGAACAGGGTAAATACAAGTTAAGCTTAGAACATCCTGTGCCAGGAAGTATGGAAGTCCTCAAAAACAAACAAAACAAAACAAAAAACAATGAGGCCCTGTCAAGAAGACATAGGATCTGGTTGAAGGGGTTCCCATTGGCCAAATCTGAGATAATTATAATATCATAATAATAATTACACATTATAACCCATTTAATTAAATAGAATTTATGATATGAACAAGTGAATAAAGTACGGGGAGAAGAGACAGCTTTTTCTTACAGTAGAACAGAATTAGGAAGAAAAAACCCATTTGGCAATTATCATGGTAATAATTAATTCAAGAAAGAATGAATCATCAATGGATTCTAATACCAGTAGATAAAAATCAGATGAGAATGAGATATTTGTATAGTTTCAAAGTATTTCCACATAAAATATTTATTAATTACAAAGATGAAAATAACTATGGAGATCATGAACTGAGCAGAAGGCAAGATGCTTAATGGACTGAGCCACCAACGCACCCCACCAGCCCAAGACTTTCATTAGTTTGTTTCCCTCTCTCATTTCTCACTGTAGCAGCTTTGTCCTTCTCTCTTGGTTCTCCTCACAATTGCAATATGGTTTCAGCAGCTCCAAGCATAATGTTCTGAGATTAAAGTATCCGATAGCTTCAAGGAAAAGAAGAGTATATCTCTTATTCATGCCTATTTTTATTTTATTCATTTGTTTACTTGTTAAGTAAACTCTCAGCGGGGCTTGAACTCATGACCCTGAGATCAAGAGTCACATGCTCTACTGACTGAGCCGGCCAGGCACCTCCATGCCTGTTTTCAAACATCAGAGAAAAATTTCCCAGAACCTCTACAACAGATATTTTCTCACTTCTCATTATCCATAATCGTGTGCCCATTCGTAAATAAACCACTGGTAAGGAAGATAAATCACCATTAGTTTAGACTCTACAAAACTCATCTTCTAGGACTAGTGAAGGGCCAGCTTTCCTTAAAAACGTTGGACTACTTAATACCTAAACAAAATTAGCAAAGAAGTTAGGGAATGGCTGCTGGGTAAGCAACCAAAATTATCTGCTATTATGCTTCTTAATAGAGTTGAATAATCTTTAAATATTTCTTTAAATATCTCTATTTTCAAGTATACAGGAAAGTTAAAAGAATATACACTATATATTATAATTTTATGAACTTGCTTCACAACATTCAGGTATTCAGGTATTTGATTTTTCTGGACCTAATTACAATAAGTTAAAACCTCCACTCAGTCCACTCACCCCTTTGATTCACATAAATCTCAGTGCTGGCTTCCCTGACATATAATTCATTTGTCTGGTCATTGGCCTGCTTCCCAAGCTCAGCATTCACTGAGATGTATGCACACCTCCATCTGATCATCAACCATGTGGTCCAGTAGAGACCACGGTCTAGTTTGAAGGGAATGGGAAACAGTGACAAGATGAAAATGTACTTCCCACGTACATTGACTCTAAACATTGAAAACAAAAACTCCAATGTTTACATTATTATGATTACGTAAATATTGTTCACTGAAGCTCCAAATACTTTTCTGTGATTGTACTTTCTTATCCCTCGTTCCAGTGCATAATTGAAAGATCTCCTTCATGTCTCTCCTCTGGGGCCCTTGTGTTTTGGGTAACCACACCTTCCTTTTCCTTTATGAGTCTATTATATCCACAACTTCCTGAGAAAGTATGTGTGGGAGGTAAACTATGAGTCACGGACTGATTACACTCTGCTGTCACACTTGAAGTTTAACAATTATAGAATGCCAGGTTCATGCCATTTCTTTCTTTCTTTCTTTCTTTCTTTCTTTCTTTCTTTCTTTCTTTCTTTCTTTCTTTCTTTCCTTTCTTTTTCTTTCTTTTCTTTCTTTCTCTCTTTCCTTCTTTTCCTCTTTCTTTCTTTCTTTCTTTCTTTCTTTCTTTCTTTCTTTCTTTTCTTTCTTTCTTCTCTTTCCTCCCCCCCCCCCCGTTTTTTTAGAGATTTTATTTATTTATTTATTCTTGAGAGACACAGAGAGAGGCAGAGACATAGGCAGGGAGAGAAGCAGGCTCCTTGCCGGGAGCATGATGCGGAACTTGATCCCAGGACCCTGGGATGACAACCTGAGCCAAAGGCAGACACAACCACTGATCGACCCAGATGCCCCCATCCCTATATTTTGAATTTAAAATTTAACCTGATTCTTTTTCTTTTGTGGAGGTTTCTAGGATCTTCTCTTTATCTATGGCAGTGTGAATTTCACAATGATATATCTTGTTTTTGTTTCTTTGGCATCACTTTTGTTTTTTATTATAAAAAAACACAAGAGGTTTGTTTTTGAGAGAGAAAGAGAGAGAGAGAGAGAGGCAGATGGAGAGGGAGAGAGAATCCTAAGCAGACACCACTCCCAGTGCAGAGCCTGATGTGGGGTTCCATCTCATGACCCTAAGATCATGACTTGAGCTGAAATCAAGGGTTGGATGCTTAACTGACTGAGCCTCCCAGGTGCCCCAAAATGAAATTATTAATATAAGACAACTCAGAACCAGGGTGAGGTATCAAACTCATATGCTAAAATTCCAAAAGCAGAATACCATTAAATGTGAAACACATGATAAGACTGTCAATATATACATAGCACATACAGAGATCTGCCTGCAGTCACTGCTTAATCTTTAAATACATTTCACTGATACAAAAATATGCAATTAAATTTCTACTCTTCAAAAAAAATAAATTTCTACTCTTCAGTTGTCCTTTTCTTGATATATATTTAAGGAGTATTAAAGATATGAACAAAATGCATCAAAGTGAGAGTCTGCTAAGCACTCTCTGCTTTACTCTGAACAACTGTGCACTATACCTTGAGAAAAACTTGTAGCCCATTTCTAGCTAAGACTGTGGAAGACTCTTCTAATTCTTTTTCAGTCAATTTATTTTTTTAATAATTTGAGAGAAAAATACAAAAATAGCTCAGGAACCAAATCACATTTTTATAATATCAAGTTCATTATAAAAATGAGCTTCATTATTGATTCTATAATACTTCAAAGAGTATATATATTATTCACATGTCCTTTTCTGAATGTTATCCATTTTTGCATTACAAGCTAAGGCTCCTTACTTATGATATTATTATATGTCCAAATCCAATTCTGAGGGCAGCAGAGCAAGTTGATGGCAAATATGTATTCCCAAGACTTAAGTCTTCACCAAACCTTTCACTAGCTTGGAATTCTATGGGTTGGGAGGGTAGGAGGGAATCAATTATAATTTTAAATCTCATCATCAGTGAGATTTTTTTTAAGCTGTTTTTTTTTTTGAAAAACCTAATAAAATATATTAACCTCTGACAAAATTTATTAAGAAAGAGAGAAGGCAATAGGGAATATTAATTAGAAATGAAAAGGATCCACGAATGGAGGAATAGGTGTGGCCATGTGATTGAGGTGAAAGCAATTCAATGTGAGCAAATGTCATGTGCTCTACAACCAGGCCTGTCCCATAAGAATATCTCACATGTAGGGTACCTGGATGGTTCAGTGGTAGAGCATCTGCCTTTGGCTCAGGTTGTGACCCTGGGGTCCTGGAATCAAATCCCACATCTGGCTCCCCACAAGGAGCCTGCTTCTCCCTCTGCCTATGTCTCTGCCTGTCTCTGGGTCTTTCATGAATAAATAAATAAAATCTTTAAAAAAAATTAAAAAATAAATAAAACTAACAACAACAAAAAAGAATATCTCACATGTAAACCTCCGCTTTTTCACTTCTCTGGACTTGCAATAGATAAGCATTGGCTACTTAGAAGCGATGTTTTGAAGAGGGTAGAACCAGAAGATGATAAGAATGTGGGTCTTGAAATTACCAATAAAGGAAGCTACCTATCAACAAGAAACATCTATTTGGATTTTATTCAAATGAAAGGTAAACTTCTGTGTTTGAACAATTTTTGGGTTTGCAGTTAGCATTACCTTAAACTAGAAATTAGTAAATGATAAACATAGTATCTCAAATTAGTGGAGGAAAGATGTCTATTAGTACACGTGCTTATTATTATTTTTTTTAAAGTAGATTCATACCCTGCATGGAGTCCAAAGTTGGGCTTGAACTCATGACCCTGAGATCAGGACCTGAGCTGAGATCAGGAATCAGATGCTTAACCGACTGAGCCATGTAGGCGCCCCTCAATACTTGTGGTTATTGATACCATGGGTAACTGGGTAGTCATTTGAAAAGAAAACCGAAGTTAGATCTATACTTCATAAATTATACCATGATAACTTTTAAATGGATTAAGTCTTAGATGGGCAAAATAAAATCATGCAAGTTGTAGGAGAAAACACACGAGCATTTTTTATAGCTTTAAATATATAAAGTCTTTCTAAATATGACTCAAAATTTAAAATCATGAAAGATTAGATTGGTAAATTTGAGTAGCTTAACACAAAACTCTCTGATGGCCAAAAGACACCATATACCAAGTGAAAATACAAATGATAAATAGGTAAATTATTTGTAATTCATATTGGGCAAAAAGCTACTATCCTTACTACATAAAGAACTCTGAAATTGATAAGAAGACCCTAGCAATACAATGAAAAAATGGGCAAAAAATGTGGGCAGTCACTGCAAAATAAATAAGATATATGAAAGATGTTCAACTCCTCTAAAAGAAAAGAAATCTGAGCTAAAATTATACTGTGATACCATTTTTCACCTATTAGATTGTCAAAAATTCAAATGTTTGACAATACTCTGTGAGGCTATAATGAAAACAGGTATTTTAACACATTACTGATGAAACTGTTAGATGTACATTTGAAGAATAATTTGACAACAGCAAAGTATTAAACTTTTGACCCAGGGACTCTACTTTGAGAAAGTTATCCTGCAGATGTACTTGCATGTGAGCAAAGTGATGCATGCATTATAGCTATTCACTGCATATTATTTGTAACACGAGGTTGGAAACTACCCAAATGTGTATCAACAGAGGGCTGGTTAAATAAATTATGGTACATCTATTCAATGAGATGTGACACAATTGTTAAAAAGAATGAAGAAGCTCTCTATGAGCTCTATGGAAATGCCACAGTCTGGAATAAGATACTTATAATGCATATAAGCATAAAGGATTGTATCCTTCAGAATATAAAGAAATCCTACAACATCAATTTTTAAAAACTCAATAGAAAAATGGGCAAAGGATGTGGCACCTGGGTGGGTCAGTAGGTTAAGCATCAGACTCTTGATGTTGGCTCAGGTCATGATCTCAGGGTCATGAGATCAAGCCCCGTGTTGGGCTCTGCGCTGAGTGTGAAGCCTGCTTGAGATTCTCTCTCTCCCTCTCTCTCTGCCCCATCCCACTTGCATTGTCTCTCAGAAAAGAAGAGAGAGAGGGAAAAAAAGAAAAATGGGCAAAGTATATAACAGGCAATCTTCAAAAAAGGAAACAAAAATGGCCATAAAAATGTGAATGTATGCTCAATCTCAGTAATAATAGGGGCATAAAAATAAAAATAACAAGACAACATTTCATATTCTCACTGGGCTTGTAAAAACTAGTCTTTCAGTATTGTGGTAACAATTCACAAATATTCAGACCCTAATGTAGAAGTGGGAGATCTTTGAAGTTAGGTGTGGTCACAGATGGCTTATTTTGGCCAATTAAATGTGAGCAGAATTGATGTGTGTCACTTCTGTGCAGAAACTTCAGCAGCCAGAGTGTAAGCCCTTTAGTTCCCCCTGCCTCCTAGAAGCTTGTGTCAGGTTGGAGGCCCTGCTACCCATATCCCTGAGTGACTCTAAGGAATAGAGCTTCCCTACTGACCCACACTGTACTTGTAGCATGAGCAAGAAATAAGATTTGAATTAAGCCACTGAGATTCTGTGGTTGTTGGTTACTGTGGCACGATTTAGTTATCCTGACTGATATAGTCTTAATGCTTGGTGAGGAAATGGAACAAGAACTCTCCTATACTGCTGGTAGGAATGTACGCTGGCATAGCAACTGTGGAGAAAAGTTTAGAAATGTTAGTGGACACTAAGGTTATTTTCAGTTTTTCTTTTAAAATAATGCTGCAATTAAAACTTTCTTTTTGCTATTAAAACTTTTGATCATTATCCTTGTGCACACATGAGTTGAAGAGTATGCATGTTGTCAACTTGACCAAGCTTTCTTTTTTTTAAAAAAAGATTTATTTATTTATTTATTCATGATAGACAGAGAGAGAGAGAGAGAGAGAGAGAGAGAGAGAGAGTCAGGGACACAGGCAGAGGGAGAAGCAGGCTCCATGCACCGGGGAGCCCGATGTGGAACTCGATCCTGGGACTCCAGGATCGCGTCCTGGGCCAAAGGCAGGCGCCAAACCACTAAGCCACCCAGGGATCCCCTTGACCAAACTTTCTAAACTTTACTCAACACCAAGAATTAAGATCTTGTTCATATTACTTAAACATTTTCCCCCTCTCAATTTTTTAGAATTATTGTAGACTTCTAAATGCTTGTAGAACCTGCAGAATAAATATACAAGAGCATACCTATGAGATTAGGCAATTTTGGCACTGAAGAAGGGCATCAACTTTAAGCTTTATCTGAAAAGTAATATTCCTTGTTCTTTTTCTGTTTTTCTTCCTTTCTCTCATTTGCCTTCTAGGATTCCTTATGTACTTTACCTATAATTTCCCTTGTTAGTTATTTTTCCAATATTCTGTTTCCTTCTACAAACAATATACACATGAACACTTGGTAAGGAGGCAAAGTATAAAGTTTAATGTGCAATTTAATTTAAGCTATGGTTTCCTTGTACTTTTAGTGCCACCTTATGGCAGTGCTCTGGTGTCAGAATCTATACTTTCCTGATTTTTTTTTAATGCTTCCAAACACATTTGTGGCTGAGATTTACAGTGTTAGTCATTTTCATCTTAGGGCTCCTGGCTGGCTCAGTGAGTGGAACATGAGACTCTTGATTTTGGGGTTGTAAGTTTGAGCCCCACATTGGGTATAGAGATAACTTAAATATGAAATATTAAAAAAATAAATAAAGTTAGATAGATAGATAGATAGATAGATAGATAGATAGATAGATAGATAGATAGATATCGTGTCATATAGTATGGTTTTCAAACCATCTGACAGTCTGCTATGGTGACTCTAGGCCTACCTGCTCCAGAACCACTGTTAGAAAGTCTTTAACATTGATCCAACAGACAAAGCTAGATGTCATTTAACAAATATTCAGTTCCACTACTTATTACTTATTGGGAAAAAAGTCTACTTCTTCCATGACTATATGCCTACTTATGGTTAGAAGAATGAATACACTTTAGAATATATAAATAAATGCACTTTGGAGATCCCACCAAGAACTCCTGTTTGTTCCTGATGTAAAATAATTTTGACAGTTGCCTACATCTCTTGTTCAAGTTTTCTCTTAATTTTTATTTTATTTATTTATTTGTTTTTTTGTTTTGTTTTTTTGTTTGTTTGTTTGTTTGTTTTTAAGGATTTTTTTATTTACTAGAGAGAGAGCAAGAGTGAACAAGTGGTAGGGGCAGAGAGTGAGGGAGAGAGACTCTCAAGCAGACTCCATGCTGAGCGTGGAATCTGATGCGGGGCTCACTCTCAGGACCCTGAGACCATGACCTGAACCAAGCTGAAACAAAGAGTTAGACATCCAATTAACTGTGCCACCCAGGTGCCCCTCTCTTAACTTTTAAATTCTCATAATTTTCATGATCAATACCTTCTGGTTGGCTTTTTTTTATTTGGGAAAATATACTAACCACAGACCAGCATAGAGTCTAAAACAACCAACAGCTATACCTGCCATTCAAAATTAATAGATAGGGGGACACCTGCATGGCTCAACGGTCAAGCATCTGCCTTTGGCTCAGGGTGTGATCCTGGAGTCCCAGGATCAAGTCCCACATCAGGCTTTCTTCATGGAGCCACCTCCTCCCTCTGCCTGAGTCTCTGCCTCTCTCTCTATGTCTTTCATGAATGAATAAATAAAATATTGAAAAAATTAATAGATGGGAAGATGGCAGAGTAGGAGGACCCTAAGCTCACTTCATTAATGGGTACAACCGGATAACACTCACATAAGTGTAAATAACCCAGAAAGCAACCCAAAGTCTGGCAGAACAAATTCTACAACTAAAGGTAGAGAAGAGGCCACACCAAGAAGGTGGTGAGGGTGGAGATGTGGGGGGACCTAAATGAGTCACAGGAGGGAAGGAGAGTGCCCTGGGCATGAAGAAGGGAGAGAAACAGACCTTCACCTGGGGAAGACAAATGCCCACAACATTTGGCTTTGAAAACTAGAGGGGCCAAGTTTCTTGAGTTCTTACAACCAGTAGGGCATAAACCTGGAATTTAAAATATCAGTGTGCTCAGCAATGACAGAACAGAGGAAGCCAAGTTCCCACCCTTAAAGAGACAGCACAAGAAGCAGCCCATAGAGATATAGCATAGGAGCAGTAGTTTGAAAAATGCCTGGTGTATGTGGGAGGCAGAGCTATTTACAATAAATGAAAATGGAGTAAATAGTAGGCTAGTGGAAGCAGAAAAGCAAGTAAGTGACCCGGAGGGCAGGATAATGGAAAGTAATCAAGCTGAGCAGGTGAGGGAAAAAATTTGCAAAATGAGAATAGACTCGAGGAACTTAGTCACTCCATCAAGTGTAATAACATTCACATTATAAGGATCTAAGAAGAAAAAGAGAAAAGAGGACACAACATTTCTTTGAAGAAATAATAGCTGAAAACTTTGCTAATCTGCGGAAGGAAACAGATATCCACATCCAGGAAGCACAGAGATTCCTCAACAAAATCAACCCAAGGAGGTCCACACCAAGCCATATTGTTATTAAAATGGTAAAAGTAGTGATAGAAAGAGAGTTTTTAAAGAAAAAAAAAAAAGACAATTGCATACATGGGAAACTCATAAGGCTATCAGTGGGATTTTCCATAGAAACTTTGCAAGCCAAAAGGAAGTGCCATGATATATTCAAAATGCTGAAAGGAAAAAAAAATCTGAAGTCACAAGAACTCTATCCAGCAAGGCCATCATTCAGAATAGAAGGAGATAGAGTTTCACAGGCACACCAAAGCTAAAGGAGTTCATGACCACTAAACCAGCCCTGCAAGAAGTATTAAAAGGGACTGTTGGAGTGGAAAGGAAAAACCATAAGTAGGGATGAGAAAAGTAGGAAGCACAGAAGCAATAAAAATATGTCTATAAAAATCAGTCAAGGAACTTACAAAATAAAAGGATGTAAAGTATGACATCATGTACATAAAACGTGGGGTGGAGAGGAGTAAAGAATGAGTTCAAACTTAAGCAACCATCCACTTAATATAGACTGCTATATCCAGAAGATGTTATGCACAAACCTAATGGTAGTCACACATCAAAAACCAGTCATAGATATGCCAAAAATAAAGAGAAAAGAATCCAAGTATATCACTAAAGAGAGCCAGTGAACTGTGAGAGAAGAGAGCAGGAGAAGAAGGATCAGAGAAAAAAACAAACAAACAAACAAAAAAACAACCACAAAACAAGTAACAAAAGGGCAAATACATACCTATTAATAATTATTATGAATGAAAATGGACTAAATGCTCCAATTAAAAGACATAAGGTGACAGAATAGATAAAAAAAAAAAAAACAAACTAGCACACCCATTTGTATGCTGCCTACAAGAGACTTATTTCAGACCTAAATACACACGCAGATTGAGAGTGAGGGGATGAAGAAACATCTATCATGCAAATGGATGCATACAAAAGAAAGCCAGGGTAGCAATACTTACACTGGACAAAATACACTTTAAAATAGACTGTAACAAGGGACAAAGAAGGACACTATATAATAATAAACAGGACAATCAAACAAGAAGATATAATCATTGTAAATATTTATGCATCCAACATAGGAGTACCCAAATAATAAAACAGTTAATAACAACATAAATGAACTAATTGACAGTAATACAATAATAGTAGGGGAATTTAACACTCCACTTAACTCAATTAATAGATCATCCAAATGAGGTCAGTAAGGAAACAGTGGCTTTGAACTGGACTAGATGGACTTAACAGGTATAGCTAGAACATTCCATCCTAAAACAGCATAATACACATTCTTTTCAAGTTCATATGGAACATTCTCCAGAAGAGACCACATATTAGGCTACAAAACACATCTCAACAAATTCAAAAAGATCAAAGTCATACCATGCATCTTTTCTGGCTACCACACCATGAAACTAGAAATCAACCACAAGAAAAAATTTCTGGAAAGAGCAAAAATACATGGAGGTTAGATAACAGCAACTAAACAATGAATGGCTCAACTAGGAAATAAAAAAAATATATCAAAAATTACATGGAGAGAAATGAAAATGAAAACACAATAGTCCAGGGGCACCTGGGTGGCTTAGTTGGTTAAGCATCTGCATTTGGCTCAGGCCATGATCCCTGGGTCCTGGAATCAAGCCCCACATCAGGCTCCCTGCTCATTCTCCTTATCCCACTGCCCATCCTTCCTGCTCATTCTCTCTCTCTTAAATAAATAAATAAAATCTAAGAAGAAGAGGCAGGAGAAGGAGAAGGAGAAGGAGAGGAGAAGGAGGAGAAGGAGAAGGAGAAGGAGGAGAAGAAGAAGAAGAAGAAGAAGAAGTAGAAGACGAAGACGATGATGACACAATAGTCCAAAATCTTTGGGATGCAGCAAATGCAATTCTAAGAGGGAAGTTGATAGCAATACAGACCTACCTCAAAAGCAAGAAAAATCTTAAGTAAACAACCCAACCTTACACCTAAAGCTAGAAAAAGAAGAATGAACAAAACCCCAAACCAGCAGAAGGAAGATAATAATAAAGATTAGAACAGAAACCAGGAGCTGGATCTTTAAAAAGATCAACAAAATTGGGACATCTGTGTGGCTCAGTGGTTGAGCCTCTGCTTTTAGCTCAGGGAGTGATGCCCGGATCCGGGATGGAGTCCCGCATTGGGCAGCCTGTGAGGAGCCTGCTTCACCCTCTGCCTGTGTCTCTGCCTCTGTGTGTGTGTGTCTCTCATGAATAAACTAATAAATCTTTAAAAAAACCAACAAAACTGATAAACTCTAGCCAGACTCATAAGAAGAGAGAGAGAGAAAGTACAGAGGACTCAAACAAAATCAGAGATGAAAGGGGAAATAACCTACACCATGGAAAAAGAAAGGATTACAAGAGAATATTATAAAAAATAATATGCCAACAAATTGGACAACCTACAAACATAGAACCTACCAAAACTGAAAACAGGAAGAAACAAATTTGAATAAAATGATTACCAGCAATGAAATTGAATCAGTGACTGAAAACCTCCTAATAGGGACACCTAGGTGGCTCAGATGGTTAAGCATCTGCCTTCAGTGCAGGTCATGATCTCCAGGTCCTGGGACTGGGCCCCATGATGGGCTCCCCACTCAGCGGGAAGTCTGCTTCTTCTTTTCCCTCTGCCTCTCCCCCCACTCATGCTCTCTCTCTGTCTCAAATGAATAAATAAAATCTTAAAAAACAAAACAAAACAAAACAACTCCTAACAAACTAAAGTCCAAGACCAGATGGCTTCACAAGTGAATTCTACCAAACACTTTTTTTAAAAAATTTTTATTTATTTATTTTAAAGATTTTATTCATTCATTCACAGAGACAGAGAGAGAGAGGGAGGCAGAGACACAGGCAGAGGGAGAAGCAGGCTCCATGCAGGGAGCCCAAGGTGGGACTTGATCCTGGGTCTCCAGGATCACACCCTGGGCTGCAGGCGGCTAAACTGCTGTGCCACTGAGGCTGCCCTTTTTTTATTTTTTAAAAAAGATTTTATTTATTTATTCATGAGAGACACACAGAGAGAGGCAGAGACATAGGCAGAGAAGCAGGCTCCATGCAGGGAGCCTGCTGTGGGATTTGGTCTAGGATCATGCCCTGGGCCGAAGGCAGGCGCTCAACTCCTGGGCCACCCAGGCATCCCTCTACCAAACATTTAAAGAAGAGTTAATATTTATTCTTCTCAAACTATTCCAAAAAATAGAAAAGGAAGGAAATTTTCCAATTTTATTTTATTAGACCAGCATTACTCTGATACCAAAACCAGATAAAGACTCTAAAGATAAAGAGAACTATAGGGTAATATCTCTGGTGAATATAGATGCAAAAACCCTCAACAAAATATTAGCAAGCCGAATCCAACAATACATTAAAAAAAATCATTCATCACGATCACCTGGAATTCCCCGATTGCAAATCAATCATTGCGATACATCAGATCAATAAGAGGAAGGATAAAAACCATTTGATCATTTTGATAGATGCAGAAAAAGGATTTGACAAAGTACAACATCCGTTCATGATGAAGTCCCTCAACAAACTAGGTTTAGAGGGAATATACCTCAACATAATAAAAGCCTTATATGAGAAACCCATAGCTAACATCATACTCAATGGGAGACAACTAAGGGCTTTCCCCTAAGGTCAGGAAAAAGACAAGGATGTCTACTCTCACCACTTATTCAATGCAGTATTGGAAGTCCTCACCACTACAATCAAACAACAAAAAAATAAATTAAAGGCATCCAAATTGGTAAGGAAGAAGTAAAACTTTACTATTTGCAGATGACAGGATACTATACATAGAAAACACTAAAGACTCTAACAAAAAACTACTAGAACTTATACATGAATTCAGGAAGGTCCCAGGATACAAAATCAACATAGAGAAATTCATTGCATTTCTATACACTAATAATGACATAGCAGAAAGTGGAATTAAGAAAACAGTCCCATTTACAATTGCACCAAAAATAATAAAATATCTAAGAATAAACTTAACAAAGAGGTGAAAGACCTGTACTCAGAAAACTATAAAAGAAGTTTATAGTTTTATAGTTATATTGATGAAAGAAGTTGAAGATAACACAGATATTCCATACTCATGCATTGGAAAAACAAATATTGTTAAAATGTCTGTAGTACCTAAAGCAATCTATAGAATTAAGGCAATCTTTATCAAAGTACCAACAGCATTTTTCTTAGAGGTGGAACAAACAATCCTAAAGTTTGTATGGAACCACAGAGACCTCAAATAGCCAAAGCAATCTTGAAAAAAGAAAAAAAAAAAAAAACCACACAAATCTGGAGGTATCATAATTTCAGACTTCAAGTTATATTACAAAGCTGTAGTAATCAAAACAGTATGGTACTGGTACAACAACAGACCATAGATCAATGGAACAGAATAGAAAGCCCAAAAATAAACTCACAATCATATGGCCAATTAAACTTTGACAAAGGAGGCAAGAATATACGATGGGGAAAAAGCCAGTCTCTTCAACAAATGGTGTTGGGAAAACTGGACAGCTATATGCAACAGAATGAAACTGGAGCACTTTCTTACACCACACACAAAAATTAACTCAAAGTGGAGTAAGGATCTAATTGTGAGAACCAAAACCATAAAAATCCTAGAAAAGAGCACAGGTAGTAATTTCTCTGCCATGGGCTCTTATAACATCTTTCCAGACAGATCTCCTGAGGCAAGGGAAACAAAAGCAAAAACAAACTACTGGGACCATATCAAAACAAAAAGCTTCTGCATAGCAAAGTAAACAATCAATGAAACACAAAGACAACCTACTGAATGGAAGAAGATATTTGGAAATGATATATCTGACAGAGGCATAGTATCCAAAATATATAAAGAACATATACAACTCAACACCAAAAAAATTAATTCTTTTGAAAATGGGCAAAAGACATGAACAGACATTTCCCCAAAGGAGACATACACATGGCCAAGAGACACATGAAACAATGTTCAACATCACTCACCATCAGGGAAGTGCAAATCAAAACCACAATGAGATATTACCTCATACCTGTCAGAACAGCTAAAATACAAAACACAACAAAAACAAGATTATATATTAACAACAATACTGGAATTAAAAAAAAAAAGAATAGGGCAGCCGGGTGGCCCAGTGGTTTAGCGCTGCCTTCAGCCCAGGGCCTGATCCTGGAGACCCAGGATGGAGTCCCACATTGGGCTCCCTGCAGGGAGCCTGCTTCTCCCTCTGCCTGTGTCTCTGCCTCTCTCTCTGTGTCTCTCATGGATAAATAAATAAAATCTTTTTTTTAAATAAATAAAATCTTAAAAAAAATAAAATAAATTTTAAAAAAGAATAGATGGAAATTTATAATACTGAGGTTGTTTGGGCTCATCCTACAACAATATGTTGATTAGAATCATAAGAAAAAAATGAGGATCCATGCTTACTCTGGCATTTTAAAATGTAAGAACGGTGCTTGAGACACTGGGCACCTACATCAAAGGGAACAAATAAAACAGAAATTGTTTATACTGGTGGGAAAAAGTTAAAAAACGTGAACACTGCCATGTTTGTTTCAAATATTTTATATATATATATATATATATATATATATATATACATGTAGATATATGTATATATGTATACATATAAAAAATAACTTATTAACAGAGCATAAGAGTTGGTTGTGGAGTCAAGACCAACAAAAAAAGGCAGTGAGAACATCTGACTGCTAAACTGTGGCAATGTTGGGAGTGCAATACAATTTAGAAAAGAGAGTTTGGCAGGGTCACGGAGGAGGTGAATTCTGAGCAGGGACTTGAAACAAGGGAAAAGTTCCCGTGGGAAGCAAAACACAAAAGAGCAATCTAGGTTGGGGAAAAACATGAACCAAGGTCAAAAAAGCAAGTACAATGTGCTTATTTCTAAAAGTCATGGGGCACCTGGGTGGCTCAGTGGTTGAGCATCTACCTTTGGCTCAGGTCATGATCCCAGGGTCCTGGGATCGAGTCTTCCGTTAGGCTCCCTGTGGGGAGCCTGCTTCTTCCTCTATGGCTCTGCCTCTGCGTCTCTCATGAATAAATAAAATCTTAAAAAATAAATAAATAAAAGTCCTTCATGTGACCTAATAATAATGCCTGGCATCTTTCAAGCACTTACTATATGTTAGGCCTCATTCTGCGTGCTTTACCTGTATATATTACCTCATTTAACACAGCAATACTGTCATCAAGAGCACCCTGTTCAGATCATTCTTTTCTGTTGCCCTTAGACAAGTTGCCATCTCTGGGTCTCAGTTTTTCCATCTGTAGAAAAAGCGGAAAATAGATTGTCCTGTGCATGGCTATATGCAGACGCACAAGAAGAGATTACGTAGAAAATGATATACCTAATTAGGATAAGTTGAAGGATAAATCATACTGTGTTTTTTGGTTTTGTTCATTTTGAGGTTTTTGTTTTGGTTTTTTGAGGAACTGCCAGACTGTTTTCCAAAGTGGCTACACCATTTTGAATTCTCATCAGCAGTCTATGAGCATACCAATTTCACCACATTTTCTGCAACATGTTACTTGGCTCCTTTTTGGGTATAGCCATTCTACTGAGTGTCAAGTAGAATCCCATTGTGGTTTTGATTTGATTTGCAATGCCCTGAGGGCTAATGATGTTGAGCATCTTTTCAAGTGCTATTGACTATTTATCTTCTTTGGAGAAACGTCTATTCAAATCTTTTATCATTTTAAAAACTGGTTGTCTTTTTAATGTTGAGTTGTAAATGTTCTTTGTATATTCTGGATATAAGTCCCTTATCAGACATATGATTCATAAATATTTTCTCCCATTCTATGGGCTTTTTACTTTCTTGATTGTATCCATTCAAGCACAAATGTTTTTAATTTTGAGTAAATGCAATTTGTCTATTTTTTCTTTTGTTGTTTGTGCTTTTAGTGTCTTATCTAAGTATCCATTGCCGGGCAGCCCCGGTGGCGCAGCGGTTTAGCACCGCCTGCAGCCCAGGGCGTGATACTGGAAACCCTGGATCAAGTCCCACGTCGGGTTCCCTTCATGGAGCCTGCTTCAACCTCTGCCTGTGTCTCTGCCTCTCATTCTCTCTCTGTGTTTCTATGAATAAATAAATAAAATCTTAAAAAAAAAATAAGCAATTAGCAAGATTTAAAAAAAAAAAAAAAGTATCCATTGCCAAATCCAAGGTTATGAAGATTTGCTTGTGTGTTTTCTTACAAGTTTTATAGTTTTGGTTCTTACATCTAGATTTTTGATCCATTTTGAGTCAACTTTTTGTACTTAGTAGGAGGTAAGGATCCAACTTGATTCTTTTACATGAGGCTATCCGCTTGTCCCAGCATCATTTGTAGAAAAGACTATTCCTTCCCAATTGAATGGTCTTGGCACTGCTGTTGAAATTAATTTGCCACAGACACGTGAGTTTATTTCTTGACTCTCAGTTTTGTTCTGTTGTTCTGTCTCTCCTTATGATGGTATTACAATGTCTTGATTACCATAGCTTTGTAGTAAGGTTTAATAACAGAAAATGTGGATCTTTTGGTTCTTTTTCAAAATTGTTTTGGCTGTTCTGGGTCTCTTGAGTTTCCACATGAATGGAAAGTGGAAATGAATGGAAAGAAATTAGCCTATCAACTTCTACAAAAAAGCCAACTGAGATCCTGATAGGAATTGTGGTAAATCTGTAGATCAATTATTAACATCTTAACAATATTAAGTCTTCTGATCCATGGACATAGATGTCTTTACATTTATTTAGCTCTTAATTTCTTTCAATGATATTTTATAGTTTACAGCATATATTTTTCCTTTAAAATTAAAAAAGTTTACAAATTTATTCCTTTTTTTGCTACTGGAAAGGGAATTGTTTAATTTATTTTTCAGGTTTTTCACTGCCAGGGTATAGAAATGAATCTATTTTTGTATATTGATATTGATTTTATATCCTAAAATCTGGCTGAATTCAATCGTATGTTCTATTGGGTTTTTTTAGTGGATTTCTTAGGATTTTCTACATACAAGGTAATTTCTTTTGTGAATAGATGAAGTTTTACTTCCAATTTGGATGCATTTAATTCCATTTCCTGGCATGGCAAATTGCAAATAAACAAAAAATCACCAAAATATCAAGTAATAATGTCAGATATGTTCAGAAATAAGCTATGATGATGTGATGAGAGTGACTTCAGTAACTACTTTAGATTGGGCACAATGTCTCCCGTGAGGAAATGACATGTAAGCCAACACCTCAAATATAAGAGCCTTCTAGATAGTCGGAACAGCAAACATGAAGGCACTGAAAGGTGAGAATGAGCTTATTTTTTGGAGGACAGGTAGACAATGTGACAGGAATGTAGCAAGCAGGAGGTTAAAAGAGGTCGGGAGGCACCTAGGGGCTAGGCCATGTAAGACTTTGTAAACCTGAGCGATGGAGGTTGTATTTTAATCTAGGCTTGATCGGGTGTACTGCTGGAGTGTTGGGCAGGGAGTGATGCAATCTAATCCACATTTCAAAATCACTATAGTTGCTTTGTGAATAACAGGTTAGAATGGAAGCCAGAGAATTACTTAGGGGGCTACTGTGGCACTTCATGTAAAATATGTTAATGACTTGATAATGGAGATGGAGAGAAGCAAACAGACATAGGGTATGTATGTGACTTCCTGTCAAACTGGATGTAGGGAGTGAAGGAGGGAGAATTAAGGAATAATTGCTGAATATCTGGTTTGTGCACTGGGGTGGGTGGTAGTGCCATTTATTGAACAAGATTGGGCTTGAACAAGCAGGGAGTTGGGAAATGGTGTTGAGGATATATGTCACAAGTCCCGTTTTGATATGTTAAGTTGGAGACACCAACTGGTATTCCAAATACAAATGCAAGTAGGCAGTTGGATAAATATGAATGGAACTATAGGCAGTGAGCTGTTTTCAGCCTGAAGGAGTTGCCAGTGAGGCAGGAGGCATTCCAGGAGTGTTTTAGGCAATCCAAGGTAATTACTGTTTCAAGAGGGTGTCGTAATGTGCTGACAGGCCCAGATTCCAGTCTGTGGGGTTACTTCATCTCTCTGAACTTTCTTCCCCACCTATAAAATGGAATAATACCTGATTTGGGTGTTTACCTGTGAGGCTAAAGGCTAAAAGACATAAACGAGAGCTAGCACCATCCTTAATATATATTCAACAAATAGCAACTATTCCTCTATACAGTTTGATAAGAAATGGCCTTGTTAGCCAAACTAGCTATATTTTCTCAAGAAAAGATAGATCTTGGAAGGAGGACTGCTCTAAGACCATCTGCAGCTCATACTTTCTCTCCTTCAGTCAACCTCTGAAAACAGTACAGGTCACTACCAATATCAGGAAGTAGTTTTCCTACCTACCTCTTCCCTCAAATGCTGTTAACTTTGTCTAAATAATGCCAAGAACTTTAATATATTTAAGTAACACTTGATGTCATAACAACCACGAAAGTATTAGGTGCCTCTTTTCTTTCTTGCACTAAATACACCCTCACACTCACACACATCATTCTTAGCAATTCAAATTATAAGAGGGATATAAAACTCTCATCCTAAAGAATTTGAGGCTATGTCCAAATACTAAAATAGCAATGCAACAATAATAATAGTTAACCTTTATGGAAGGCTTACTATTAGCCAGAAAGTACTTTCCTAATTGTTTCAGATCTATTAAGTCATTTAATCCTCTAACAATCCCATAAGGGTGGGAATATGATCACATCATCTTCCCCAATAGATTAGGTTTATTTTTTTTATATATTTTTTAAAGATTTTATTTATTTATTCATGAGAGACACAGAGAGAGAGAGAGGGGCAGAGACATAGGCAGAGGGAGAAGCAAGCTCCCTGCAGGGAGCCCAATGTGGGACCCAATCCTGGGAATCCAGGATCACACCCTGAGCTGAAGGCAGACACTCAACTGCTGAGCCACCCAGGTGTCCCAACAGATTAGATTTTTTTTTAAATTTTTATTTATTTATGATAGTCAGAGAGAGAGAGAGAGGCGCAGAGACACAGGCAGAGGGAGAAGCAGGCTCCATGCACCGGGAGCCCGATGTGGGATTCGATCCCGGGTCTCCAGGATCACGCCCTGGGCCAAAGGCAGGCGCCAAACCGCTGCGCCACCCAGGGATCTCCAGATTAGCTTTAAATGAGAGTGGGAGAGCTAGCCTATTTAAAGTGAATTGCCTAGGTACCCTAGTACCTTTTACCTAGGAGGCACAAAAACATGAGATTCATAACTGTTGCTCAATGAATAGCTGAAGGATAGCTGAAGAATTAATCCCAGGTATTAGATGTAAAAGGTAATTTTTTGTTTTTATATTAAAATTTGCCCTTAGCAGATTAGTTGAACAGGGCTTTGTCTCAGCTTCCAAAGCAATTAGTGCATCTCACGGTATCTGGCTGAATGTTCTGAAGAGGTAAAATTACACACCATGATGCAATAGTATGGAATAAGCTCCTGCTACCAGATGATCTTTTCTGCAATATTTTATCCCTGAAGTATTTGGCTGAATCTTTATCAGGATAACCTCATTAATTTTTTTTTTTTTTTTTTTTTTTTTTTTTTTTTTTTTTTTTTTTTTTTTTTTTTAGGATAACCTCATTTAAAACAGTTTTAAGGGAGGCCTGTGTGGCTCAGCGGTTAAGTGTCTGCATCCAGCTCAGGTCATGATCCTGGAGTACAGGGATCGAGTTCCACATTGGGCTTCCTGCATGGAGTCTGCTTCTCCCTCTGCCTGTGTCTCTGCCTCTCTCTCTGTTTCTCATGAATAAATAAATCTTAAAAAAAAATTTAAAAAGTCTTAAAATTTATAAAGTATACCTCGTGATGGAGCTCATTTTTTTCACGAAAGCATGTGCTTGGGGCACCTGAGTGACTCAGTGGCTTAAGCATCTGCCTGTGGCTCAGGTCATGATCCCGGGGTCCTGGGATCCAGCCCTGTGACGGGCTCCTGCTCAGGAGGAGGCCTGCTTCTCCCTCTCATCCCCACTGGTGCTTTCTCTTGCTATTGCTGTCACTGTATGTCTCTCTCAAATAAATAAAATCTGAAGAAAAAAAAAAAAAGAAGAAAAAAGATACTTAAGAAAAAAAGAAGAAAAGAAAACCTGTGTTCTAAAGCTCACCTAGACTTTTTCTGAGAGGATGGAATGATTCAGATCAAGGAATTTTTCAAACAACTTTTGTCATTAACATTTTATTTCAATTAAAGAAATGTGAATTCAGAATTAATGTAAGGTAAAAACCTTTCCAAAGTATTTGGCAAAGGAAATACTATTAAGAGTTTGCTTAAAATGTTTTTGGTACCTGTGCTATATATTACAGACATTAACAAAATAAAAAGCATATTCTGAAGAAAATCAAATTCTGAGAAATTCTGGTTTGTAAAAATCAATTCACTGGTACAGTCCTCCTAGGGGAGAAGCAATTTGCCTTTTTATCATCAGTTAAAAATCTAAGGAGCATACGTCCTCTTCTAGTTGTGACCATTACCACACTCTACAACATGTACAAGCCTAAATCCTTTTAGCCAGAGAATACAGTAAAAGAAACAGGATTCTGGTATTTAACAGAACTTACAGATCATGTACTATAAAACATTTTCTTTTGAAAATAAAAATTTTATAATCTATTTAAAAAATATCAAACAATTGAAAAATATCTAAACTGGAACAAAATTTGCAAACAGAAGTTAAAAAAATTTGGAAAAGCCATACACATAACATTAAATAACATCAAACTTCATTTATCTTTTTTTAAAGCTTCATTTATCAACTAAAACAACTCAAAATGATTTCTGTGTGTTGAGTTTAACACTTCAATGTTTCAGTAGAAACTGCCATTCTGTTACACATTATCAAAGTCCATTTCCTAAATAATTTGAAGAAATTCCAATTATAAGACAAATGAAGACTGAAAATAGAAACAGTGCATCTTAAAGGTTTTCAGAAGCCTACGTACAAGTAATTTCCAAACACATAATTTTTTTATATACTTATGGTTTGGAACAGATTTTCCCTGAGCACTCTTTCCGCTTGGTTAGAAAAATTAAAACATGATCTATAAAATAGAATTTAGTTTGATTTCTATTGAATGTATGCCATTTTTCACCCATCATATGTATTTGGGAATGTTTCCTTCTAGACATTGCTAAAGTAATAAGTAACTATAACTGTTTGAGGGGCTATTTGAATGGCTTTAGAAATATGGTTAAGTTTTAGAGCCCTGAGAACTGCACAGTGGGTGTTTCATACAACCAAAATGCTTTACTATCCTAAAACTATAACAATTATGTTAACAAATTCAGAATGGCACTAGTGTCACAGAAGAAGACGTAATCAGTAATTTCTGCTCAGATAACCGATAGGTAAATCGAAAGAAAAACAAGTTGGATTAACATTGTGCTTTCTATGGAATAATGCTGAAAAAATTAACCCTCCTGCCCAACACAGGAAATACCTCACACCTTGAAACTTTATTTAACGCAGTCTTGAGATCTGTCACTCCTTAATATTCATGCAAACTTAAAATCAGCATCGATGGGAGTTTCGTCACACAAGTTACAGTTTCCAATGCTATCCCAAGATTTACAGCCCAAAAGACATACTATAATCAGTGCACATGCACAGCTGTGTTCCCTTAAGTATTTAAGGTCTTAAAAAGTCTTAGCTACTTGAGAGTGTAGGCCTCTTCTCTTTCAAATAAATAAAGGGTAACAAATAAGAGGAGTCTTAACTATGCAGATTTGTAAGTACTAATTTTCTACATAGCCTAGCAACACGTTAAAGGAAAATCAGATTTAAGAAGTTTCATATTTACAATTAGATTTCAGAAGATCTAACTATACATTTCCCTCAGCATTATCATTTATGCGATTTGCAAGAATAATAAAGAACTTGAAACATTTAGAAGTCATTGTTCTGAAGATCTTCAAGAAGTGAGCAACTTCAGATATCCAGAGGTGTGTCTTCTCTCTTTTTAGTTATAGATAAGGTGCTTTATGCAGGACGCCCTGGACCAAAACGGCTTTTAGACCTAGATTTTTTTAAATAGAAAAGAAAGGTCAGAGGTGCTTCTTAAACAGTAGGAATTGGCTGCTGCTTTAGGTTACACCTTTGCTTTGACAGTATCAAAGTTTAATGAAACTTCATGTAGCCCCATGATCCATTTTTAAAAACTCTTGGAGTGAGACATATTTTGGAATTCAGATTTTTTGGGGGTAGGGGAGATAACATGGTACATATATCATATATCATGGATTGGAGCAGTACCGTATAATCACACACATTAATGCTTTTTTTTCAGTTTAACAAACGAACATTTATATTCAGTGAGATAAATAAAAACTATAAATAGCATTGCAGTAGCTTAGTTTGGGTTTGAGTTGCCACAAATTTATAAAAAAGTCTTGTTGGATTTCTGAGCTTTCTGGATTTCACAATTGCTGATAAGGCATTTGGCTATGTAGTATTAATGATCCAATCTCAATAACTGTTAATCTTTAAAAGAAAACTTGTGATGTAAAATGACAGACAATCCAGTAAGTTAATTTTATTAAGAGAAATAAGATAAAGAATAGGGAAGACTTAAATGTTTTAAATATATATTACCTATAAACAGTATAAAATTCTACGAATTCACAGGTCCAATAGAGCTTACATTCCTATCTGCCGCTAGCTTAAACAGGGCTGATTCAATAAACAGAAAACTTAAAAATACTATAATTTTGTGTTTACGACCTTTTTAAGCCTTAGTTTAAGTTAAAATCTGGTCCTGATTAGTATCCTGATGATCTAATCCTTGAAACAAAACAAACTCCCAATTTTGTACTACTAGTGTTCACATGATTTTTCCCTAAAAAAACAAAATCACAGGGAGCCTGGGTAGCTCAGTTGCTTAAGCAGCTGACTCTTGGTTTCAGCTCAGGTCGTAATCTTGTGATCTCAGGGTCCTGGGATCGAGATCCACTTGGGGCTCCCTGCTCAATGAGAAGTCTGTGGGAGATTCTCTCTTGCTCCCTCCCTCAGCAGCCCCCACCCTGCTTGTACATGCTCGCTCTCTAAAAATAAATACATAAATCTTGAAAAAAAGAAATCACTTCAAAGCCAGTGACATTCTGAATTTATTTATGCTGATTTACCTTGTATTTTTTTCTGAGCTGCTCTGCCGTGCAGTGACTGGCACTGAGGCCTTGATTTGCGCTTCAAGTCTGGAATAAATACCTCCTGCAAACTGCAGAGTAAAGGGGCAAAATGAAGTTGTTATTTTTGTGTAATCAATAGAAGCTCTGCTTTACTAAGATGGCATTATTTTTTAGCTTAGAAGTAATATTATTTTGATTTTTAAAATTCAGGCTCTTTGAATTAAAATTTATGTGAATAATTTTACATCCAGTAAGATTCACACTTTTTAGTCACACATTCACACGTTTGAAGTTTGACAAATGCATACAGTAATATAACCATCATTACAATGGAGACATACAACAGTTCCATCACCTCACAGAAATCTCCTTGTGCCTCTCATAAGTCAACTCAATTTGCCATGATAAGCTCCTGGCAACTCCTTATCTGTTATAAGTCCCTATAGTTTTGTATTTTCCAAAACACTATTTAATTAGAATCATACAGTCTGAAGCCTTTTCAATCTGGCTTCTCTCACTTAGCTTAATATATAGGAGCTTCATTTATGTTGCTGCTATATTAGTAGTTCTTTCCTTTTTATATGTACCACAGTTTGTTTATTCATTTGCCAGGTAAAGAACATTTGGGTTGTTTCTAGTTTTTGACAACTCTGAGTAAAACCACTATAAACATGCATGAACTGAACTCTGTGGTGAGTAAATGTTTAATTTCATAAGAAACTGTCAAAAGTGATTTCCAAAGTGGCCATTCCTTTTTGTATCTTTACTAGCTTTATGTGAGAGTTCCAGTTGCTCTCCATCTATCCTGGCCAGCATTTTTTTTTTTTTTTTTTTTTGACATTCTAGTTGGTATACAGTGGTATCTCATTGAGGTTTTAATTTACATTTCCCTAATGACTAATCATGTTGCACCTTCCTTTTTGTGGGCTTATTTGCTATCTGTATCCCTTCTTTCATAAAGCATCTGATTAATTTTTTGCCCATTAACTTGTATTGGAATGTTTTGAGAGTTCTTTATATATTCTGGATACAAATCCTTTATTTTCTTATAGATTATAGCTTATCTTTTAATTTTCTTAATAGTGTCTTTCAAAAAGACCATTCACATTTTGATGACGTCCAATTTGTCAACTATTTCTTTTAGACATCATACTTTTGGTGTCACAGCTAAGAAATATTTGCCTAAGCTCACAAAGATTTTAGAAGTTTTAACATTGTATGTTAACTATATTGGAATTACAATTAGGGGATCCCTGGGTGGCTCAGAGGTTTAGCACCTGCCTTCAACCCAGGGTGTGATCCTGGAATCCACATCAGGCTCCCTGCATGGGGCCTGCTTCTCCCTCTGCCATTGTCTCTGTCTCTCATGAGTAAATAAATAAAATCTTAAAAAAAAAAAAAAGGATTTATAATAAAAAAAAAAAAGAAAGATTTTAGAAGTTTTGTAGGGAAGTAAGTTTTTTTTGGGGGGGGAAGTAAGTTTTTAAATAAAAGAATAAGGGCAAGAGTAACTGTAAATACATAATACCATACTAACGTTAATATATATAGTATTATGATTAATAAATAATTTTAGTAAGAACATAGGTATTTCTTGTCATTTTTATTAAAATATCTTATTTTAGAAATAACATCTAAGCACTGCCTACAGAGTTGAGTGAAATCAGCAGCTTCCAAAACGTCACCTTCTGAGTAGTCAGCATTTGGTCAGCAATGCATGGTTAATCTACTCTTGGTGTGATATTACACTTTTAGTAAAAACTACTTTATTATGTGTATTAGAGAGGACCTATGGACCATGGATAATAACACGGAGAACATTTATGTGAGAGAACTGGCTAACTGGGACAGAATATACAAATATATTTAAATTTGTTTTTTTGGATTTTGCCTAAAACATCTTTATACTCCTCATGATGAAAGTAAAGTAGGAAGGTATATCTAAGCAAGCACAGTACACTACCACGTAATTCTTACTTCTTTTGCTTCCTTTGACTTTACTCGATCCAGATCACCCAGTCTCATCTTTATTAGGTGCCCTGTAATTTCAGACATCCGCCGCTGATCTGGAGGTAAAAAATAATAAAACTAACTTTTTATAAGGATGTATATATAACTTTTATTTCTTAACGAACACTTCAATTATCAAGAATTTATGAAAATACCACTAGATACTATTTTAGACATATACACTTATCTTTGAAGAACTTCAGGCAGCAAGTGGCCAATGGCTCATACATAAGATAATGCTGCTTTTAAGGTTACTGTAACCCAACCTAAAACATGATATTCAGTCATCTTTAGAGTGCAAATAGTGGGCAAAAGTCAGTCTGACACTTTCAAACCGCAGGTGCATAAAATAGTACATTATCTGCTAGGATTGTCTACTAATAAAACTCTGGATGAGGGGCACCTGGGTTGTTCAGTTGATTGAGTGTGTCTGCCTCTTGATTTCAGTGCAGGTCATGGTTTTAGGGTCATGAAATCAAGCCTCGCATCAGGCTCTGCACTCAGCAGGGAGCCTGTCTGGGATTCTCTCTCTCCTTCTCCCTCTGCTCCCCTACACAAACACACACACACTCTGGTAGATTCCAAAGGGAATGCGTGAATTCTAGGCCTTATTCTAGTTGGAATAAGCAAGCTTTTTAAGCTATTCATCATACTTCATAAAATGAAACATTCCCATCATTGTCATTTATACCTAATTTGTATGTTATGTACACATTAAAACGTACCATCTTCCCTTTGTGCATCCTGGTTGAATCTTAAGGATCTTGTGGCATCCCATTTATTCTTCTGCATACTCACACTATTAGAAAAATTAAACAAAAATCAGCATTGATACTTTAAGAGTGGGTATCTGACTGGATTAAAGAGCAATACTCACATGAAAGGAGACACATCTCTAGAAGTTGACTAAAAAAGAGTAGACAACATCAAGGTCCAATTAGAACACATTTACTGATTAGTGTTACAGTTAGTAATAAACAGCAGTTTACATTTACAGAGTTCAAGACACTGTACCAAAAGCATTACAAGTATTATTTCATTTAAGCCTTGTAACAACCACATGAGACAGCTGCCATATTTACCTCTATAATGAAACAGGTTCAGAGAAATTAAGAAACTTGTCCAAAGAGATACAGGCCTAGAATTTGAACCCAGCTATATTTGTCTGACCTGGAAGCCCCAGCTTATGCAATCTTCTAGAATTCACCCATTCATGTGTTTACAGTACTTCACATGCAGATGAAAATAGAACCTATCCAATATAATTGTGTATAACTGGTCTCAACTCAGCCTTTCACACATTTTTGGAATCCGTGGTTCCTCTTTTTGTCAAATGTGGTTATTACTGTGCTCTTATTCCTACTAGGGCTTTTTACCTCTTCCTTCAAAGGTAGGGGAAATAAGAATCATTTTAAAAGGTCATTAAATATAATTTATTTTAAAATTATGAAGTCAGGCAGCCAGGGTGGCTCAGCAGTTTAGCGCCGCCTTCAGCCCAGGGCCTGATCCTGGAGACCCAGGATCGAGTCCCACATCGGGCTCCCTGCATGGAGCGCTTCTCCCTCTGCCTGTGTCTCTGCCTCACTGTGTGTGTGTGTGTGTGTGTGTCTCATGAATAAATAAATAAAATCTTTAAAAAATAAAAAAATAAAATTATGAAGTCTACTTATCTCATTTCAAAGTCTATCTTATATTTGAATAAGTAATATTCATTCAAAATTCAAAAGTTACAAATGGGGTCCCTGGGTGGCTCAGTCGGTTAGGTGTCTGCCTTAGGCTCAGGTCATGATCTTGGATTCCTGGGATTGAGCCTTATGTTGGGCTCCCTGCGCAGCAGGGAGTCTGCTCCCCTCCCCCTACTTGTGTGTTTGCGTGCTCTCTCTCTCAAATAAATAAATAAATAAAAACAAATCTTAAAAAAAACAAACCCAATTTCAAAAGCTACAAATAACACATATAGTAAAAAGTCTCTGTCCCCAGGGCTCCTGGGGGGGCTCAGATGGTTAAGCATCTGTCTTTGGCTCAGGGTATGATCGCCGGGTCCAGAGATCAAGCCCCACATCAGGCTCCCTGCTTGCTCAGTGGAGAGTCTGCTTCTCCCTCTCTGTCTGAACCCCCTTCCCACTGCTCTCTCTAATGAATAAAATCTTTAAAAAAAAGTCTCTGTTCCCTATTCAGTTCCCTTCTTTAGAGCTAATGAATCTTTATCAACTTCCTTTGCAGTTTTTTGGAGATAATTTATGCACTCATAAGGAAAGACATAGATTCCCCTACCAGTTGCTATGCAAATGGTAGAGTATGGCAATATACATACTGTTTAGGACTTTCTTTCTCTCATCTATCAATATATCTTAGAGATCTTTTTTTTTTTTTTATCTTAGAGATCTTTAATCTCAGTTTATATGGAACTTCTTTGTTCATTTTTATACTGCTAGCATTCCACTCTGGTTTATTTTTACTCTTTTTCAGATTTTTCTTGGCTGTATTTGCCTGCTTAGTTCCCAATATGAACTTTAGAACAGTAATGGGTAATTTAGAGCTACCTTCTCTGATGCCTTCTCTTTCTTCTGACCACAGGGTGAAGACATCTGCTTTTTTGGTTGTTTTGTGAACTTCTTTGGCTTTTCCTTTTTCCCTGACAACAGAAAGTCAGTGTTATATCTCACATACTTTTTCAATGCACTTGTTACTTATAAACAATAAAACAATTTTTAAAAAACCATTGTTTCTTAAAACTAACAAATTATTTCTAAATAAAAAGTAAATCTATGGAGAAGTCAAACTGAATATACTTTTACAGGGGTTCATTTTAATTATTTTTCTTTCTACTTGGTGAAAACTTTTGGGGGAAAAATTAGAGCAATAAATTCAAAGTCCAAATGAAACTAAATGTTGAAAATGTTGGGAAAAACTATATACATATTTCTCTGAATCTAATTTGATAGTGGAGACATCACCTAATTCCAAATTTTTATATATATATATATATATATAAAACTAACTCAGAAAAACACAGTTTTGAGAGTGGAAGGAGTGGAGAACTCACACACACAAAAAATCTCTAAAATGTCTTTTGCTTGGGGAGGAGAAGGGGCCATGAGGATAAAAATGGAAGTAGGACAGAAATGATCTTGGGAGGAAGTAGATTTGGGACAAATTGTATTCTGGACTAGTGCATTCCTACAATCAATAGTCTGAATTTATTCTGGCTGACAGTGTAGGAGGAGAGGAATAGCAAAGAAGGAGGGGAAAGAGGCATTTCTCTAAAGTCAATGTTTGAAGGTAAGGATTGTATATCAGATCACCGGTTTCCAAACATCAATAATTTATAGACCACCTGTTTAGTTTTTGCTCTATCATTTAAAGATTTTATTTATTTATTTACTCATGAGAAACAGAGAGAGAGAGAGAGAGAAGCAGAGAAACAGGCAGAGGCAGAAGCAGGCTCCATGCAGGAAGCCTGAGTGGGACTCGATCCAGGGTCTCTAGGATCAGGCCCTGGGCTGAAGGCAGCGCTAAACTGCTGAGCCATCTGGGCTGCCCTTGCTCTATCATTTAAAACTTTGTATTACTACCACAAATGGAAAACCCGTGAAATGTGCTACAAGGAAGATAACCCTGAAGATTCTGAAAGAAAAACAAAACAGGGATGCCTGTGGGGGCTCAGTTAAGCATCTGGTTCTTGATTTTGGCTCGGGTCATGATTTCAGGTTCGTGAGATCCAGCCCTGAGTCAGCTGAGTGCGGAGCCTGCTTAAGTTTCTCTCTCCCGGGATCCCTGGGTGGCGCAGCGGTTTAGCACCTGCCTTTGGCCCAGGGCGTGATCCTGGAGACCCGGGATCGAATCCCACGTCAGGCTCCTGGTGCATGGAGCCTGATTCTCCCTCTGCCTGTGTCTCTGCCTCTCTCTCTCTGTGTGACTATCATAAATAAATAAAAATTAAAAAAAAAAGAAAAAAAAGTTTCTCCCTCTGTCCCCCTCCCCCACTCATGGTCTTTCTAAAATAATAAAATAAAAACAAAATAGTATTAACAATCTAGAGAGATTTACTTGCCTGCTGGCAAGCCTGAGTCCCTGACATGTGTTTGTAGTTAAAATGGGAAAAAAACAAGTGTTATAAAATTGCTAATAGACATGATAGGGTAAGATCTGATAATGGATTGTGAAGACCAATTCCTTCCAAAGTAGCCAATGATAGAAACAGAACAAAAATATTATAAACTATCATCTCTAGGTACTGGCAAATAATCAAAGGAAGGTAGAAAGGTGAGTGTTTATATTTAAAAGTGCATAAGGTGGGGAAGTAGATGAAGGGTGAAACAGGGCACAGGGGTTAAAGAGTACACTTACAGTGATGAGCACTGAGTACCATATAGAATTTGCTCAGTCATTATATTGTAAACCTGAAACTAATATAACACTGTATGTTAACTATACTGGAATTAATTTACAAACTTAAAATATGCATAAGGTGAGAACTGTGAGTTTATAGCTTTCTGCCTGAGGGCATTTCCCAATACCTCTAGCCAAGGGAGGAAAATTACAGCCTTATGAGCTCCAGGGAAAAGATGATAGAATTCAAAGCAAGAGAAGCTGGAAATTTAAAGGGGAAATTTTGGAAGAAAGTCACAAAAGAACGTCTTTTGTAACACAAAAGAGATCTAAAACATGACTATAAACTCTGCCCAAATAAGTATTAAATCATCAAAGTGTTATGGGAGTCCCAAGGAAATCTAGCTAAACAGGCAAGCAGACACTAGGATGGAACTGCAAGACAGAATTGCTCTTGATGAGAGGTGAGAATTTCTTGTGCCTTTGACTAAATGCTTTCCCAAACTGCATAGAGCTCAAGCTTCCAACTTCAGGAGCCTTACTGGAAAAACAACTAGAATTCAAAGGGCAACCCACAAAGCAAGGAAACCACTAAGCAGGTAAGTTCCCAAATCTGAATATAAAATCTATCCAAAATCCTGCCTGACTACTCCACAAGGGAGACAGATTTTGCAATTTGGGTCAGGCAGGTAGACTTCCTACTAGGACAAAAAAAAAAAAAAAAAAAAAAAAACAGGCTGGTATGACCCTGGGGGTCAGGCTAAAACAGTAGCAGTTTGGGGGCACCTGGGTGGCTCAGTGGTTTGATCGTCTGCCTTTGGCTCAGGTCATGATCCCAGGGTCCTGAGATGAAGTCCTGCATTGGGTTCCCCGCAGGAAGCCTGTTTCTCCCTCTCCCTCTTTGTTTCTCCCTCTGCCTCTGTTTCTCCCTCTGCCTCTGTTTCTCCCTCTGCCCCTCTCCCTCTTTGTTTCTCCCTCTCCGTTTCTCCCTCTGCCTCTTTGTCTCTGTATCTCTCATGAATAAATAAATAAAATCTTAAAAAAAAAACAAAAAAAAAACAAAAACAAAAAACAGTTGCAGTTAGCAGCCAAGAAACACTTGTGCAGAGGCACACATCATTCACTACATACCACAAGGGAGACAGATTTTGCAATTTGGGTCAGGCAGGTAGACTTCCTACTAGGACAAAAAACTCAACAATCCTCAGAACAAAATAGATTTCAGAATTGCACAGATAACCTACCAAAAGTTACAAGATGAAGAAACTGAAAAGTATGAATCACTCAGAAAAGAAATAGTCTATAGAAACTGATTCTGAGAGAGCTTATATACTGGATTTAGCAGACAATGATTTCAAAGCAACTATTATAAATATGTTCAAAGAGAAAATGGTGCTATTGAATAAACACATAGGAAATATTTAGTAGATGGTCTCAAGAAAAAGTCTGAAATGGTAGAAGATATCAGTGAAATATGGAGTTAAGCATTTAAATTATCCAATCCAAAAAATAAAGAGAAGAGTGAAGAAAAAGAAACGAAACTTCAGAAACCTATGGGACAATATCAAAAGGCCTAACATACATGTATGGGAGTTCTGGAAGATAAATGAGAGAATGGGACAGAAAAAATACTTAAAGGAATAATGATTCTAAGTTCCCCAAATTTTGTTTAAAATATTAATTTGCAAATCCAAGAAGCTCAACAAATATCAAGGAAGATAGCACAAAGAAAAGCACACTACATATACGATAGACTTCTAAAAGTAAAAAATAAAACCTTAAAAGCAGCAAGATAAAAAGAAAGAGCACATTACACATGGGAGAACAATTATATCAATGAATGACTTTTCATCAGAAAACAACAGAGGCCAGAAGACATTGGAGTGACAGTTTAAAAAAAATAACTGTTAAACAATTATTCTATATTGAAGAAAACTATACTTAAAAAACAAAAGTGAGGGGTGCCTGGCTGACTCAGGTGGTAGAGCATACAACTCTTGATCTTGGGGTTGTGGGTTCTGGCCCTACATTGGGTATAGATATTACTTAAGAAAAAAATCTTTTAGGGATCCCTGGGTGGCGCAGCGGTTTGGCGCCTGCCTTTGGCCCAGGGCGCGATCCTGGAGACCCGGGATCGAATCCCACGTCGGGCTCCCGGTGCATGGAGCCTGCTTCTCCCTCTGCCTATGTCTCTGCCTCTCTCTCTCTCTCTCTCTCTCTCTCTGTGACTATCATAAATAAATAAAAATTAAAAAAAAAATCTTTTAAAAAAGTGAAATTAAGACTTTTCAGATAAATAAAAACGAAAGGATTTATTGCTAGTATACTTGCACTATAAGAAATAATGAAAGTTCTTCAGAATAAAAGAAAATAACATCACATGACAACTCTAAATACATTAAATATAAATAGAATAAGTGCTCTAGTCAAAAGGTGAAGATAATCAAACTGGAAAAAAAAAGCAATTTCCAACAACATGCTACCTACAAGATATATACTTTAAGTTAGAAAACACAAAGAGATGGGGATCCCTGGGTGGCTCAGCAGTTTAGTGCCTGCCTTCAGCCCAGGGTGTGATCCTGGAGTCCTGGGATCGAGTCCCACATCGGGGTCCCTGCATGGAGCCTGCTTCTCCCTCTGCCTGTGTCTCTCATAAATAAACAAATGAATGAAATCTTAAAAAAAAGAAAACACAAAGAGTTTAAAAATAAAATGATAGCAAAAAGATATGCCATTCAAACACTAAAAAAATCTAGAGTGATTATATTAATACCAAACAAAACAGACTTCAAGACAAGCAGTTTTACTGTAGACAAAGAGGAATACATCATAATGATAAAAGAGTCAATTCACTATAAATGCATGCCTAATCACAAAGCTATAATTGTACACAAAGTAAAAACTAGTGGACTGAAAAAGAAAAATATGTAATTTACATATTGATTTCAATATCCTCTTTTACTAATCAATGGAACAAGAAGTCAGAAATGAGCAGTCAGAAAATGAGCATCATTATAGAAGATTTGTAATAGACAACCAAACAACCTGTCTTGACCTTTATAAAAGACAACCAAACAACCTGTCTTGACCTTTATAGATCACTCCAACAATAATGGCAGAATTCATATTCTTTTCATGCACATGTGGAACATGTGTCAATAAAATGTAAGGGATGAGAGTGCCTGGGTGGTTCTGTCAGTTAAGCGCCTGTCTTTGGCTCAGGTCACGATCCCAGGGTCTTGGTATTGAACCCCACATTGGACTCTGTGCTCAGTGAGGAGTCTGCTTCTCCCTCTCCCTCTGGCCTGTCTCCTGTTCATGCCCTCTCTCGCTCTCTTTCAAATCAATCAATCAATCTTAAAAAAAATGTAAGAGATGAAATCACATGGAATATTATATTATATTATTAATTTAAAAGTATCTGGGCAGTATGAAAATATCTGGAAATTAAACAACATACAACTACATAACACATTGGTCAAACAAAAAATCTTAAGGGGAATCAGAAAATATTCTGTATTGAATATAAATGAAAACAAGATGGCAAAGTCTGTGGGAAATAGTTAAAGTAGTGCTAAGAGCAAATCTTATAACTTCAAATGTTTATATTAGAAAAGAGGAAAAGTAAAAAAACCCAATGATTTAAGGTTCTACCTTAAGAAGCTAAAAAAGAAAAAAAGGAAATTAAGTCCAAAATAACTACAAGGAAGGAAATACTAAATACAAGAATGAAAATCAATGAATTATAAAAACAGACAAACTATAGAGAAAATCAATAAAACAAAAGCTGGTTCCTTGAAAAGATCAATAAAATAAAGTGTTAGCTAAACTGATCAAGAAAACACAAATAACCAATATCAACAATGAAAGAAGGACATCACTACAGATCCTTCAGACAGAAAAGGATAAGAAAACACCATAAGCAACTTTACGCCAATAAATTCAACCTGGATAAAATGGAGAAACTCCTTGAAAGACATAAGTTATCAAACAGATTCAAGAAGAAATAGAAGACTTGAATAATGCAATATTACAGATACTAAATTCACAATTTAAAACCTTCCCATAAAGAAAACTCCAGACCCAGATGACTTTACTGCTGAATTTTAACATATATTTAAGAGGGGAACAATACAAATAGTACACAAGTTATTTCAGAAAAGAGAAGTGAGGGGAGCACTATCCAACTCATTTTATAAGATCAGTATCATCATGGTAACCACACTTGAAAACATCACAAAAAACTAAAAATAAGCAACTAATATTACTTATAAACACAAAAAATCCTTAACAAAATAACAGCAAGTCAAAGATATTAACATATAAAAAGACAAATACCTCACAACCAAGTGGAGTTTACCCTAGAAGATTGGTATAACACTTGAAAAATCAATGTAATTCATTGTACTGATATATGGAGAAAACCTAAATTCATCATCTCAGTAGATGGAAAAAAAGTATTTGACAAAATTCAACACCTATTTATTATAATACTTCAGCAAATTAAAAAGGAAAGAGCTTTCTCAACCTGAGAAAGGGCATTTATCAGAAACCCAGAAACCAACCACTAAACATTATATACTTAATGGTTAAAGACTGAATGCTTTCCCCCTAAGGCAGGAACAAGTTAAGGATGTCTGTGTTCATCACTTCTGTTCAACATGAGGTCCTACCAAGTGCAAAAAGGCAAGACAAAGAAATATAAGGCATACATATGGAAAGGAATCTAATAAGCAAAGAAAAATTAAGTGAAATTAGCAAGGACACAGGAAACAAGGTCAACTGGAACAAATGAAAATTTTCCAACTGAAAAACTAACAATTTTTAAAAAACCCACTTCCATTTATAACAGCATAAAAAAAGCACTTAGGAATAAATTCAACAAAAGATGCTTAATATCTGCATATTGAAACAATAAAACATTGTTAGGAGACATTAAAGAATTAAATAAATGGAGAGATATTCCATATTCATGGATTGGAAGACTTGCCATTGTAAAAAAAAAAAAAAGTCATTATTTCCAAATTGATATATGAATTCAACACAAGCTCAATAAAAATTCCAACAGTATTTTTTTAGAAACAGTGACCTTTACTCTAAAATGTATAGGAAATGCAAAGCACTTAGAAATACCAAAATATTCTAAAATAAAAGAACAATTTTGAAGGACATATATCACCATGTTTTTTTTTTTTTTATATCACCATGTCTTAAGAATCACTAAAAACTACAAAAATTAAGACAGTGTGGTATTGATATACTGATGTAAAATAGACGTATGAATCAATGGAAGAGGACAGAGTTTAAAAATAGATCCACATGTAAATGATCAGTTGATTTTTAAATAAAGATAATCCAATGGGAAAGACCATTCTTTTCAACAAATGGTTCTGGAAAAACTGGCTATGCCTATAGGAAAACAAAAGGAAGACTGACCCTAAACTCATACCATATACAAAAATTAACCTGGAAGGAATCACAGATTTAAATACAAAAGCTAAAATCATACAATTTCTAGAAGAAAACAGCAGAAAATCTTTGTGACTTTGGGATAAGCAAAAATCTGTTATTAAAGCATGAAACATAAAAGCAAAACTAAAACATTAGAGTTCATGAAATTAAAAACTTTGGGTCTTCAAAAGACATCATTAATAAAATTAAAAGGCAAGTCATAAACTAGAGGCAAATATTTGCAAAATACATGGACTTGTATCCAAAAAATATATAAAGAATGCTTATAATTCAATAGTAAGGCAAATAATCCAACTAAAAAATAGGCAAAAGATCATTTAAACAAACATTTCATTAAAAAATATATAAATGGCCAGTTAGCACATGAGAAGATGCCTAGAAATATATGCTCAAGAATGACTAAAGTTAAAAAAAAGTAGTAATATCAAGTACTGGTAGAAACATGTAGCAACTGGAACTCTCAAACATTGCTGGTGAGATGCAAAATGGTACAGTCACTTTGCAAAACATTATGGCAGTTTCCTATAAAGTTAAACATACACTTACCATATGACCCAGCAATTCCACTCCTAGGTATCTACCCAAGAAAAATAAAAACCTATGTCCACTTGCATGCAAATGTTCATGGCAGCATTATTCATAAAAGCCAAGAACTGGAACAACCTAAATATTCATGAAATGGTGAATGGATAAACAAACTATGGTATATTCACACAATGAAATCCTACTGTGCAATAAAAAGGAACAAACTACTGACACACCCAACAATATAAATGAATCTCCGAAACATCACACTAAGTGAAAGAAGCCATACACAAAACACCAATGATTTCATGTACAGGAGACCTGAGTAAAGGTAAATCACTGCAGATTAATAGTTGCCTGGGGGTGAGATTGGGGAAAGGGAACTGAGTGTAAGAGGTAAGAGATAATTTTTTGGAGTGATGTTCTAGATCTTGATTTTGGTGGTTACCCAACAATATGCCAAAATTGATCAATATGTACACTTAAAAATTGGTGAATTTTATTTTATTTTATTTTTTGGTGAATTTTATTACATATAAATTCTACTTCAATCAACTGTGGGAAAAAAACCTCACATAAAACACAACAGCATTTTCTCCTTGACTAAATATAATTTTAAAATAATTGATAAAGAACTGTTTTTTAGGGCAGCCCCAGTGGCCCAGCAGTTTAGTGCTGCCTTCAGCCTGGCATGAGATCCTGGAGACCTGGGATCGAGTCCCATGTCGGACTCCCTGAATGGAGCCTGCTTCTCCCTCTGCCTGTGTCTCTGCCTCTCTCTCTCTCATGAATAAATAAATAAAATATAAAAAAAAAAACCCAAAAAACAAAAAACTTTTTTAATAAGAGGATTCAACACATGAAGGAAAATTATGAAAAACTTGGAAAAAAGACAAAGGGAAAGTTGCATGTCCTTTTAGTGTCATATTGGAGGACAGTTTAAAAGGTCCATGCGGGGGGATCCCTGGGTGGCGCAGTGGTTTGGCGCCTGCCTTTGACCCAGGGCGCGATCCTGGAGACCCGGGATCGAATCCCACGTCGGGCTCCCGGTGCATGGAGCCTGCTCCTCTGCCTATGTCTCTGCCTCTCTCTCTCTCTCTGACTATCATAAAAAAAAAAAAAAAAAAAAAAAAAAAAAATGGCTCAGTCGGTTGAGCATCCTTTGGCTCAGGTCATGATCCCAGGGTCCTGGGATCAGCCCTGCACTGGGCTCCCTGCACATCTGGGAGCCTGCTTCTTCCTCTCCCTCTACGTGTGCTCTATAGTTCTCTGTGTCAAATAAATACATAAAATCTTAAAAAAAAAAAAAAAAGGCCCATGTAAGAATTATTTCTCAAAGAAAATGTCATTGTGTCTGACTTTCCTATCTATTGTTGATTGAAAGCTCAGACGCTGTGAAGTTTTATGTTAACTTGCAGATTTCTGTGTCTAATAGAAATGCAAATGATTTCTGTTTAGAAGAAAAGATAACCTCAAAGGTGATCGGTTTACTGCCCTGTAGGACATCAATTTTGTATCTAACTTGCAGTCCTCTTTAAAATCCTTTTTCAAATGCCTATGAATACTAAGTCTTAAAATGTTCTTTGAACCAATTGTCCTTGCTATTTCTCTCAAAAAAGAGCTCAAAAATTTTGATCCAAGTTCATTCTGTAATTGTAGTTCTCATTTAAAAAAAATCATACTCATTACTATTGTATAATGCTTCATTTGAGTGTCACTTCAAATAATCTCAGGCACACACTGATTGATGTAAGTCATATATTTTGGGAAACCCATGAGGTTACACCTGAAATGAAAATGTGGAGGATTATATCTCAATATACTGCACTTTTTAAATAACTTTGTGATTATTCTGTGTTAGTGCCACGGTTAGGGAAACTTGATGGAGCGCCCCCTTTATTTTTTTTTTTCCATGTTGTAGCCTACCATGTAGACTTACAAAGCTAACTTCTCACTCCTTGCATTAAAGCCTTCAGAATGCTACCCCTTCATAAAAGCGAAACTTCATTTTATCTTAGAAATCAATCAGTACTTTGTTTCTTGGATATTTCTTCTTCATCTCCAACTTCATCTTCAGTGACTTCAGACCCAGTGGTATATTCTTCTTCTTCTGAAAACAAGGATTGTTGTTTCTGAATTAAAACAAAAAAAAATCCTTTTAAAAATGTAGTACTAACACATCTCTCTAATGGACTCTCTCAAACACATTTATCTAAATTTATTTTGGATGAATGAGCCAAACAAGATCTGAGGATAATCAATGCCTAGTACAACATAAGAATTTCTTTTTTTTTTTTTTTTAACTTAAGAATTTCTACATTTAGGATAGGATCATATTACATTAAACATTTTAAAATTATTTCCTTCACATATTCTAGCAGAGTCATGGGCACATAATAGGTCCTCAGCATTTGTCAAACTGCACCTCTATCACTCAACTGAATGTATGTCCCTTGATATTAAGATTAAATAAAAATACAATAATTGCCAATATTAATGTAGTCTCATAAGCAAGCACAGGTACACATTTCCTGGATAAATGTTGCCCTGGATTACTCAACCCTATCTGTATCAGCTTCCTGAATCTACCCACCCACCCTGCTTTCTGTTATCACTGATCCAAATTCCAGTTGATTCTTGCAAAAAATTGGTGGCAGATGACAGAGTAATGGCAAATAGGTAAAGAAACAAACAAACAAAAAGCAACCAATCAACCAAACAACCAAATACCTGGAACTTAATAGATTTGTTGCTTTGTTCTATGTCCTAATGGGTCTTAAAAACAACTTTTAAAAGTCATTAGGGAGACTTAGGGAGTATGCAACCAAACAATGGAGTATCTGTTTTAAACAATGGCATTTTCAGGAAGTGCAAAATTGTAGAAGCTGAAAAGGATAATTGCAATGAACTAAAATCTGTAAAATAAGATACTGATAAGATTCTATTAAACTAAACTTTAATTCTGAAAGAGATCCATGAAAGTGGAATATAGTTCCTTACTTACCAGTTGCAGAGTCCAGTTTTTCAGTGACAAAAACTATAAGAAAAAGGAATAAAGAGATTAATAAGTCTGCATCCACCCAGATTGGAACTCCTTATTTTCATGTAGAGACTGTAGAAGAGCTGAAAAAAGCTGCAAGGATAGCTCCCTTCCAGGTTAAAACATAACTTAAAACTCAGGCTGAAAATGATGTGTTACAAATTTTTTATATTTGCTGCCTAGAGAAAGATGCATATGTTTACCAAAAAAAAAAAAAAAGAAAAAAAAAGAAAAAAAGAAAATCAACACTCCCCAGTATCATTTCCAAAGGATGAGTATATCACATGCAGAGATAACTTATTTTTTTAACTATTTCAAACACTTTTTTATAAGATTTATTTATTTATTTGAGAGAGAGTGAATGCTCACACATGCATGAGCAGGAGGAACAGAGGGAGAGGGAGAGAGAATCTTAGGCAGAGTCTGTGTGGAATGTGACACAGGGCTCAATCTCATGACTCCAAGATCATGACCTGAGCTAAAACCAAGAGTCAGATACTTAACCAACTAGGCCACCCAAGTGCCCATTCAATCATTTTTTAATGTTCACATTTTATTATAAACTAAGGAACCGGATTATATATGAATAGTCAAAAAATCTAATCTGTAATTTTGTATATAATTCACAAATGAAAGTTAATGACTGAATATTTGTAACCATTTGGCTTTTACAACGCATTTTACATGGAATATGTCACTTTGTCAAGTAACTGCTACCTCACCCAATAAAAAGTTAGGAAGTTCACAGGCAAGCAGAAATTCCCTGGTTGTCAGTAATAAGAATCAGGGGAATCAAAGCTATCCAACCATTTGAAAAATATTTGTTTTCAAAACTTGCAAAAACTAAGTGCATTCCTGATTATAATTAAAAAACAAATTTCATACCAAAAAATGTTTATAGAATTAAGAGTGGACAAAATATCTCATTCATACTGTCTTCAACCCTCAAATCACTACTTGTCCATAATAAAACCTCTGAAGACCATGTTATATTTTTTCCCCAAATTTAAGCTGATTACTTAAGTTATTAGTTGAGGGCAAGGAATATGTCCTATTGCCCTTAGAGTCCTACTAACTCAGAATAATACCTTGTTATGATCAAGTAGTCAATAAGTGCTTATTAAGTGAAAATTTCAATTTCAGTTTAAACCAATTATGTTTCTGTCAAAGATTAAATCCATCAATTGTTTTTTATCAAGAAAGAATAAGTGAAACAAGTTACTCACAGCGTTGAGCTCCCCACTTTTGGGGCCCCATGGTGTATTTGGCTCCAGTAAAACATCACAATCTAGACCCTTTTCATCACAGGAAACAACCCCAGAATCACTTGAAAGAAAAAGACATTTTACGGAGAAGTGTTCAATTTCATTAAGAAGTTAAATGCAAATGATATCTTTTTTATTGCAAATATTTTATAAATCGCTCTTTAGAAAAACAGTTCTTGAATATAAGGTATGCTACCTCAACATATACATTTCTTAATTCATCTAATGACTTCCCTAGCAGAAGACACTCCATATAGAGGAGCATCACTGCACTCCAAGCGTGACACTTGCCAGGTGGTGAAATGGGCTGCTATGACTGGAACTTCTGTGAAAACAGCCTTCGTGAAAGGGTCTCCCAGCCCCTGACCTGACAGCCTACTGCAATTGAAAAATGACAGAAGTGACTTCAGAAATTATTAAATTCAAGTAATTCAAATTTACGCAAAGATGACCTACCTCAACCACTGGGTTTTTTTCTAGTTGTATTAATCAAGCATTTAGGAAGGGCTTAAGTAACTTGGGAAAAGAAAAAACTCTCAAAAATGGAATTGTACGTCCCAACCTTTCAATCACCAGAGACCTTTTTTTTATTAGTTTTTCTTCCCCTTGGACCCTCAATATTTTGAAGTATTTTTCCTATCAAATAAACACCTGCTTGTTCTTAATGTAAACTAACATATAATTTCAGCAAGCTTTCTGAAATGATAGAATATCTGGAAACTGACATTATTGATTTGGGGAAGCACTAGAGTTCGGAGGATTCTGAAATGGAAAGCACCGAATAAAGCTGCAGCACAGCATTTCCCAGCACTGCCCAACCACACCCATCTCACCTAACTGTATCTTTAGTATAAGGTACAACAATGACATCTTTATGTTTGTGCAGATCGTCCAGAATTCTAGCAGTTGGACAGGACAGCAAATCTCTACCTTCACCTTGATCATGAAGAGCAACAGCGTGTTCCTTCACTTTACAACCCTGTCACGTAAGAGACACTGAGTTAGAGAGGTAGATTTGTTATAGAAATATTCTTTTAAAGAGGACTGTATGTTTTTGTTCTTTTCCCAGCCATAACATCATATCAACCATTTTACAACTTTTTCTCAAGAAAAAAAATAATACAGTTGATTCTTGAATAACATGGGGATTAGGGGTGCTGATTCCCTACATAGATTTTATTTATTTTATGTATTTATTTTAGAGAAAGAGTACATGTGCACGAGCTGGGGAGGGACAGGAGAGGGAGAGACAAAATCTCAAGCATGGAGTCCAATCTCAGGCCCCGAGACTGTGACCTGAGCCAAAATCAAGAGTCGGACGGTTAACTGACTGAGCCACCCAGATACCACAAAATCCGCATAAATTTTGACTCCCCTAAAACTTAAGTACTAATAGCCTAACTGTTGACTAAAAACCTTACTGATAAACAGCTGATTAACCTATATTTTGTGCTATACTATTATACACTGTATTCTTAGAATAAAGTAAGCTAAGGAAGAAAAATAGTATTAATAGTATTAAGAAAATCATATTCTCTTATGGAAGGAAGAAATATATTTATCATAGATCCACGCAGTTCAAACCCATACTGTTCAAGGGTCAACAGTACTGATACAGGAAAGACCATGAAATATAAATGTATACCTTACCAAACAGCCAAGAATATTCATATTACTACCATCCACCTTAAGAAACAGAATATTGCCACCACTTTAGGAATTTCTATGGGCCCATTCCTGATTGTTAACTCCCTCCCTTCTCCCAAAAGATAATCTTTATCCTGATTTTTACAGTACTCGTTCCTTGCTTTTATCCTTTTACCACTTAAGGATATATCTCTAAACTTTAGTTTTGCCTCACTTGTTTCATTTAACATTATGTTTTTATGACTCTATCAATTACTGCATGTAAAAGTAATATTTGTTTTAATGTATATTATTCCACTGTATGAATATTTACAACTCATATATCTATTTTATAGTTGATATGTGGGTTGTTTTCATTTTGCAGCTATTACAAATAATATTGCTGTGAACATTCTTTTACTTTTCCTGGTGCAAAAGTGCTCATGTGTACCAAATTATATTACTATCAGCAGTGTGTGAGACTTGCTACTCTACATACCCACTAAGATATTTTAATCTTCGTCATTCTGGTGAATGCGTAGTAGAATCTCATTGTGCTTTTAATTTGTATTTCCCCAATTACAAATGAGGTTAAGCTCCTTTTCTTATTTATGAGACAGCTAAATGTCTTCTTGTGTTAAGTTCCTATTATTTTCTTATTGATTTGTAAGAGCCAAAAAAAATCTTAATACGAACCTTTTATGGCTATGTGTTGCTAATAATGGTCCTAGCTATGCGTTTGTCTCCTCTGTTTAAGTTTGTTTAATGTAGTTTAAAAATCTCTTTCTGGGGCACCTGGGTAGCTCAGTAGTTGAGGGTCTGCCTTTGGCTCAGGTCATGATCCTGGGATCCTAGGATCAAGTCCAGAGTCAGGCTCCTCACAGGGAGCCTCCTCCCTCTGCCTGTGTCTCTGCCTCTCTCTCTGTGTCTCTCATGAACAAATAAAATCTTAAACAAATAAATAAAAATTTCTTCCTTAGGGCATCTGGCTGGATAAGTTGGTAGAACATGCAACTCTTGGGCACCCCAGGTGGCTCAGCAGTTTAGTGCTGCCTTCGGCCCAGGGCATGATCCTGGGGACCCGGGATCAAGTCCCGGGTCAGGCTCCCTGCATGGAGCCTGCTTCTCCCTCTGCCTGTGACTCTGCCCCTTTCTCTCTGTGTGTCTCTCATGAAGAAATAAATAAAATCTTAAAAAAAAAAAAAAAAAAAGAACATGCAACTCTTGATTTTGGGTTCATGAGTTTGAGCCCCATGCTAGGTGTAGATTACTTAAAAATAAATAAATAAAATCTCTTTCTTCAGGGTGTTATCTTTTTCTTATAAAAAGATTTATTTATTTGAGAGAGAAAGAGTACAAGCATCAGGGAGGGGCAGGGGGAAGGGAGAAGAAGGCTGCCTCCAGCTAGGGACTCAATCCCAAGTCCCTGGGATCATGACCTGAGCCCAAGGCAGACACTTAACTGACTGACCCACCCAGGTGCCCTATTTGTTTTTATTTAAACCTCTTTGTTATTTTTTTAAAATTTATTCATGTATTTGAGGGAGGGAGGGGCAGAATGTGACAGAGAGAACAGACTGGTCAAGGGAACAGACTCCCTGCTGAGCAGGGAGCCTGACACAGGGCTCAATCCCATGATCCTGAGATCATGACCTGAGTCCAAATCAAGAGTCAGCTGCCTAACCAAATGAGCCACTCAGGAACCCCTTGTCATTTTTCTTTTTTTAAAAATTTATTTATGTATTTATTCATGATAGACATAGAGAGAGAGAGAGAGGCAGAGACACAGGAGGAGGGAGAAGCAGGCTCCATGCCGGGAGCCCCACGTGGGACTCGATCCTGGGACTCCAGGATCGTGCCCTGGGCCAAAGGCAGGCGCCAAACCGCTGAGCCACCCAGGGACCCCCCCCTTGTCATTTTTTATAGTTTATGATTTTCTACCAAAACTTTCCAAACTTGGCTTCTATCAACTTAAACTAGTAATTGTATTTATTTTATAGTTTCTGTCAATAATTCCAAGGGAGGGAGAAGCAGACTCCTTGTTAAGCAGGGAGCCCGATGCCAGGCTTGATTCCAGGATCATGATCTGAGTTAGATCCCAACTGAAAGTGTAAGAGTGGAAATGTTATTCATTACTAACTCCATTTTTCCAGATCTTGGACCCTGACTATTACTCAAAATTCTGATAGGGCACCTAAAGATCAGCCCAGCCTCTTAGCTACTTTTTTTCACACTGATATTTGTTCTCAGGAGCAAATACAAATGGCCCTGAGCGCTGGCTCCCTTAGGTTTTCTATCATTTCCTGTACCTTAACACTAATTCCTCATTATCTGATTAGCTTTTTGAGGCTTTTAATATAATCTTTATATTTCATCCATCTTTTTTAGTTGCCTTTGATGGGAGGATTGGTCTGAATTACTCAGTCTGCCATTACTAGAAATATAAACCACCATATAATTTTAGATTTCTATTTAGATTTCACTTAGCCTACGAAATCACGTCAATCAATATCTATGAGGTCAGATATAAGATTTATCATACAGTTTAATTACTTTTTATTCCTCAACCATCTCACAGTGAATGAAATATAAGGGGTTAATTTAACCAGAAAACAGACAATAGCAAGACAAAGAGTTACAACTTTTGGAAGTATCGTTTGAAAAAATGTGAATACGATAGTTAAAATAGAAATATCATAACCACAAAGAAATGCAACGATTAAAAATCATGTTATTGCAAAACATAACATAACCATTAATTAAACATTTTAGGCCTATCAAAGCTAATGCCATTTTGCTTAAAGTGTTATACCCGATTTAAAGAGCTTTGTATGCAAAGCATCTACCTAATGTGTGTGTGTGTTTTTTTAAAGATTTTATTTATTTATTCATTAGAGACACATAGAGAGAAGCAGAGACACAGGCAGAGGGAGAAGCAGGCTCCCCACAAGGAGCCGGATGCAGGACTCAGTCCCAGGACCCCAGGATCATGCCCTGAGCTGAAGGCAGACGCCCAACAGCTGAACCACCCAGGCGTCCCCCTAATGTTAAATACAAACATTATGTAGGAAAAAAAACAAAAAAACAAAAAAAACAAACATTATGTAGGTAACCTATTAGCTCACCAATAAAATTTCTGACTAACAGAAGTTGGTAATTGATTGAAAATATAACAAACTACCTTCCAGCATTAATCCCATGATCCACCATTTCAATAACAACCATGCTAATAACCCAAATTCCTTGGCCCTAAATCTCATCATACCCATCTGGCAAAACCCCAAACTGGATGAGCTCAATGACCCATTTCCTCCATGTTTGCATTCAAATAGCTTAGTGTTACAGGAGAGAATGACATAAACGGCATGTTGGATTTCACTGTAAATTTATGATTACCAATCTCCAATGGGCTCTCAAATTGCTTAATAAGCTATAACCTTTCTCTGGAAAATTCACTCACATTTTCCAAAAAGACTATTTCAAACCTTCGATACTTCCTTCAAACCTTAGAACCATCCCTCTTTCCCTTCATTCTTAGCAGATGGTTTTACCTCCTACTTTATAGAGAAGAAAAAATGCATTAGATTGGAAAATCTTATCATCCAAATGACAAAAACACAATTTTACAAATATCCTCAACCATTCTACTTTTTCTTTACTGTTACAATAGAGGAACTCCCCTTCCTCTTGTCTAAATTAATACTGCCGCATGTGCTTATGATCCCATCCTACTCTGCATCCTCACAATTCTATACCATCAACCCTTTCTCAATTGGATCCTTCCCACTCACTTTTAAAAAGACCTCTCCTATTAAAACAAAATAAAGCAGAAACAATAAACAAATACCTATAATGTAATTATTGATCTAGCACTCCCATCAAAACAGATCTTTGCACATGAATTCCAAATTGTCAAAGTCAAAGGACAAATTTCTTTGATTATTTTATCTGACCTCTTCGCAGCATTTGGCCCCATGGACCACTTTCTCTTGCTTCAAACACTACTCCTTTGATTTTCATGACAACATCCTTGGTTTTCCTCCTATTATTTCTGCTACTCCTGATCATTGTCTTTTGTAGGCTCATGCTTTGCTATCCAGCCATTAAATTCCGGGAGTTTCTCTAGGCTCCGCTGTAGACTCTCTGTTCTTCTTATGCTCACATATCCCTGCTGGTTTCAGTTCTTACTTATTTGCAAGAAGACTGAAAATTATCACCTCCAGGTAGCCCATTCTCTGAGCCCCAAAACCCATATATCTAACATTCTTTGCCTGGCTGCCTCCTAAAACATCTCAATCTCAAAATGTCCAAAACAGAACGCATGAGATTCTCTCCAAACCCAATTCCCTTCTTGTTCCCTTCTCAATAACACTACCAGTATCTAGTAGCACAAGCAAGAAACTGAGTTATCCTTGACTCCTTCCTCTGTGATAAAACAATCAAGCCATATTATCTCCTAAATACTGAATTAATCTCTACAACCCTAAGCCAAGCTATCATATCATCTCTCTCTAACACTACTTGGTAACTTCTCTCATACCTGACTACACTTAATATTCCCAAGCCACTCTCCACACTGCAACTGATCTTCAAAACCCAAAATAAAGAGAAGACATGGCCTACCAGGTCCGGCCCTTACATGGTCTAACACCTATTTACCTTGCCAGCCTTTTCTTAAAATATGTGTGTTTTCTATAACAGGAAGTTTCATTTAGTCTCTCTCACCATGTACCTTTTGGCCTTGGTATTCAGACCGAAGTGCTCTTTCTCTTACATACTCCTATCCACCCTTCAGATTTCAACCAAATACCAACTCCTTGACTTCAATGCCCAGGTCAGACCAGCCTATTACTGACATTTATGGCCCTGCATACTTCTTCAAACATTTTTTTCTTTCCTTTTGATACTACTGCATGAACTATAAGCTCCATGAAGGAAGAAACTAATTTTACAGAAATTACATTATTCTCTGCCTTGCACAGTGTGTGACACAACTGTGGTGCTTTATAAAGAACTGTTGCATAGATGAAGAGGAAGAAGGGCTTTAGGTTCTTTTCCATCACTGGCAAGTTTAATTACATAACATTTTCAAAAGTGTTAGTGATCAAGAACTTTAACTTACAGCAATACTCACATATTGTACCAAGATATATGTGCAAGGATGCTCATTACAACACTGTAATAACATCAATCTGGAAACAACCTAAATGTTCACTGATAGGAGGATGGTTAAATAAACTGTGATATATGCATGGCTTAGGATATTACAAAACAATAAAAGAAATGACAGAAAGATAACTTAGGTATATTGCTGATTGAAAAGGGCAAGTTACAGAATAATATGAACAGTATTATCCTATTGCCAATATAAAAAATTTTGTGCCTGCAATGTATAAAACAAAGTCTGAAAGGAAATCGTTAACTGTGGTTACCTATAAAAAGAGATGCAGAACAAGGAAGTAGTGTAGAGAGGGACTTCTACTTTTAACTATATTTTTGTATTGTTTAAAGTCTTTTCTACATGAATGTGTCACCTTTATGCTTTAAAAACAATGAAAGGGGAAAAGATTTAAATAAATAGTGTTAGTGGGCACTGTAACTACAAAAGGGCAACATCCAAAATCTACCTTTGGAGGGGCACCTGGTTGGCTCATTGCTCTTTGGTGGAGCATGAGACTCTCGATCTTGAAGTTGTAAGTTTGAGCCCCATGTTGGTTGTAGAGATTACTTAAAAAAATAAATCTTTAAAACAAACAAACAACAAAAACCAAAATTCACCTTTGTAAGTTGAGTGGGATCAAACCGAAGAACCTTCTGGTTACAGCAGGGATAAATACCAGTGCCAATAGTATTTAGTGAACTTGTTGTAGTAGGATAAACCACTGTTTCTGAGTGATATTGACAATGTGAAAATTCTATACAGAGAAAAGCCTGAATAGAAGAAATATATAAAATTAGAAGAAATATATAAAATCAATTATTATTTCTACAATAAAATTATACATCTCAAAAAACTTTACTCTGGACTACATAATGTATGTTCCATTTAAATAACAGGTACAGAAAAGGCAAATCTCTAGAGAAACAAAGTAGATTAGTGGTTGCCTGGAGCTGTAGATAGATTGGAGAATTACAGCAAATGGACACAAGGGACCTTTTCGGAATGATGGAAATGTACTAAAATTGGATGGTGGTGATGGATGAACAACTCTGTAAACTTACTAAAAATCAGTGAATTGTACACTTAAATGAATGAATTTTTTTAAAAGATTTTATTTATTGGGATGCCTCAGTGGCTCAGCGGTTAAGTGCTGGCTTTTGGCACAGGGCATAATCCTGGAGTCCCTGGATCGAGTCCCACATTGGGCTTCTTGCATGGAGCCTGCTTCTCCCTCTGATGTGGGACTCAATCCCAGAACCCTGGGATTAAAACCTGAGCCAAAGTCAGATGCTCAACCACTGAGCCATCCAGGTACCCTACAATGAATGAATTTTATGGCAGGTGATTATACCTCAATAAGGCTATGAAAAAAGCAAAAACAAAACACTTTACTAAAATTTCAGATGCATTAAATTGATCTTGATGTATATCTGATTTTATAAACAGCTAATCAAAGATTTTTCCAATGAAGAAATAAAATAAAATTTGCCTCATTTGATTATTCTTTGACATATTCCTTTTAAAGATTTATTTATGTATTTATTAATGAGAGACACACAGAGAGAGGCAGAGACCTAGCAGAGGGAGAAGCAGGCTCCCTGTAGGGAGCCCAATGTGGGACTTAATTCCAGTAACCTGGGATCATGACCTGAGCTGAAGGCAGATGCTCAACCACTGAGCCATCCAGGTGCCCCTCTTTGACATATTTTTAGAGGTAAATATTTAGAACCAATGCTAATGAAAACTATGTAATCACTTTGAGTCATTGGTGAAAAAATTTATCAAGTTATAACAATAAAATAGTTTTCAGATATGTTTATAAATGGTAAAATAAAGAAAAAAACGAAATTAACAAATTTTTAAAAAAGATTTTATTTATTTATTCATGGGAGACAGAGAGAGAGAGGCAGAGACAGAGGCAGAGGGAGAAGCAGGTTCCATGCAGAGAGCCCGATGTGGGACTCGATCCCAGGACTGCAGGATCACACCCTGAGCCAAAGACAGATGCTCAACCACTGAGCCACCAAGGTGTCCCCAAAATTAACAATTTTAAGCACTGGTTTTGAACATAAAAGCAGTAAAAGATAGTCTATAATTCAGAATTCTTAGTTGTTAGTTCCAATTATGATTTTCAAAGTTTTTGATTAAAAATTTTTGAGTCTGGGAGAGCCTCGGTGGCTCAGTTGGTTAAGCAGCCAACTCTTGACTTTGGCTCAGGTCATAATCTTAAGATCCTTAGATTAAGCCCTGGGCCTCATGTCAGGCTTTGCATTCAGCAGGGAGTCTGCTTGGGAATTTTCTCTCTTCCTCTGCTCCTCACCCCCACAGTCTCTGTCTCTCTAAAATAAATCTTTAAAAATTTTTTTGAGATAAGAGCTATAAGGTGCACACTCATACACCAAATATTTGGATATGAACTATTTTATGAGTTTATAAACTCTCTATAATAAATATAGTAAATCAAAATTCCATTTGCTATAAAGAAGTGAAAAAAATCCCTCCATATTCTGTTCTGACATGCTAAACATATCAGATTTTAGAAGCTTAATATTCTTGATGATTAGTGATACTCTATTGTGGGGAGGACTACTACATACCTAATAAGGCTAAAAAAAAACACAAAAAAACAACAACACAGAAACCTAACCTAACTATGAACAGTGCTAGTGAGGATGTGGAGCAACTAGAACTCTCATATATAACTGGCAAGAACGCAAAGTGACTCCAGAACTTTGGGAAAATGTTAGGAGAGATAAATGTTAAGCTTACATTTATCACACAATCCAGCAATCCTACTTCTAGGTAATAACTTAAGAGAAATGAGAACCTATCTTCACATGAAAAGCTGTATAGAAATGTTTATAGTTGCTTTTTTCGTAATGGCCCTAAACTAGAAATACTATAAAGTCCCTTGCCAGTGAGTGAATAAACATTCTGTGATACATTTATACAATAGACTATCTAGCACTAAAAAGGAATAAACTGACACATAAAACAATGTGGATAAATTTCAAATCCATTTGCTATGTAAAAGAAGCCAGATTCAAATAGCTAAATATAGTATGATTCTTTTTATACGACATTCTGGAAAAGCCAAAACTATAGGGACAGTAAATAGATCAGTGTTGCCAGAGGCTGGTGTAGAAGAAGGGACTGAGAAGGTGCCCAGAGGAATTTCTAAGCTGAGGGAAGTGGCTTATGCTTTGACTGTGGTGGTATTTATATGACCATATGCATCTGTCAAATCTCATAAAAAGGATGGATTTTATTGTATAAGGATAAATTTTACTATTCGGATATTTACCTCAACAAATCCAATTTAAAAAATTTGGGGGATTGGTAGTCCATTTGTGGAAACTTAAATAGTTTGAAAAAAACTCACTCTGATGGTTTTGATAAGCTGCTCTTCCTTCCACCTACTGAAAGTTGTTAATCAAGTGAGAGATGAAAATTCCTGGGCGCAGGGAGACATTAGGGATTCATAAAAAATTTTATGTAGAACACTCTGGATTTATACCTAAGACTGATTAGGAATAACTGTGACCTACAAAGATCTATTTATTCTCTAAAAGGATTTATTATAGGTACCTTCAAATAGCAAGCTTTCTTGTGCTTTTATTAAAGACTTCACTTATGAAAAAATGAACAAAATCTTTTAACCTTTTTTTGGGAACACAACTGCTACAGTAAGAACAGAACATACCAATAGTACTGTATCTACAAAGCGCTTCTGAATTTCTAAAGAAATTAATGGGCTAAGAGAGAAATAGTTTAGCTTGAAATAACTGAAGGCAGTAAGGATTTTGTTTTTTTTCTCCTCACTGAAAAAACAGATTTGGTCACTTAAAATCTGTTGGTTTTCTAAAAAATAAACAAGGTATGATTATTTCAGCTATGACAAAAGGAAGATGAAGAGAGACAAAGTCAGATGCAAGCAATGTTTAATAGTATCATTGTTCTTGGCACTAGTTTTGTTAAAAAGATGTCAGATACTGTCCAAATATACTCAAACATACTAATTAAGCAGCATATATATTTTTTTTAATTTTTTAAAAATTTATTTATGATAGGCACACAGTGAGAGAGAGAGAGGCAGAGACACAGGCAGAGGGAGAAGCAGGCTCCATGCACCGGGAGCCCAATGCGGGATTCGATCCTGGGTCTCCAGGATTGCGCCCTGGGCAGGCGCCAAACCGCTGCGCCACCCAGGGATCCCCTAAGCAGCATATATTTAAAAAGCCTGCTACACAGGGCATCTGGCTGTCTCAGTTAGTAGAGAATGTAACACTTGATCTTGGGAGTTTGAGTCCCACATTGGATGTAGAGATTACTTAAAAAGATTTTATTTATTTGAGAGAGAGAGAGCACAAGCAGGAGGAACAGAAGAGGGAAAAGTAGGCTCCCCACTGAGCAGGGAGCCTGATGTGGGGCTTGTTCCCAGGACCCTGGGATCATGACCTGAGTTGAAGGCAGATATTTAACTGACTGAGTCACCCAGGAGCCCCTTAAAAATAAAATCTTAAGGGAAAAAAAAAGGCCTGCTATGATTGCGTGAGAGCAAGATATTAAAAAGAAAGAGGAGCACCTGGGTGGCTCAGTAGTTGGGCGTCTGCCTTTGGCTTGGGGCACAGTCCTGGGGTCCTTGGAGTGAGTCCTGCATCGGGCTCTCCATGGGGAGACTACTTCTTCTGCCTGTGTCTCTGCCTCTCTTGTCTCTCGTGAATAAATAAAATCTTTTAAAAAATAAATAAATAAAAGAAAAAGAAAAAAAAAACCCTCACCTGATAACATCTTGAACAAGTAAGCCAGTTGACTGTACCCCACAAGCGCCAATAAACATCTCTCCAAGATTTTAATTCTTCAAAAAGACTATTCAAATACTCATGAACATCCCAAGTCTTATCCCTGGGGAAAAGAGCCTCAATTATTATATTATTTCACAAGCAAGTAACATAAACAAATTATTTTAAGCAAATGTTTTTAAATTTGTGGGTTATTTATAGAAACATCTCCCAAATGATAGCTGTGGGATGGACTATACTGAGCAGTAGAAAAAATTTCACTTGGGAGTTTGTTTATTCCTTTTTTCTGTGGACAATAGAAAAATATATGAAATATTAAATGCTAAATTATTTTGCTAAACTAGATAAATTATTTTGCTAAGCTATATTAAATATGGTTTGAGCAGGTTAATAGTTGGGACTTAGGCTTACAATACTTTATTCTGATTGTGCATACTATAAAATAAGTTACAAAATCATTGGTGATTCTAAACATTTCTTTGTATTATTTTCAAAAAGCATTCTCAAGTAATTGAGTAACACAATAATATATAATCAGGTCTTGGTAACACACATTTTTTAAGTTAATATAAACTTAAAAAAAATAGCTAAGGCTTAAAACCCTACTTGCAATGTCTATGTGTAACTCAAGTTCCTATTTTTCCCAAGTCCCTTAATAATTTTGAACTTTTGCTATCTTTGTCCTTAACATAGCAAAATGTCATGATGCTATTACAAATTGCACAGGCACATGTTTTAATTAAAGACAACTGAAAAAATGTCATCAACAAATGACTTACAGGAAAATACTTTAAATAAAACAAGAAAAATGGATGCTGAAGTCAATATCAATTTTTTTCACATAGTTAATAATTATTGCTGTCAGAATGGAAGTGCTTTCCAAAAGGTGAGATCAAGTCTCAAATCAAAAAAGTATAAAATCCCAGGTTTATAACTAATGAATATTGTATGAAGAGAAAAATGAAACATTTTAAACATGACTGTTGGGGGGCATCTGGCTGGCTCAGTCAGAGGAGCATGTGACTCTTGATCCTGTGGTCTTGAGTTTGAGCCCCATGTTGGGTGTAGAGATTACTAAAAAAAAAAAAGCTTAAAAAATATTAAAAAAAAAAAAAACCTAAGCATGACTGTGCTAGAGTCAAATGTGTTTATCTTTGTTTTAATGTTTAAAATAAGAAACTTAACATTTATACTATTTTTTTCCTTTAACAAAAGTGCTGTACATTTTTAACAGAAAAAGAACAAAATTAAAGCATCCATAATATTATCACTTAAAAGTAACACTGCAGTTTACATTTTAGTGGTTTTAGTTTTATGACCTTTTTTTCACTTAAGTCATCGCTAACAACTTGCTACATAAGAATATATACTCTTACAACATTATTCTCAAAGGCTGCACATTAAAAATTGGCTAGACATGTATAGACATATATTAAAATATATATATGTATACACACTTCAAAAAATATATATATACACACACACACTACTGCATGGATATATTTTATTTTAGTTCACTTTATCATTTGGATGTTTCCCTTTTTTTCCTATTTAAACAATATAGCAATAAATATTCTTCTTGAGAGCTTTCACAAATCTAGCATTATCTCTTTGGATAAATTCCTAGCAGGATGATATTTTTAGAGAATATATACATTTCAGAATTTTTGGTTTTCTAAGATATTATACCAATTTATGATACTCTTTCCCCCAAATGAGAATGACAACTGGTTTTGAATTTAAAGCAGAATAAAATAGAACTATATCTTAATGGAATACTGACAACGTATGAAGAATAAATAGATTATGGAATATTCAATTTTAAAGACAATTTCCTCATTCACCAAAATTTACCTGAAAGTAAATCTGGTTCTGTTAAATTCAGTATGTTTGTATAAATAAAATCAGATAATGAAACGAAATCATTTTTATGGCACTGGCCAGAATATCTTTCAAGATTAATGCACACTCACTTTTACTATTTTAAAGTTTAAAAATATCATGAAATTTACTCAGTAAACAAAATACAGCTTTTATATAAAATTTTTTTTGAAAGTATCTAAGTCAAAGCTGAATCACATTCTGAAAAAAATGTTATTCTATTCCTTATAAAACTAGTTAAAGTTTTAGAAAAACACTGGTAATTCACATTTAAAAGCTGTATTTTATTTTCACTGCACCTTATGTGAATGTAGATAATATTTCCATGTTGATCCACATTGATTTTTCCAGGAATGCAAGGAATTCTTCTTTCTGTTTCCTTTGTTAAAAGTTTTTTACACAAACAGCATCTATAACACAAGAAGATACAAAAACACCCAAGTAGAAAAGTTTAAAGGGAGTAAAATTAAAGAATTCAGCTATATTGTATAGAATACCAAAGAAAAACACATTACTGTACCTGTATAATGTTGCTGCATTATTCCGAGAATCTGGGTTCAAGTATTCAGGATCAAAAAGTCTCTCGATCTTCTTACAAAAAAGTTTACTATTAACAACAAATGACCAAGAAATTAATTTTCTATTGTTTATATTACTAAAGTTACTTGATAGTGATGAAAATAAATACTCAGTTACCTGCATATGTAGAAAATAAAATTAATAAATCCTTGGGAAGACTCTCTTTGGGAATTTATGATATATTTATAAGTGTTTTAAGTAAATAAACCTAATGATAAGTGCTTAATCAAGAATGTATTTTTATAAGAATATTTGTTTGGAATATTCAATATTGAAGAACTTGAAAGCTTAACAATCCTGGATCTACCAACAATTTGATATATGATCTCTGGCAACTACTTAACCTCTCTGAACCTTGTTTTCTCATCTATAAAATGGGGTTTATAATTCCAAACTCACAAGGTTTTATGAGGGTTAAATAAACAGTGTTTTTAAAGAGTGCTAGATATAGCATTAAGCATTCAATATATGTTAATAAAAATTTTATTATTATGCACAATGTGACTAAACTTTAAGTCTCATGCCATTAATTCCAACTGTATATCCTGAGGCCAGATCTGGATTTAGGATATTAATCCCATTTTATGTATTAAGCTCTCAGAATTCAAATTACTACATACTAAAAAAATACTATAAAGCCACTGTCATTAAGATAGTGTGCTACTGATGTAAGTATAAACAAAGAAATCAATACTAGACAGTTACATGCAAAAATAAAAACTGGATCACTTTCTCACACCATACACAAAAAACCTTCACATCGATTAAAAACCTAAATGTGAGACCTGATACCATAAAACTCATAGAAGAAAACACAGGCAGTATGATTTCTTTGTAACTTTTTTATAGATAGCTCCTTAAGCAAGGGAAACAAAAGCAAAAATAAACTATTGGGACTACATCAAAATATAAAGCTTTTGCAAAGCAAGGAAACCATTAACAAAACAAAAAGTCAACCTATTGAGTGGGAGAAGATATTTGCAAATGATATATCTAATAAGGGGTTAAATATCCAAAATATATAAGGAACTTATATAATTCAATACCAAAAACCTCAACTCAATTAAAAAATGAGCAGAGGACTTGAATAGACACATTTCCAAAGAAGACATACAGATGGTCAACAGCCAAAAGATGCTCAACATCACTAATCATCAGGGAAATGCAAATCAAAACCAAAATGAGATATCACCTTACAAGTGTCAGAATGGTTAGAATAAAAGACAAGAAATAAGTAAAAGTAAGGATGCGGAGAAAAAGGAACCCTTGTGCATTGTTGTTGGGAATGTAAATTGGTGCAGCCACTCTGGAAAACAGAGGTCCCTCAAAAGATTGAAAATAGAACCACCATATGAACCAGTAATTCCATTACTGGGTATTTGCTCAAAAACAAAACAAAACAGGGAACCCTGGGTGGCGCAGCGGTTTAGCGCCTGCCTTTGGCCCAGGACGCGATCCTGGAGACCCGGGATCGAATCCCACGTCGGGCTCCCGGTGCATGGAGCCTGCTTCTCCCTCTGCCTGTGTCTCTCTGCCTCTCTCTCTCTCTGTGTGTGACTATCATAAATAAATAAAAAATTAAAAACAAAAACAAAAACAAAAACAAAAACAAAACAAAACAAAACCCCACATTATGGGATGCCTGGGTGACTCAGTGGTTGAGTGTCTGCCTTTGACTCAGGGCATGATCCTGGGATCAAGTCCCACATCTGGCTCCTGCAGAGAGCCTGCTTCTCCCTCTGCCTATGTCTCTGCCCCTCTCTCTCTGTCTCTCTCATGAATAAATAAAATCTTTAAAAAAATAAAAAACCTACATTAATTTGAAAACACATCTCCCATATACAGTCACCTAATTTACAGTAAAGTTGCCACTGTAATTTAGTGAAGAATGTCTTGCAAAGAAATCTCACCCCGTTCATGATTTCAAATCTATCTACTCTTGTATTTCTATTTTAAGCTCTGACTTCTGACCTAAGTTTCAGACTTATATATCCACCTATCTCTGCTATCCTACCTGGATGTCCCTAAAGCATATTAAATATATCAAATAATCTTAAGAACTGAACCCATCTCTTGATGCCCCCGTCACCCCAATATCTCCTCTATTGATGGCACTATAATCCACTTAATTGCTCAACCCCACACTAGGTTTAAACTAGGTAAAATTTTCACTTAGTATAATGCCCTCCAGGTCCATCCATGTTGTCACAAATGTCATCCTTTTATGGTTAAGTAATATTCCATCTGAAAACATATATGTATCCCTATGTGTATTCATTATTTACAATAGCCCAGATATGGAAGCAACCCAGGTGTGCACTGATAGATTAATGGATAAAAAAAGATACAGTACATGTATATATACAGTGAAATATTACCTCTTTGCCAAGACTTAAACAGTACCTAAATGATATGACCACTGCTGACCTCATCTCCTACTATTCTTTCTCTTTATAATAAGGCCTATCTTAATTATTTTTAACATACTTCAATAACACAATACACTCAATATATACATTACACAAAATAATTTAAGCACTAATTTTTATCTAGAGCCATTTGCTCTGGATACATTTTATTTTACTTGCAGTAAAATAGAAATATTTCTAAAAATATTCTAAAAATAGAATATATCACTAAAATGAAATTCAAATATATTCCCTCTAATAGGGACACTTGGTTAAAATTAAATTAAGAAAATTACCTTCGAAATTTATCTTTCTTGTCCTTTAAATCATCAACTTCATTGTGTGTGAAAAGATCAGCTATACGTGTAAGAAGATTTGCATTAATACAGTTCATGTTGCATGGGGTAGCTACTATGGCATTCATATTTTTGTGGCAATACTGAATACATTGTTCAACCTAAAAAAACACATGATAGAAAATGAATATTGAAAAGAGTAGCAATGAAAGATCATGTCATGTCATGATGTCATGTCATGTCAATAACCTTCTTGGTTAATCTATACTATTCCAAAGTGAGCCAACAGGCCATATTTGTACAAACACATACAGAGCTAGGAAAATAATCTTCAGTTTTCTTAGCATACTTTAAACAATAGTACAATCTTTCATAATTGCGGCAGATATAAATCTCAGTCAACAAACTCAAGTATACAAGGTATGTGGCTTCCAATCACTAGACCCAGTGGCAATATGAAGCCTCTACCTCTGAGTGGCTGAGATATAATTTTAGTCACTTTAGGGTTTTCTCAGTTGTGTTGTGCTTGCTTTCTGATTTTCTTCCCTTCTCCAACCTGAGGTATATTTACTTACTTTTTAAGGTAGACTTGGGTTTTGAGGGAAAGTGGTGCTGGCTATTCACGTATTTTCAAAATATTTTGTTTATGGCATAAAAAATATGCTGTAGGGCTTAGACTTCAACACTCAAAGGTTAAGGACGCTTTTCATCTCTGCTTTTTTCTGTAACCCTTCCCTGAATTAATGCCAACAACTAAATGGGGAGCAACTAAGGAAGAATATGGAGAACTAGTAAAACCCCAATTAAACAAATTTCACATCTGTTAATATAGCAAAGAAGTACTCTGCTTTAACATAAACATATATAAACATGTGAATAATTAAATAAAAGGAACAAATAAATCTAATGTAGAGCCTGATATGTGCATATACATATTGCGTTTTTACATTTACCAATTACTATTAAGCAACAGACGTTAGCATCTGGTTTACAAATACACGATTATAGTAATAATTAGATATTTGTTTTTAATTCACCGAATTATAAATGAAAGACACAAATAAGTAAAACTTGCCTAAAGAAATTACTTAGAAAATATATTCCATTAATTTTCATTTAATTTGATTTTAGAGCAAAACCTCTCTTGCATCAAAGCTAATTCTGCTTAGTTTCATCTAATTTAATAGTTATTCCTTGCAAGATAAATTTACTTTATAGGCATGATATACTAATGGTACATAATAGTCTAACCCCTTTTCCACAGAAAAAGAGCAGTTGATTTTTTTTTTTTAAGAGCAGTTAATTCTAATGGGATTGTAAGCAGAAAGAATTAGGAGTCCCTAGAATAAGAAAGATGAGACAAAACTTTCCTAACACAGGAGAAGTCATTTTAGGGCCCACGCTATTTTCTGTATCTGTGTCCTACTTGCCCAAGCACACTTCTTGCAGAACCTCCTAGGAGGTGCCAGAGTTACAAAGAAATACAAAGACCTCAGTAGTTAAGGATTTTAAGGGAACCAAGGGAATGTAAAAACAGTTTCCATCAGCCTGGAAATAGCCTGACCATGTAAGAGACAACAAATTGGTGGTAAATGCTCTGCTGTTTCCAAAGTAAGGTCGGCCATGCATTCCTTAACAGAGATACCAAGATACCACACAGTTGATGCTCATAACCCCTTCCCCTCTTCAGTTACCTCTGCTTTATTATCATATTAAAGTCTCTACCCTAAGAAGAGCACAAGCTTCACTAAAATAGCATAGGTCGCCTGTATCTTATGACCCATCTTTACTTGCAATGACAGAGCTCCTCTTTATGGATATTTATCCTAAACCCTAAATAAAAGGAACTGCTCACCCCTGCTTGGGAAGTAATGGAAGTTGATTTTGGAAGTTATTCCTTATTTGTTGCAAATAGTTTTCCTTTGTGTGACAACTCTACCTGATGTAGTCTCTATCTGTAACTAAGGAGGAAATTCCTTTTAGTTCAGTTACAGAATCACACTTTTGAATTAACAACTATTTTAGTAAGATGTCTTAAAAATTTCTAGACACTTGAAGAAAAAATCAAGTTGTATGTTAAATTAAGCACAGGTGAATAAGAAAGCTTGGATTTTTTTTTTTTTTTTTTTTTTTACAGAGAGAGGAGGGGGGAGAGAGGTGGGGGGGAAGGAGGAGGGAGAGAGGGGAAGAGAGAAAAAGAGAGAGAGAATGAATCTTAATTAGTCTCCATACCCAGAGTAGAGCCCAGCGCAGGGCTCAATCTCACAACCCTGAGATCATGACCTGAGCCAAAATTGAGAGTAATGTTTAACTGACTGTGCCACCCAGGCACCCCAAAAAAGAGCCTGGATATTTTGTTAATACTTACCAATGAATCCATTTTCAAAAACTCTGAAGAAATAAGAATTGAAATGACATTTCCTGGCTCTAAAAAAAAGAAAAAAATTAAATTCTCCTTTTGATTTGTACTTCAACCTCCTCAGAACAGGCTCCTTCTCACCTTAAAGGAGGATGTTACATTATAAGAGCAATTTATTATAACCATACTACATCATATATCTTAGATACATGAAAGAAAGACAATGTAGTGTTAAAATACAAGGTACAGAGTATAGTTTTATACCAAGTAAAAGACTCCAGTTTTTAGATACAGGTATAGGAAAAGCACATAGTAAATCTGCGCTGGTATTAGATTTATATCAAGTAAAAGACTCCAGTAAAAGATAGGACACATGCAAACTTTTCTCCTTACCTAAATCACAAAAAAAATATAATTAAAAGTGAGACTATAATTCATTACATTAAAAAAAATCATAGTGAGAAACTCCTTTAAATGATTAATGAAAGCACTTGTTAGTAGTGAAATTATTTCAAAAGTAGTAAAATGCTTGTTGTGAACAAATATTTAATTTAAAAATTCTGAAAGATAAAATTTACTATGGTTGAAGTACTAAAGTTACTTCCTAAAGGCAGGCTGAAGTGAGCCTTGAGAGGCCTAACCAGGGAAGGGGAAATGCCAACTGACACTATTATTTTGGTAAACCTAAGTCATCTCCTGTGAGATATGTTTAAGAAAAAAAAAAAGCTGTGATTTTTAGCATTATAGTACTAAGACAATTCTTCTAAATAAAGGACTATGCAGACATTGATTAAAATAAGTAATCCTAATCTTTATTTAAGTAGTATTTCGGGATCCCTGGGTGGCGCAGCGGTTTAGCGCCTGCCTTTGGCCCAGGGCGCGATCCTGGAGACCCGGGATCGAATCCCACGTCGGGCTCCCGGTGCATGGAGCCTGCTTCTCCCTCTGCCTATGTCTCTGCCTCTCTCTCTCTCTCTGTGACTATCATAAATAAATAAATAAACAAAAATATTAAAAAAAACAAATTACCAGACCTTCCCCTTAACAATTGCCTTAAGTAAAATTCTAAAAAAAAAAAAAAAAAAGTAGTAGTATTTCTAGGTTAAATAGCAATGGTGAAGGGAGGAGGGAACTAGTGAAAAATCCCTCAGGGAAGTGTAATATAGCCCATTCCAGCTAAGACTCATCATCTGCATTATTAGAGATTTAATTAAGCATTTTGGTGGTTTTCCTGGTTAGAATAAAGATTGTTTTTATTTATTTATTTATTTATTTATTTGTTTTTAAAAAGATCTTATTTATTTAGAGAGAACGTGCACACATGCACACACACACAAGTCGAGGGAGGGGCAAAGGGACATGGAGAGTGACTCTCAAGCAGACTCCTGAGTGTGGAGCCTAATGTGGGAATTCAATCTCACAACCCCAAGATCATGACCTGAGCTGAAATAAGGAGTTGGAAGCTAAACTGACTGAGCCACCCAGGTGCCCCCAAAGATTGCTTTTATAAAAATTTATGTTTGGGGCACCTGGGTGGCTCAGTGGTTAAGCATCTGCCTTTGGCTCAGGGCATCATCCCGGGGTCCTGGGATCGAGTCCTTCATAGGCTCCCTACTTCTCCCTCTGCCTATATCTCTGCCTCTCTCTGTGTATCTCTCAAAAAATTTTTTTTAAAAAAATTTATGTTTGTAGCCATTGATATAAGGTCAAAGATTACAGAATGATTGGTTTTGCTCCACTTCTTTTATCTTTACTACATGTATAAATATGCTGGATCAAACAATATTTATTTCTCTTTACATAATTTGATTTATTTCACATATACATATCATTTCTGGGTGATCTGGAATCTCCAGCCTCTGGCTGAAAATTTTTATTTAGCAATCTTGTAATTTTATTTAAGAACGACTAGAAACTTTTTTCCATTAAATTGGTCCACTACAATGTAATGAAATATATATTTCTTCAGGAGATTTTTATACTGTCACTATAGATTTATTTACTAATAAAAAATTAAAAAATATTTTGGTGCTGCTTTCTAGTGTACCAAAAGACTTCATTAAATCACAGTTGTGATTTCCTATACAAGTCTATACCCAACTAAAGATTACTAAGAAATTACCATCCTTTCATCTAGAATGCTGGTTCTTAAAACTTTTAATCTTAAGACGCTTTTTTGTTTAGATAGGTTATTTTATCAGTACTGACCATAAAAACAGGGAAAAATTTCAAATACTTCTCAATTCTTTTTAAAAGAATAATAAACTCATTACATAGTAACATATTTTGTGAAAAGTTATATTTTCCAAAATACAAGTTAACAAGAAGAGTAACACTGATATTTCTTGCAAATTTCTTCAATGCCTGACTTAAGAGAAGGCAGCTAGATACTATATCTGTTTCTACATTCAATGTGTGGGTAGTCTTCTCTTATGTTACTCCCAACTTAATGATTGGTAGTTTCTTTTAAAGGTTAGTTGTAGGGATCCCTGGGTGGCGCAGCAGTTTGGCGCCTGCCTTTGGCCCAGGGCGCGATCCTGGAGACCCGGGATCGAATCCCACATCAGGCTCCCGGTGCATGGAGCCTGCTTCTCCCTCTGCCTGTGTCTCTGCCTCTCTCTCTCTCTCTCTGTGACTATCATAAATAAATGAAAATTAAAAAAAAATATCTAAAAGTTAGTTATAACAGGATCTGAAGTCAAACGAACTTTTCCTGTTCTGTTATCTTAAAGTCAAAGGATTTATCTTGCACTTTGAATGGATCTTTAACCCATACATGATTTTAACAACATGCACTGATCATTTGAAAAATATTGATTCGCTGAGTTATGTGGACCTTCTAAATGTTGAAACATTTCATTGTAAAACATATATTTAAAAAGTCACATTTTAGTATTACCACTAGTCTCATCAGAAAAGTCTTCAAATATGGAGAAGCTGTCAAGCATGTGGAAGCAGGTACAAGGTTTCCTAACTCTAACTCTCACGTGAAACCTTGAATTTTGTTATTGACAATAGATATGGTCAGTTGTTTCCCTTTAGTAGACCAGTCTCTTAATTCATTTTCAAGAAAATATCTGCCAAATGCCTAAGTCTGAAAAACCATAATTTGCCTATCATTCTTTCAAGTAAAAATGGCTTTCTCTTTTTAAAAAGCAGCCTGTTTAGCTTGCAATACAAACAACTTCACATGTGCTTTTCCTCCAGACAACCATCATGCTTCACTGTGCAGCAGAAGTGCATTTCCCATGTCATCACACAGAACATGAAAAAGATGCATACTCAGGGGTCAAGAGTTAATAAAATTAATAATTTTTACTGTTTTCTTAAGGACATTCTTAAAGTGAGAGTGAATTTTTTCTTTTAGTTTTTTTTTCCTTTTAATCTATGAGCATATGGTATTGAGGAATAGGGTGACTACTAGTACAGTTTGGTGCCCTGCCCTGATGTGTGCTAAAGCTCCCACAGTTTTATCTTCCATTACTTCTGTACCATCTGAACAAGTGTCAACACAGAGAAAAAGACAATAACACTTTAGTATTATAATGCAAACCGTCTTGACCTTGTGAATCCTGTAAAATATCTCCAGGATTCCAGAGGTCCATGTACTATACAGTGAGAACTGCTGATCTAGAGACCTGTCCACTTGTCATACATTCACTACAATCTACTAAAAAAGGATGAGGTATCAGTTTCCTAAAAGGTGGTAACTAATCTCAGCACAGATACTAATGTCCAAATAATTTTCCACATTGCATGTTTGGCCTGAAGCAACTAACAGGTGACACATAAATTTCACTACAAAATAAGCAATAGATTGTCTTTTACCTAAAGTGGGCATCTCACAATCTTTATTCTCCTTAGTGTTCCTTTTAACATATTTTATCAACCAGTTGAAAATGTGAACGTCACAATGAACTGAAATGTCCACCTCTTCCCAGCGCTGGGCATCCATAGATAAATATTCAGCAAAGTACTTCATTTCTGATATCAAAAGATCTCGTGGGCAAATAAAATCTTCTTTCAAATTTTTTGCTTCATCGCATACATGGATCACCATGTTTGGCCTTCATAAAAAATGTTACACAGAAATGAAATTATTAGAGTTTTAGAAGAGGAGCCAAGAATACTGACATTTATTGGAAGCACGAGAACAAGATTTTTGGAAGTTTTGACCATACATCAATTTTATAGGGTTTGACATCCAGAATTTTTCATTGTCTTGCTAATCTGATCTATATCTTAGGTTTTGACTAATTTTATTTAAGCTATTAAGCTTATTAAGCCCAATAACTTAAGAGCGTAACAAAAATATTTTACTATAGGACTCTAATTTACATGGCTTAAAGTTTATTTTTCAATAATAATAAAATTAAAAAAAAATACCAATTCACAAAAAAATTAAATAACACATTCTAATTCTTGTGAAGAACATAAAATGGCACTTTTACATGGTTATGGGTATGATGAGTAAAGACTAAAGACTAAAATTTTATTACTAATAATTAGGAATAACAGTTAAAATTATTCATTAAAGAATCAAAACACTAGCATGGCTACTTAGTTATTTTTAACAGCAAGAGAGTTTGTTTCTAAGCATTCATCAAATATAAATTAGTAAATATAGTAAAAAGGGCTCAAGACTACAATGTGCATATTAACATATTTAAAAAACAATTTAAGAGTAAGTTCAGATAATGCATCTGAAAGACTGCTTCAAAAATTATATACTCCTTGCATTTACTTTCCCTTGAAAATTATACCACCTCAAAAAAAGAAATATTAGTGTGATCCACAACTACCTTCACATCATTACAAAACAGAATAGAGACACACTCTCCTACAATAAGAATTTAATGTGTTCAATGGAATTCCATAACTTTCTAGTACAAAAAAAATACATTTGAAACAAAATTGGACTACCAGAAAAAGGATTATAAGCTAATATTCTTGTCAAAGTCAAAGGAATTTAAATAACTTCATAAATTGTTCTTCCAAAGAAATTACAGTCAAAATATAAATAGGTAATGGCTGTTATAATGAAACATAATGGTTCTGTGGCTTTTGGGTCCACAATATGAAATACTAGATAATTCCAGTAAAAAAAATACCTGATAAATTTTTGTGCTATACAAACAAAACTATCCATTAAAAATCTATGTGAACAAATTAAAAATCATTGAACTATATACTTCAAAAGAGTAATTCTTCTTATTGTGGTAAAATGCACGTAACATAAAATCTGTCATATCAGCCCTTTTACGTGTACAGTTTAATGGCATTAAGTACATTTGCATTGTTATATGATCATCACTATCATCCATCTCCAGAACTTTTTCAAAAGGGTAAATTTTATGATATGTGAATTATATATGAATAAAACTGTTACAAAAAAACCTATCGGATCTGAAAATACAGAAAGGAACTTTCAGATATGAAAATACTCTGTATCTTCATTTGAGTGATGGTTACATGTATGGTAAACTCATTTGTTAAAACTCATCAAGGTGAATACTTGAAATATGTCTAACATATTGTATGTAAAATATAAAACAATCAAAACTTGCAATATACTGAAAGGTGTATTCTAATTTTTAAGTGTTTCTATAATGAGAATTATATTTCAATGGCTCTAAAATATACATCTAGTTTAATAAAATTGGAGAACAAATGGCAGATATTTTTCTTTAGGTTTTAAAATTTGTTTTTCAAACTTACTTATTCGTAGAGGTTACTCCTAATATTTACAAATATGAAAATGAATTTTTAAAATGGAAAACTGTAGTCCAATTTAATTATAATGTGAATAAGCCATATGTTTACCTATCAAGCACTGGCATAGTTCAACATATAAACTATTCTGATCCTAACAATTTCAACAATTGTGTATTGTGAAACTCCTAAATTATGGTAACTGATATATACAATCACCAATCATATATTTTATAATTTAAGGTTGATATTCATATTAAATCTTATCTAGCAAAGAACCAGCCTCCTACCCTTCAGATTCTTCAGTCTTTTCTCCACCATTACGAGTAGTACAATTTTCACTTTCTGAAGAACAATTCCTTGTGGAAGCTATACTATGTCTTCCTTAAATACAGAAACAAACACATACAAAAACAAAGGGGGAGGTTAGCATGTCTAGCTGAGAATGGGTTTTTACTTACTGAATGGTTATACTGTAAATGCATGGTTTCCAAGGCTAGTTAAATGGTACTTTGTTAGGTGGCATTTCCCTTAATATTTCTAAAGGTATATGTAAGAAACAGTACAAAAAAAGGATCACACATTGCTAACATTACACTGAAGATTTAAGAAATGATATGGTGTGAATGGACAGGGGTCAAATGTTCAAAAGCCAACAGTATAGTTCTCTGTTCCTGAAGCAAATTTTTATACCAGTATTCTGACTACTGCTGCTGAGATTCAAATCATTCACTACACTCAGAATTTCTAAAATCAGTTATTATTTCCAATGTAACTGCAGAAAACACATCTTTTCTATCCTGCCACTGTGTCATTTGAAGCCTCTGCTAACTACAATAAAAGTGTAGATAACACAAGAAGAAAGCAATATTTTCTAGGAAAAAAAATTAAGTAGAAAGTATAGGTCAAATCTTTTTGAAATTTATGACATAACTAGGCTAACAGATTGTAGTAGTAAATTTTGATATAGTAAAAAGCTTTTTATAGTGATCGTGTTTTGACCTGCATATTAACATTACAACATTTTTCAAATATAGCAAGGACACATTTCTAAAATTCAGAAAGAGACAAATCCTAATAGATTTTCTAGTAATGTTTACATTAGCATTTAAATAAAGAAAAAAAGGTTGATTGAAATGCATATTTTGTAAAATTATCATAAGGACAAGTATTGCATTTTGTTTTCAAACCTGACCTGTTTTGGAAATTGCATCTTGACCAACTGGAGTCTCCTGAAAGTCTCCCTGCATGTCAAGAAGGGAGGATTTGATATATGTGGCTAAAGTTTCCACAGGACTCTCTCCAGCAGCCATTAGAGGACTATACTGGTTATCAACAGGCGAACTTCCACTGCTCTTCAGTTCATCAAACCTTTTTGCACACTGTAATGACATAAAAGGAAGGAAATGCAGGTTCCTCTTAGTTAAAAAATAAGATTATTTTCTTGCCTTCTATTTGATATTTTTCTATAATCATTTTTTACAAGCGAATTCTAATCTGCTGGGTAATTCCTAGAAAATTAGCCACACTTCAATATACAAAAGCTTCTGACTTTTTTCTTCTTTAAAATTCAGAGTAAACTTTCTTTTTGAGAGAGAGCATGGATGCATATGTGCAGAGGGTGGAGGAGATGAGGAGCAGAGGGAGGGGAAAAGAGAGAGAATCTTAAGCAGGCCTGCAAAGCCAGATCTCACAACCCTGAGATCATGATATGAGCCAAAACCAAGAGTTAGATGCTGCCACCCAGGAGCCCATAGAACTTTTTAAAATACGCTTTAACCCAATGGCACAATATGTTTATGCTGTGATAGGAAAATGAAAAGCACCTTTACAACCATATTCCCCCATGGTTTGTATTTATTATCAGTTGACAATTGTAATAATCTAGCTAAACACTTGGCTTTTATTTTTACATTAACTGAGTTTCCACCAGGAATCAGACCAAATATCAACCTTCATTAGAAACCAAAAATAATCTATTTTGTGACACTAGATTTTCTTTATTTAAATAATGAAGACTTTAGGGGCACCTGAGTGGCTCAGCAGTTGAGCATCTACCTTTAGTTCAGGTCATGATCCCAGGTTCTTAGAATCAAGCCCCACGACTGGTTCCCACCTGAAAAAAAGTGGTGATGAATGTCTGGGCAAATCATGAAAAACCAATGTTATAACGTTATTAGAAAAATGTAATGATTCATACATTATATCTCAGTGAGGAGCCTGCTTCTTTCTGGGAAATGTTCAACCTCTTTAGGAGTTAAGGTAAATTAAGTAAATTAAATTAAAACTGAAATAACACTTATTAAAAATATATATAAATAAGAATTTTGAAAAGACACACATACATAAATAATACATGACATAAAAAGTACAGGGATCAAGACTCAGCTAAGGTGACTGGAATATAACACTGATGGCCCTTTTAGTGGACAATATGTAAGAAAAGTCTTAAAAATGTATTATCCTCTAAGGAAAGAACAATAAGATATTTTACAAGTGTTATTTGTAGTAGCCAAAAGTTGGAAATAATAGCCTACATTCAACAAAAGGGGCTGGTTTTAATAAATCATGAAATAGCTCATAGCTTGCAAAAGTCTATTAATTGATACACAAAGATGTTTATAGTATGCTATGTGAAAAAGCAAGCAGCAAAACAGTACATTTGTTGTATGTCCATCTTAAGAATTCTTATATGTATAGAAAAGTATCTGGAAGGATATATACAAGGTGCTAACAACTTACTTTAGATATTATTCTGATTTTTCACTTATTTCCTTTGTGTGTGTGTTCATTAAGGACATGTTTTGTTTAGTAATAAAAAACAATTTAGGGATGCCTGGGTGGCTCAGTTGGTTAAGCATCTGACTCTTGATTTCAGCTCAAGATCTCAGTGGCTTCACTCTCAGCAGGGAGTCTGCTTGAGAGTCTTTCTTTTTTTAAAAAAAGATTCTATTTATTTGTGAGAGAAAGCAAGCAGGATAGAGAGAGAGCATGAGCAGGAGGAAGGTGCAGAGGGAGAAGAAGAAAGACTCTCTGCTGAGCAGGGAGCCTGATGTGGGGCTCCAACCCAGGATCCTGGGATCATGACCTGAGCTGAAGGCAGATGCTTAACCCACTGAGCCACCCAGGCGCCCCAGCTTGAATTCTTTCCCTCTGCCTCCTCCTGTGTGCACATGCACATGCCTTTTCTCTCTCTCAAATAAAAAAAATGTTTAAAAAACTATTTAAAATTTAACACTACTTACATATAGTCTTATTCACATTTAGTTGTATTTTAGTTAAAAAAAAAATAATTGGGTAAATCCGAATACACAGTGAATATTAGATGATATGATAGTTATTGTTAATTTCTTAGGTTTAACCATGGTATTGTGGTTATGAAATAACGTCCTTAATTTAAGGAGATGTATGCTGTAGTCTATGGGGTGAAGTGTCACAGTATCTGACACTTTTAAGTATCACAGAAAATTACATAGATCAAGCAGATACGGCGTCTATATAAGAATACAGGGGTGTACTACTATTCTTTCAACTTTTCTATATGCTTGAAGTTATTCATGATAAAAAGTTAGAACAGTAGTTGAATTCATGGGTTTGCCCCATTTTAAAACCTAACAAGTTTCAAAACTTAACCAAAAGGTTTGAAAAAGCATAAATTAGGGAGTGATAATATATACTAAAAAAATAAGTTCCCTTATCAATTCACAAAGCCTATAACATAACCAAGGACAAGTAATTTTTTGTGGGTATTGGTTTTCTCAGCTGCAAAAGAAGATGGTGGAACTGGTTCATTCACTAATTCCACAAGTATTTATTGAGTGTATATGATGGACCAGGGTAAGGGTGAACATGCTTAAAATCTACTGGGGAAAATCAATAATGTTATTTCTACTTCTAGAGAACTCTGAGGTGATTCACTCATTTTAGTTCCTGTTAACAGCAAAAATTCTGAGGTCAGTGTTTCTCAAACTAGGTTTTATAGATGAATTACCAGAAATCAAAGAATTCCCTGTAAGAACTTTTAGATTTTAAGTTTTGATTTTGAACATAAAATAAAAATCACCTGATTCATCAGGATGACAGAGTATTTCAGTGCCTATCCGCTTTTCTGTTTACAATTAAATTGTACCAGGAAATATTTTAATTGTCTAAGGCTAATTTTTAAAAAGAGAAAGATAGGGAAGGGACCAGTAGAGGAGAGAGGCATTGGTGTCAAGGGAAGGCAAGTAACATCATGATAAGGCCTCCTAGTAGGTTAAAGAGAGAAAAGTGGAAAAAGAACGAAGTCTATGAAAGGCACGTGGCAATACAGGCTGAATACAAAAATTTTTGTGCCATAATAGACCATACAATATTTCCTTTATAATCACCAATTTAATTTCAGCAAAACACTATTACTTACAGCATTAGGTAAACATTTTTAGTTTGAATTTTGTTAGTTTTAGTTTTCATTTGTGTCTGTAATTTGTAAATTTGGTTTAAGGGTGTATGGGTGTGTTTATACCTAGTATTGTTAGTGCACATTTAATTTACATTATAATAAAAATAATTTAAGTCAACACTGGGAGTTTTCAAGTTTTTTCCTTTAAAAAGGTCTGTCCAGGGGATTCCTGGGTGGCGCAGCGGTTTGGCGCCTGCCTTTGGCCCAGGGCGCGATCCCGGAGATCCGGGATCGAATCCCACATTGGGCTCCCGGTGCATGGAGCCTGCTTCTCCCTCTGCCTGTGTCTCTGTCTCTCTCTCTCTCTGTGACTATCATAAATAAATAAATAAATAAAATTTTAAAATAAAAATAAAAAGGTCGCTGAGTGAAGTAAGTCAGTCGGAGAAGGACAAACATTATATGTTCTCATTCATTTGGGGAATATAAATAATAGTGAAAGGGAAAATAAGGGAAGGGAGAAGAGATGTGTGGGAAATATCAGAAAGGGAGACAGAACGTAAAGACTGCTAACTCTGGGAAACGAACTAGGGGTGGTGGAAGGGGAGGAGGGCGGGGGGTGGGAGTGAATGGGTGACGGGCACTGGGTGTTATTCTGTATGTTGGTAAATTGAACACCAATAAAAAAAAAAATAAAGCAAAAAATAAATAAATAAATAAATAAAAAGGTCTGTCCATTATTCAAGTTTGAGAAGTATAGCATTAGGGATTTAATAACATATAATTTGATTAATAAAAATTTCATCTACCCATAATTTTACAGTATCAGTTCTGTTAATTAAAATTACATATTAGTGAATTTTCAGTTGTTACATAAACAATTGAATTTAAACATACTAGGTGGGTTAATATATAATTTATGCAGTTTGTATCTAGACAAAACATACCATATATGCACATTCAGTATTTATGCATATGAATATGTAAAACTCAAAATTTTTTTCCTTTCTTAGTAGCTGTTTATTTTTTGTATTTCAATTTCCTGATTTTAATTCAAAACAATTATATGATATTCTTCTGAGGTAAGGCACAATGATACATAACATTGAACTCCTGCTACTGAGACTTATGATCTTATCTACTGAACTATTTTAATCTGCCTAACAATTATTTGGGGAATCTTAAGTTTTCCTGATCTTGTTCGTTTATTTTCCATAACTATGTAAGGATGAGATGCCCAAATCTTACATGATGAGCACTCTTGGCTCCAAATTGTCTTATCATATCACTTTCTGCAGGATCCATAATTATTGACAATAAAACTCTACTGAATTTTTTATTGGGACAATGAAACAATCCACTGCTAGCTATTTTATTCATAACTTATTTTCCGTTTCCATATAAGTAGCTGTTTCTTTAAATTGATCATTTTCAGATTTTTCCAGGAGAAATCTGGGGGATGGTTATTTACCTCTTTGGGTGTTAATCCAGGTACAAGCCTTGCCACAGTTTCCCAGTTGATGGTCTGATGGATCCCAATTAATGGATAAAGAATCATGTCCAACACCATTTGGTTGTTATTGTTCAAGAAATTGTTGTTCTCTGAATATCCACGACTCATCTTTTGGAACTAGAAATAGACAAACAGACATATTTATACCTGAAATCCAAGTTTTTCCTGATGATTATAAATCATTTATAATTTATTCCTAAGAATTTATGCTACCTCTAAAGGAAAAATAAAACTGACCTAAAATGAACAGAATATACAGCTCAAATTTCTTCAAATATCATATCATTTGAATATTATGGATTGGTGGATGGATAGATACATAGGATGGAAACATGAAAAAAAGTATAATAAATGTGATGTGAAAAAAAACAAGTTAATCTAACATTGTAGGATAAGCATAATCATTGTTATTGTGCCACGTGATTATTATAAATGGTGGGACATTCTATCACCAATTATAATTACTATTTCTGTACGTTTGAAGTAAGTTTTATTGAAGTGTTCTTCTTGTCTTCAGAAAAAACATGACAATTGATCTGGTAAGATTTCATCCTTACAACACATCCAAACACACCCTGCCACTCAAATATAAAAAGCCAAAGCACCTACACATGCATGTGTGCGTGCGCACGTGCACACACACGTGCACTCACTCCTGCATGGTGGAGGCTTCCCTTGCATTGTCACCTGGATCCCGACCCACCACATCCTCTAGTTCAATTCAGGAGCCCTTGAATAACATATCCAGCTACCAAGGGTGTCCAAGATGTTCAGGCCATGGAATCACCAAGAAAAAAAGGATCTAGGGGTGCTTGAGTGGCTCAGTCAGTTGGGTCTGACTCTTGATTTCAGCTCATGATCTCAGGGGGTAGTCTGCTTTTCTCCCTTTCCATTTGGGCCAATCCCACCCCGCATGCATTCTATCTTTCTAAAGTATATAAATAAGGGGTTTCTGGGTGGCTCAGACAGTTAAGCATCTGCCTTTGGCTCAGGTCATGATCCTGGGGTCCTAAGATTGAGCCCTGCGCAGGGCTCCCTGCTCATCGAGGAGTTTGCTTCTCCCTCTTTTTTTTTTTTTTTTTAAGATTTTATTTATTTATTCATGAGAGAGAGAGAGAGAGAGAGAGAGAGAGACAGGCAGAGGGAGAAGCAGGCTCCATGCAGGGAGCCCAACGTGGGAGTTGATCCCGGGTCTCCAGGATCACGCCCTGGGCCAAAGGCGGCACTAAACCACTGAACCACGGCACTGCCCTCTCCCACTCCTTTTGCACACCCACCCCCTATGCTCTCTTTATCTCTCTCAAATAAACAAAATCTTAAAAAAAAAAAAAAGGCTCTAGATGGCTTCCCAAATCAATGTAGTTCAATAAACATTTAGTGAGTCCAATTATTGGCCCAGAATTGGAGATACAAAAATAAATACGGCATGGTCCCAGTCCTCAAGGAATTCATGGTCTGGTGAGGGATACTAGCAGTCAAACAGATAACTTTAACATCATCTGCTGAGAGCCAAAGCAGAGGGGAGCCATGGGGGAGTAAAGAACACATAATAGTTGTTACTGAGTACAGCTGGCCCCTGAACAACACAGGTTTGAACTGTGCAGGTCCGCTTATACCCAGACTTTTTTGGCCACACCACAATACTGTAAATGTATTTGCTCTTCCTTATGATTTTCTTAATAATATTTTCTTCTCTCTGGCTTGTAAGAATACAGTATCTGATACATATACAAAATATGTGTTAATAGACGTTATCAGTACGGTTTGTGGTAAACAGTAAACTATTAGTACTTAAGTTTTTGGAGAGTCAAAAGTTATACAAGTATTTTTTACTCTAGGTGGGGTCACTACCTTTTAATCCCTGCATTTTCAAGGGTCAATTTAATAATTTTAGTTTAACAAAATGTAGTTTAGTAATTCTGAAACACTTCCTTGAACCCAGTTGAAAACAGATTTTACAGACAGAGCTTTATTCTCCACCTGGATGCCCAGCACATCATAACTTTTCATATTACACAATTTGAGATGTATGTTAGAGGACATAGGGTATCTTATAATTTGTTTGGACCTCAGTAGAAAATAGTCTAATACAGAATTCAGGGCGAGGACTTGGGTGCTGTTTTTTCCTTCACTTACAAAAAGATTCATTTAAAATTTCTAAAATATTTATTGTTGGGGGCACCTGAGTGGCTGATGCTCCTCTCTCCCCTCGGTCTACCTCCCCACCCACCACCCCTGCTCATGCTATCTCACTCACTCTCTCAAATGAATAAAATCTTTTAAAAATTTATTTAAATCATAAATATTTATTGTAGCCTGCAGTGTGTTGGCATCTATTAGCTAATCAAAATATTGTCCGTATCAAATACTTAAACATTTTTATGTATATTTCAAATGTGATACTCATTTATAATATACGTGGCATTCTTATAAATTCCCTTGGAATAGCTTGTCACAGTGCACTCCATTCCGGGAAAAAAAAAAAAAAGAAAGTACAGACTTCTCAAAAGCTGCGGCACTTAAGAAAAAAATCGGAAGCTCAAATGACACTGCTACTAAATCTTAGTCCTATTACTGATAAACTATTTTCAACGTTAAGGTGATACATGTTATTTACCAGATATAAAAATTCTAATTAATGCACTAGCTTTTTAAGAAACTCCTGCCCTAAAAAAAACCACAAAAAACAAAACAAAAACAAAACCCCTCCTGTCCTACTCCCCCACTCCCACAACCTTGGTTTACTTAAATGCATTAGTAAAACCAGTTTAATTAAGACCAAAGAGAGGTCCACGACTGACAGGTGACTTTTCCTCTTGAAAAAAAAAAGAGGAAAAGGCTTTTGTAGACAGAGACTTTTTTGCTTGTATGAGGAAAGGTGCGGAACGAAGGGGCCGGCGCGGCGGCGGCGGCGGCAGGTCGGAGGCCTCCAGCACAGCAGCACAGCACAGGGGAGAGGACCGGGGTCATCCCGCTCCGGGGGGAGAAGCCTCGTGCCCCGGCTCCCCGACCACAGACCCGGGCCGAGGCAGTTGGCTTCCACCGGGAAGGAGAAAATAAAGCCACAAGTGACACCCGGGACGACCGCTCCAAGCCCGGCCACCCCGGCGCAGAGGCTCCCCGCGGGGCGCGTCCTCAGGTTCCCCCGCCCCGGGGCGCGGACAAAGGCGCCGGGCAGCGGGCGCGGCGGAGGGAAGGTGCGGGCGGAGGCCGGGCGCGGCCGGGGCTCCCTCGGCAGGTGCGCGGGCGGCGGGGCGCGGCGGGGCGGGGCGGGGGCTGCTCGCGGGGCGTGCGGGGGCGTGCGGGCTCCGGCGGGTCCCCGGGCCGGGCCGGCGGGGAAGGAGGCCGCGGCGGGAAGCCGCTGACGGCCAGCGGTGCCGCCCCCGGCCGCGCCCCCGCCCCGCCCCGCCCCCGCCCCCCGCCGGTTCCCGAGGCCCCTCGGCGTCTCGCTCACCTGCCCGGGGCCGCGGTGGCCCTCGCTGCGCCTCCGTCACCTGCAGCGGCCGGCACCGCCCGCGCTCGCGCCATGAAGCCTCCCGCTACGGGGCCCGCGAGCCCGGCCGCTGAGCCCGCACGCGCCGCCCCTCCCGCGCGCAGGGAAGCGCCGGCCGCCGCCCCGCCAATCACAGGCCAGCGCCGGCCGCCGTCCCGCCAATCACAAGCCAGCGCCGCAGCGGCGGAGCCAATGAGCAACGAGCTCCCGCGGGGGCTGGGGCGGGTGGCCCGAGAGCGGCCGCGGGAGGCTGGCGGCCGCCGCGCCTCGCCTTTGCCTTCCCCTTCCCCCTCTCGCTCTCCCTCCCGGGCTTGTCGCAGTGCAGCGTCCCCACCCTCCCGGCGTCTTGTCTCTTAGCAACCGCATCCTCCGGGCCGGGTCCTAGGTGACCAACTCTGAATCCAGAAGAAATGGAAACACGGGAGAGAAAAGAACTAGTATAAAGAATGAATGAAACAGTTGGCGGTGCAGGTCACTTGAGCACATCACCCGTGTAGGTTAGGTGGCATGGGAAGGTTATCACCTGAGGGACACCAAAAGTACCTGGGTGAGGCATGGGCCTTATCAGGAGGCATCTCTTTAAAAATATAAATGGCTCTGGGTTACAAATTCAGTTTTCATTAACATTAATATGTTGCGCACGTGTGTTGCTGGGGCGAATACTATTACTGGGAACCCAGGAAGATACACACGGTTCAGTCTTGTAGGGTAAATACTACGTGGCAATTACTTTTAATTTCCACTTGCAATGTGTCTGAGAATCAAAACTCCATGTTAGAATCAGAAAGGCCAGTAAAAGGGGCATCTGGGTGACTCGGGCTGTGACTCTTGGTTTCTCTTGGGTTGTAATCTCAGAGTCTTGAGATCAAGCCCCTCCTGAGGCTCCTCGCTCAGCAGAGTCTGCCGGAGATTCTCCTTCCCTCTCCCTCTGCTCCTTCTCCTGCTCTCTCCCCTTCTCTTAAAAAAAAAAATCTTAAAAAAAAAAAAGGACAGGGTGTTTGAGGTGCTCAGTGGGTTGAGCATCTGACTCTTGATTTCTGCTGGGGTACTGATCTCAGGGTCCTAGGGTCAGCCCCCTGGTAGGCTCTCTGCTCTGTGGGGAATCTGCTTGAGATTCTCTCCCTCTCTTCCCCCCCCCCCCCACCCGTGCTTGCTTCTCAAATAATTAGTATAATAAGATCTGATGATTAAGTGACTAACTGTATGTCATGAGTTTTTCTAATTATATCACCTCTGACTTTCTACAAATCTTTTACTATTTTTGTTCCACAGAGACATTGAAGTTAGGCAAGTTCTGCATTTAGGTAATTACTTAAAGAGAAGCTATTTGCCTTCTACTTTTCTTTCTCCTAGGCTTGACCTCAGTTGTGATGGTGGTGAGCCAGTTTAAACCATGAGGATTATAAGGACTCATGAGATTGCAGAGCAAGAACGTAGAAGGAACCTTGGCCCTGAATTACCTTGTGAAGTGAAGCTGCCTAACAGCTCCTAGATTGCTTGTCTACCTTTAGACTGTTACATGTGGAAAAAAGTGTTTATCTTTCTTCAGCTCTTGTATTTTTTGGTCTATTACAGAAGCTTAGTGTAGTCCCTAAAAGGGGAAAAAAAAACTTGGTCCCTGAAAGTTGGTGTGCTACAATAACAAAGATCTAAGGTATGCACGACATCGGCAGGTATTAGCATATTGCAGGACTGAAGGCTGGTGACCTTTTACAAATATATTGGGAAGTGTTATTTATGTTAACTTGGAAGGCAGATTATCAAGCCTATAGCTCTGAGGAAAGCTTAGAAAAGGTCAGAATGCAAATTTGTGCTGGCTGACACTCCTTGCTTTTAGCAAGGTTCAATAAAAAGAAATGAAATCAGTTAAAAACCAGTTTGCAAGCAGAGCTAGAGAATAGAACTCTACTACTGGACCCCATTCATAACATTTCCTCTTGCTGTTGATCCACATACTATTATGCCATCTCTGAGGGATCAATTCAGGTACTTAATGTTTGAAGCTTTTTCTCATCACTCGCATCTTTTCTAGAGGGCCTTTACAGAATGACAGAGCAAGAAAGAATCCTTGAAAGATGGACTTCTTCAATCATTTTTTAAAAATGTATTTATTCATGAGAGACAGAGAGAGAGAGAGAGAGAGGCAGAGACATAGGCAGACGGAGAAGCAGGCTTCATGCAGGGAGCCTGATGTGGGACTTGATCCCGGGACTCCAGGATCACGCCCTGGGCTGAAGGCAGACACTCAACCACTGAGCTACTCGGGCGTCCCTTCAATCTTTTTTTTTTTTTTTTTAAGATTTTATTTATTTATTCATGAGAGACACACACAGAGAGAGAGAGAGAGAGAGAGAGAGAGAGAGAGAGAGGCAGAGACATAGGCAGAGGGAGAAGCAGGTTCCCTGTGGGGAACCTGATATAAGACACAATCCTAGGATCGGGGATCACGACCTGAGCCAAAGGCAGATGCTCAACCACTGAACTACCCAGATGCCCCCAATTATTTTATTCCAAGGTCAGAGAAAGTTTAAGTTCAAGGTCAAATACCCAATTCATTAGGTTCAGTGACCTTTGCCCAAGGAAGAATCTTTAGCCTTGTACAGATGTTCCTTCTGAGGCCTTTTATGCAGAATGGGTAATTTTACCTAAGACTTCCATCTACTTCCCCTCCTCACCAAGTCTAACCCTTTTATGTTCATAAGCTCATCTATCCTATTAGTTTTAGTACAGACTCAGTTGCTTTAACACAAACCCTAAATACAGTGGCTTAAACACAAAGTTTCTTTCTCAAATTACAATAAAAGTGGGTGCTCCAGAACTGGCATAGCTGCTTTGCCATTCCTGACACAGTACTTCCATTTCTAAGTCTGAAATGACTGCAAAGGAATTGTGGGACAGTCGTGTAAGGCAGTCAAATTCTTCACAGGGGGTAGGAAGGAGACAGGTAAGACAACTTCTAAAATTGGTAATAAATAGCAGGATGAGCACATTATTTATAAAGAAGGTAAAAACGGGTGCCTGAGTGGCTGGGTCAGTTAAGCATCTGCCTTCAGCTAAGGTCATGATCTCAGAATGCTGGGATCAAGCTCCATGTCCTGCTCCCTGCTGAGCAGGGAGTCTGATTCTCCTCTCTCTGCTCCTCCCCCCACTTGTGCTCACTCTCTCTCAAATAAATTTTTTAAAAAGAAAGTAAAAATAGAGCAGCAAAAAAGTTTAATGTGATCACTTCTGGGATCAGGAGTCTGGAGGGGATTAATTTATCCCCCCCTTCTTTAAATCACAATTTGATTTTTTAAAACCATGCAATTTTAGTAGTTTTATAGTTAAAAGTATAAGTAAATGAATAAAACATATATATGAAGTAAGGAAAAGTAGTAACTTCAAACAAGTTATTTATTCAACTAGGCAAATATTAAATACAAAAAATTAACCATAACAATCTAAAATAAAAACTTCAAGTGATACCAACATTGGCGAGGGAAGAGCCAACAGGGATAAACGGTTGCAGGAGAAAGCAGGGAGGATGACAGTTGGCCAACAATCTTGTGTTGTTGTAGGCCTCCAATATTGGTAACTTTCAACACTGGTAGAGGAAAATAAAATTAGGAGTTAGAAGTAACCAAACCAAGCATAAAAATAGAATGTATAGCTTTCAAACCTGAAGAAGAGGCAGCGTGCTCTACGGTCGCAGGTCTGTCTCTTGGGTCAGCAGTGTGTGGACCGAACAGACCCGGGGCTCCCCTTCTCCAGGCCGCCAACCGCCTTCCGACCTTTTCTCCAGGGCAACCTTCGGAGCCAACAGCCACCCTCTGCCTCCGGGTCCAGCCAAAATCCTATTTGGGGCTTAGCTCTTTGTTACTGATGAACCCTGAGCTCCCAGGAGCCTCGGAGCCAGTCCTCCGAGGCGGAGGCCGCCGTCCAAGCACCTGCGGGCGCCCGGCCCGGCCCCTGGGGTCCGCTGTGACCTTGAGGGCGCGGCTCCGAGGCCGAGGCCCCCCCTCGCGTGTAGCCTGAGCAGGAGCACGAGGGAGCCGAGCGCCTCCTGACCATGCATCTCCGTGCCCTCCTCCCGGCCGCGCCGACGAAGGGAACCTTCCGGAGCGCCCGCCCTGGGCTCTGCCTACCAGGCCCCGCCTGCCTTGCTGGCGAGGCACGATGACAGGGGGACCACAAGGTGGGCGACCGGCCGACTCCCCCCGCGGGGCGGCAAGGGTCCCTGGGGAAGGGGAGCCTCGGAAGCCCAGGGGCCTCTGAAGGGCCCCCGCGGCCCCCCTTCCCCCACCAGGTGCCGGGGCCTCTCCCTGCAGCCAGGAGGCAGCCCTCTCCCAAGCTACGGACCAAATGGACACAATAAAGCTTTTTGCAGCAAAAAGAAAAAACCTGGAAAAAAAATTATCTATGAAAAACAAAACAGAACCCCAAAGCATGGTAAATACAAAACTTGTAATAAGGTGGCAGAGATTTATGAAATAAAAACTGATAAAACCATGAGAAACGGGATACCTGGGTGGCTCAGCGATTGAGCGTCTGCCTTGGGCCCAGGGCTGATCCTGGAGTCCCGGGATCGAGTCCCAGTCAGGCTCCCTGTGAGGAGCCTGCCTCTCTCACTGATGAATAAATAAAATGTTAAAAAAAACTTTTTAAAAAACATGAGAAGTTATCAAATGGAGATTTTTTTAAAAGATTTTTTTATTTATTCACGAGAGACACACAGAGAGCAGAGACACAGACAGAGGGAGAAGCAGGCTCCATGCAAGGACCCCAATGTGGGACTCCATCCTGAGACCCCAGGATTACGCCCTGGGCTGAAGGCAGACACTCAACCTCTGAGCCACCCAGGCCTCCCATCAAATGGGAGATTTTAAATATACTCACTCCACTTAGAAGCAGTAAAGAGACAAATAAAAAACAAAAAACAATCAAATATAAAGATGAATTTAAAATATAAGTTCAGGGGCATCTGGCTGGCTCAGTTGGTAGAGCAGACTACTCTTGATCTCTGGGTGTAGAGAGTACTTTAAAAAGTTCAACCTAACACACTGTTCAATCTAACAGAATTCCCTACTCCATGTTTCCACATGGAAGTATTTCTCCAGAATGACAGTGCTTCTTTTTTTCCCCACTTACCTTCTCTCACTTCCTGCTTCTCAGAGTTTGATTAGGGAGTTTGGAAGATTTGTGCACATGTAGTTTTCTACCCTCTTCACTCTCACTAGATCACTTACCTACAGTGAACATGCTGTCCGATTTTTCCTGAATATTCTGTAAGTTGGGTAGGTTACTCTTACACTGGATGGATAATTGAATTCACGGAAATAGTAACAAATCCTATGCCATGGCCTCCAAACTAGCTTGAACATAAAGCTCACAGACAACAAGCTCCACCTGCCTGTGCAAGGTCTTCAGATGCATTGTCTCTCTCTCTCTCTTTTTTTAAGTAAGCTCTATGCCCAATGTGGGGCTTGAACTCATGATCCTGAGATCAAGAGTCACATGCTTGCTCTACTGACTGAGCCAGCCAGGTGCCCCTAATCTCTCATTCTTTTTTTTTTTTTTTTTTTAAGATTTAATTTATTGGGACTCATGGGTGGCTCAGTGGTTGAGCACCTGCCTTCAGCTCAGGGGGTGATCCCGGAGTCCTGGGATTGAGTCCTGCATAGGGCTCCCTCCAGGGAGTCTGCTTCTCCCTCTGCCTATATATCTGCCTCTCTCTCTGTGTCTCTCATGAATAAATAAATAAATCATTTTTAAAAAAGATTTTATTTATTTGAGAGAGAGTGAGCACAAGCAGGGGGAGGGGCAGAGGGAGAAGCAGACGCTCCACTGAGCAGGGAACCCGATGTGGGGTGGCTGAATCCCAGGACCCTGAGATCAAGACCCAAGCCAAAGGCAGACGCTCAACTACCCAGGCGCCCCTCCTAGTCTCTCATTCTTAAACATAATCAGGCAACTAAAGTTCAGCAGAAACCTGAGGAAAATATTAATCATGAAAGATAAAAGATTCACAACAGGGGATAAAAAGACTATCTAGGAAAGTGGAAACCTCAAAACAAAGAAAACCACCAGTTCAGACTTGTGCACAATGACTCAAGAAAACATATAGAGTGATCCCTTCTTTACAGTATATTTTTAATCTAATAGAGCCTGAGTGAACCTGGCCTAGATTATTAGCTGTACTTGCTTAGCTAAATCATGTGCAGAAATCCTTGTTTTCCTTCAAGCCCTGTCCTCTGTTCATTTGAGAACACACAAGTATTCTGCTTTGACCTACTTTTGAGCACTGAAGGATACTTAAAAGCAGGAAACAAGAAAAAGAAGAAAGCAGGGAACTTAAAAACAGGAAAGCCTAAGCAGCCCAGATTGTGTTACAGGCAGATATTGTTTTCATAACAGACACTTTTTAAAATACACTAACTGTGGATAAGCCTAGGTTTCCCAGGATTTGCCCAGGACTTTGCCCAGTGACTTCTCCAGAAAAGGTTCTCATAAATTCTCAGAGAAACTGGAGCCCGACTATGATCCAGTGCCTCTTTTCAGTTTATCATCTCCTGGGATACCTCATCAAACACTAGCAATACTGCCTTCTAATACGGGTAGGCTTCTGCATGCTAGTACCTCACTTTAATATTAATCATCTTTCATACTCCTTTATATTTTTGATAAAACAAATTATTTCATACAAACCCCCCCCCAGTATCAAGCAGGAGTGCAAAAATGGTTTGATATCAGAAAAATCAACGTTCTTCATCACATTACTATTACTGAAGGTGAAAAATCAAAAGACAATCTAAACAAATGTAGATTTAAATTAGCACTAACAGGGAACTCTTAGGGCAGCCCTGGTGGCTCAGCCGTTTAGCACTGCCTTCAGCCCAGGGCCAGATCCTAGAGACCTGGGATCGAGTCCCAAGTCAGGCTCCCTGCATAGGGCCTGCTTCCCCTCTGCCTGTGTCTCTGCCTCTCTTTCTCTGTCTCTCATGAATAAATAAATAAAATCTTAAATAAAAAAAGGGGGGAGACTTTTAATGAAAGATTAACTAGCATAAAACTCACAGCAAATATCACATTTGACAGAGCAACTTTAGACTCTTCAGGTAGAAAAAAATAAAAATGCCTGCTACCACAGCCACTGTCCAATACAGACTGGCAACCTAGTCAAAACAGAGAATGAGAAGTACAAGGATTGAAAAGGAAGAAATAAGACTGTCATTATTTGAATTTACATAGACAATCCAGGAGAATCAATATTAGAATAAGCATTCATCAAAACTGGAAACACAAGATCAGCACACTAAGTTCAATGTATTTCCTGTGCCAGAAATAAGAGGACACCATTTTCAAAGGTAACAAAATTTATAAAGTCCCTTGGAACTAACCAAAACAACAGAGACAAACAGAAAGCCAACAAACACACATACACATAATGTCCTAAATGGAGAAATTATGTTAATAAATGGGATGATTTGACCTTAGGTCAATTCTCTCTAAATTAACTTATAAATTCAATGTAATTCCAATAAAAATGTCAACAGCCTTTCTAAAAAAGCAAACTTGATAAACTGAAACTGTAACTTGAAAGAATAAAAATCCACAAACAGCTAAGGTAATTTTCACAAACTAGGACAAAATAAAAATTTAAAAAGTAGGCCAAAACAGATTCACCTGTTAGATATTAGGACATATTACAAAGTAACCTTAATCAGGACAGTGTTGGACTAGGAAAGGAACTGACATATATCAATAGAACAGAGCAGAGCCTCAAAATTTCATGTTTACAGGAAATTGGTATATAATGAAATGGGGGAAATATGTATTATTAGGTAGATGGTTAGAGAACTGGACTACAATCCTACTCCACATGCCCAGCAGACAGTCACAGGACCCAAAAGGATATAACTTGGTATCAAGGTCACTTAGCTTGACAGAAGCATATACCACTGTAAACATATCATGTAGAGGAAGGCATTCTCCTTGGTAAGCCTCATGTGCCACAGGAACCACTATCTTGTAAAAATCCTTGACAGTAGGTTCTAGGTCTCTGCAATGAGGAACAAGCTCAGTTACCAGCCCTACCTTACTCAGCGAAGTCTCAAAGCCTGTACAAGAGAAAAATGCTGCTGAGTAAGCAGCTAGCATTCCATCTTTATCTTGACTCAATAGACTTCCAAGGAAATTGTAGTAAGGAGAATGTAAAACCAAGATCATTTTCCCATACATAGAGAGAAGAGGTTTTGTTAACCTTTCTCCCTTAATGACTAGCTGGAGAAAAAGCTGGCTTCATGCCACATACTATAAATACTATAAATATATACTATAAATTCCCAAAATAAATTCCTATTAAAGACCTAAATGTAAATGGTGAAACTATAAATCTGATAGAAGAACAACCCCTAAAAAGCACAACTGGGAAAATTAAAGATTTCTATTCCATGAAGGACACCAAAGACAAGAATTAACAAATGACAAGACTAAGTTATTTGCAATGTCTGAGCCTGACAAGAGAATATCAGGTCAAGAATATTAAAAAAATTTCTTGTACTACATGATCAGCAAGAAAGGGAAAAACCTAACAAAAAAAGGGCAACTTATAAGTATAGTATTTTCCACAGAATGGAAAACCAGGATGACTAAAAAGCATATGCATAGCCTCAATAATCAGACAACGCAGATTAAGACAAAACACAGCTTCACACATATCAGATTAACAAAAATCAGAAAATGTCAAATGCTGCTGAAGATGCAGATAAAATGAATCCCTCACGTCTTGCTGGTCCAAGTGTGAAGTAGTACAACCACTCTTGAGAAAAATTTAAGCATCACTTACCTGACATTAAATATGCATATACTCCAAACCTGAGCCATTCTACTCTGGGACATATATCCCACAGAAATTACAGGGCAGGTTCATAGGAAGACATGTACAAGTTTGGAGAAGGCAGAACAGCTGGGAACAACTTAAGTATTTATGATTAGAGGAAAAGATCAGCTATGGTATGCAAATGCAATAGAATATGCACCAGTCAGAAGCATGTTATATAAGGTAACAGGAATAGGTCTTAAAACCTAATATTTTGTGGAAGTTACAAGCAAAATGAGATTTATACCACAGTATCATTTACATAGAAAACATATAATATATATAGTTTTTCAAGGAAATATATCTAAATTTTGGGAAAAGACCTGGAAGGATAAATATTAAATATAGTAGGGAATAAGGAGTATGGAATTGCAGGCAGGAGAGAAATAAAAACTATTAATGTGAAATAAAACAGAACAAAAGTGTAGCTTTTCTAGACCATTGATATTGGCTTCATAAAAAATATGATCAAGGACTGACTCATTCTGAACAACTTAGATCCTTATAAACTAAAACACCTTACATGAGTAGAAACACCATTAAGACTTAGGTTACATTGAACACCAATACAAAATAAATTTATTATTAAAAAAAAAAAGACTTAGGTGAAACATGATTTCTTTAAATGTGAAAAACTATTCACAGGGCATAATATATAACTATTCTACAGGATTTATGCATTTGCTGAGTTTAAAAGAAATAGTTCATTCTCCCAAATAAGATAAGCTAAATAAAAACTAATATGAAAGAACATTTCAAGGCAATGCTGAAAAGACAAAATTTCTTGTGTTGAATAAATATTCCAATGTGTTTTTTTCTCAGGCCATTCTCTCAGCAAAATAATTTTAAATTACATTTTGGGCAAAGTTATAAGTACAAGTGAATTTTGATTTTTAATTTAGTATATGCGGGATCCCTGGGTGGCGCAGCGGTTTGGCGCCTGCCTTTGGCCCAGGGCGCGATCCTGGAGACCCGGGATCAAATCCCACATCGGGCTCCCGGTGCATGGAGCCTGCTTCTCCTTCTGCCTATGTCTCTGCCTCTCTCTCTCTCTCTCTCTATCATAAATAAATAAAAATTAAAAAAAAAAAATAATAATAATTTAGTATATGCAATTCTGAAATTCTAGACAAGATATAAATCCTTTGTAACATTTTTACAGGATTTAAGAAGTTTTGATATACACAGAAAGATTTAGAAAACTTATACTTGCTGTAACATCATACTTTTGATTTTGCTTTTCATTTTTTAAGAGCACTCTCACATGAGGCAGATGTAGCAGCTATCTCCATTGTTGTCACTGAGGAAACTAAAAATTAATGTAGTTAAATCTTATAGTAAGTTCATAGTGGTATCCAGACTAACATCTAGGTTTCCCAAAACTTGAACTTGTGGTCTTGGTTTTTTTTTTTTTTTTTTTTTTTTGGTCTTGTTTTTATTTATAACCTTCTAGGTAATTTTTACATAAATGTAAATGTTATTTTTCTTTAAATCACAAAGAAATAGAAAAATTGGTTTACAGTAGTTAATACACACGATATGAAGAAAAAGATACTTTTTATATTAATTGCAATCTTGCAAAAAGAGTTAAGTTTATCTTCAAAAAATGTCAACCAAGCTTAATATATTTTTATTTGTCCAGTAAAAGTAACTTCACAATCTATTAAGAATGAAATTTTAACTGAAGAACAACTTCTGTTCTATTTTCCATTAAAGAAAGAATAAAATAAAGGACATCTGTATTCAAGTAAATATATAATTATGACATAATGACAGACTAAATCAAGTACCCAAAATAAAATGTTAAAATATGAAAATGTTTAGTCCTCTTACCTTTTCCGTTCTAAACTGATAAAATACAATCAGAAAAAAATAATTTACATGAAATCTGTTTTCTTACTGTGACTTGTGATTTACTGTTCCATTTAATTGAAAATGTTTTGGCTTCAGTCAGTAATTTTTGTAAAGTAGTACTTAAATAAGTTCCTGAAAATAACAATATTAGAGCTGTGAACATTACATCTCATCTAATAAATTATACTAAAACTGTAAAGATAAAAAAGGCTACAAAACTTCTCTGCTTATTCTAAATTCCTTTCCCAGAGTTCAAGTAGAAAAGGAATTTTTAGACAACAAAGTTACCAAAGTTACCTGTTAAAGTTACCTGTCGATAACAGATATCACAATTTAGTATACTTAGCCAAAAAACAAACACCTTAAGAAAAGTGAAACTGTTTTTGTCATTCATTCTGTGCTATACTCGTCTTATGTACCTTTAATCGTAGTCACAAATTCTGTCCTAGAGACTTGCCTTTTCTAACCTAAATAGTGCTGACTCAACGTTTCATCCCCACTTCACTTCTAGCAATTTTGATGTCTCAATCCAAATTTAATAATCTGTTTTATCGAAAATTATTTCAAGGACAAAATTTTCATAAATTAACAACAACTAAAAAGCAGAACCTCTAATTGTAGAATACAAATGTAAAATAATATACAAGAAACTTTATCTCAACTTGAAGAGTAAATAATATGTGGGTGTTAAAAAACAGTCCTAAGATAAATTTTACTTATTTTTTTTTTTCAGCATGGGGTCAATTATGACCAATTTAAATTATGTTACTTGGGGGATCCCTGGGTGGCTCAGCGGTTTGGTGCCTGCCTTTGGCCCGGGGCGTGATCCTGGAGTCCCAGGATCGAATCCCATGTCGGGCTCCCTGCATGGAGCCTGTTTCACCTTCTGCCTGTGTCTCTGCCTCTCTCTCCCTCTCTGTGTCTCTCATGAATAAATGAATAAAAAATTTAAAAAAATTATGTTACTTATACTGTCATTTCAAAAGACAGGTTCCCAAAAGCCTTTACTAAAATTCTATGCTGAGTATAGAATTTGGTCCTTACATGTTTTTGTGTGAACTGTTTTAGAATTACTAATTTGATGAACATAAAGTCTATAAGAAGATGAAAATACTCAATCAAAATCTGTATCAAATAGTTCCAGGCTTTAAATAATATCTGTAAATGTATTCTTGTACACCTGTATCCCTGACAGTATTATTTTGTAGTATGATCACAGCAAGTATATGGATTTTCCAATTTTGTGGGGGAAATATTCAGTGTACTGAAATTTAACTGCATTTAAAGTCATTATTAAACACAAAACAAGTCATATAGTATTATCATACACTAAATGACAATTCAACATTTTATATATAGTCTCAGTGGTAAAAACTAAACCTAAAAGAAATGTGTATGCAATGTGACACATTTTCAGTGTTTAAAGAACACCTTGAATATGGAATTTAAAAAGTAATTATACTAGGGAAAAGCAGAGAATCCATGAAAAGACTTAAATCATTACTGCTAGAACTGATTATTCTGTTATGTGCAAACTCAAAGGATTTGAGTCTTGGCTAGAGAAAAAGAAAACGAATCTTGCATATATTCTGATTTATGTAGGATGAAATCTAGGCATATTGTAAGGGGATAAAAAGTTCTATGATCCTCAGAAGAAATGGAAATAATCTGTAAGAAAGATAAATTTCAGCCTTTTTACTAGCAGGAAAACCTTTAAGGGTTAAATATCACTCTAGAATCATCTCCTTCAGAATACTTGTAGTGACCTTTGCAAGGTAAGTTTTTAAAAATACAATAAAATGTATCAATTGTTGGTAGGTAAAGACATATTACTGCCTAAAGCAAACCCAAGACTGGATATAACACAGATCATAAAATTTTTATTATTCAGTTTAAAGTTGTAAAAAAAAAAAAGGAGCTTTTTGCCTGTTCTCATATTTATATGTTATCGCTCGATTTCTGAGGATTCCAAATCAATTAAGCTCTAACTTTAAAAAGCATTAAAGACCCCTACTGTAGCAAACAGTGTATTCTATAGTTCATCAGTTTTACTTTCCATAAACATAGGATTTTAAAGAAGATGAAAATGACAGCAGTCTCCATAATCTTAAAATTTAGGTGAAACAAATATCCTCATGGTCCAATAACTTGTAAAATGTAACCAGGTCACTAGACCAACATACTAGTGTACAACTTTAATAATTTCTAGCAGCAAAACACCTGGAATAGCCATTAACAAATGTGCTCATCAGATTGTAGATTAATTTCTTTGTAAGAAGTAATTTTTAAAAAGTCTAGTTTGATTGCAGGCAAACATGAAAGATATCAAAGATCTTGTTTATCTCCACCTTTTCCAGTGGAATCAGGTGCAACTGGAACCTTATTAGTTTCAACAAACACAGATTCAAAGGCAGCTTCCTGTTCATCCAAAGAATCAGCAGCCGTGGCTCCTTTAATTAGTGTTGTGTTGGTAAAAGATTGTTGCTGCTTGGAAATTTTGCTGGATTCCACTGTTTTTCTACCTCTTCTTTTACCAAGAATTTTTACATAATTAGCAGGTATAAGTCCTGTTGTTTGACCATCAAGACTAGCCAGAAGCCAACCACGCACTTTGGGTTGCTGTTCTGATGGAAGAAAAGACAGCCTTGTCATTATAACACACACTTTGGAGTCCAACACAATATCGATAATAAAATATTATGTAAAATCTGTGTTATATTTACACACTAAAATATATAAACAAACGGTATAGGGATCCCTGGGTGGCGCAGCGGTTTGGCGCCTGCCTTTGGCCCAGGGCACGATCCTGGAGACCCGGGATCGAATCCCACATCGGGCTCCCGGTGCATGGAGCCTGCTTCTCCCTCTGCCTGTGTCTCTGCCTCTCTCTCTCTCTCTGTGACTATCATAAATAAAAAAAAAAACAAAAAACAAAAAACAAACGGTATATACATTCAAAATCAAATGATGAGTAGACTTAACAGTTCTAGGGTCGCTTCTTATAATTTATACTTTTTACTTTATACTTACTAAATATATTTTCAACTTTGAAGAACATGAAGTTTATATCAGTTGGACCAGTCATAGAGTAAGGAGATTCATTCTCCCAAAAGCTAAAACTAACATCAGTGTCTTTCATATTTTAAATTGAAATTTAAGAAATGAATTTCTCATTTCTTTTCAATAGAACTTAGAAGCAAGTATAGAAAATATATACCTTTATTCAGCCAGATTCTTTATATACTTTTGGCCAAAATATAAAATTCATTCTATGTGATTGTGATGAACCTTTTTTTTTTTTAAAGTAGGCTCCATGTTGGCATGACCTGAATTCATGAATCCTGAGATCAAGACCTGAGCTGATTATCAAGAGTCCAACACTTAAACAATTGAGCCAGCCAAGTGCCCCTGTGATGAACAAACAATTCCGAAGATAGTGAATGCTGTGGATTTTAATCCAAGATGAGGAAAAATAAAGACCTCAGTTATCTCTAGACATATGACAAAAAAGGTAAGGCAATACTTAAGCTTAAGCTTGAAGTAGGAAAGATTTACTTAATATATTCAATTTTGTATTTTGGTATTTTAAAGATACAGAGTATCTTTAAAAAGCTGTCTCTCATTTTAGTTCAGCAGTATAAGTCAGGTACAATATAACATTGTGTTAATACTCTACTATAGAGAAAAAAAACGCAAAATGAACCATATTTGTGACTGTTTTCGTTCTAAATGCTCAGATGTACGTTACGTGAGCAATGGAGAAAAGAAGCAAAGCTAAAGTGTTAAGAGGCATCATTAGTGGAAGAATAATTTTAGATATAAAATTTTCCTGAAATATTATATGTAATTGAAAGAAACCAGACTTGATCTTTTTTATACTTTACATTAAAACTAATTATTCTTATGAGTCCTAATTCTAACAATAAATCTTAAAATGGAATTATTCTTTTGAAATTCAAAATAGTTAACTGCTATTTTCACTAGAAGAAAAATATAATATTTAGAAACCTAGGTTTTATGTATGAGGGATGAAGCAGAGATTTAGCAAATTTGACCCAAATTTGTCAATTATTTATATAATAAACAATTTGCACACTGAAGGTATTTTTCCCCATATAAAAAATGATTACACTAATTAAAGGTTCAAGTTTCCATTAAAAGATCACATAGGAAACAGCCCAGGCCCTTACAAGTATAGGTTCTGAAGTCAGATAAACCTAGGTTCATAGTCCTGCTCCATCACATCTTAGCTTTGTGATCTCGGACAATTTAGTCATTCTGAGTCTTAGATTTTTGTAAATAAAACAGAGACAGTACAATAATAGTACCCACTTCATATCATTTTTGTAAGGGTTAAAAGCAGGATCTAAACTATAGTGCCTTGTACTATAAAGGACAGCTGTTACTGTCATTAGTATCTTTACCAACAAAATGTTATTTTTCCTAGCAAACCTGAATCCCCACAAACACACAACCTCCCCATCGCCAATTCATTAAAAATTTTGATCATCATTACTGGGGAAAGCTAAGGAAAAAAGCTATTTTGCCTGGAGCCATTAAAAACTATTAGTGTCCTAGTCCAAAAATAAGCCTGAGATATGTATAAATTTCTTGCTGAGATTCTTTAAAAATTCATGACAGTAATTCCTAAAATGTTCATGTTGGTGTTTCTGAAGTAAACACCATTCAAATAAAAAAGAAAGCAATACCAGTCCAAGCAAAGACTGACAGGGATACTTACATGACACTGGATAATTTCTTTGGGTTGTTAGATTTATTACACATAGTGCTTACCTCATGGTTTTTTGTCTTTTGTTTTTTTTTCCTCCTCATGTTTTTGTGTAGGGGTTAACAGGGCTTGGAATTCAAGTTTTGAGTTTAGAAGAGATGATATAAACAAAATCTTTCCCTATCTCAGTGAAATATTACTGTAACAACTCTGTTGGGCATTTCTCCTCCACACTCTCAGGTTTGGAAGTTCTAAACTGACACGAAAAGAGAAATTCTAGCAACTACTTCTGAGTTAACTAACAATGAACAAGATCCTTTGTTGCAGTTTTCAATACTACATTTACAAATTCAAAAAATTCATGGATAATTCCAATTTATTCATGTTTTGTTACCTTTGAGAGCTAAGTTTAGCATATCACCAGCACGGAAAGAAATTTCTTCTTCAGATACAGCAGCAAAATCATATTCTGCTCTAGCAACTACGTGGTCATCCTCACCACTTGCCCAGTTGGTATTGTCTACAAACCAAATTAAGAAATAAGAGTTATGACTATGATTTGTAAACTCCATAAATCTACTTCCCAAGAGAAAAGTACCCCCCAAAGTAAATTCTATAACACTGCATAAAATCCAACAATATGTTCACTACGATATCGATTGATTATGAACTTTCTTTTTCTTTAAGCTCAAAATTACAATTACCTGTATATTCTTATCCACTTCCCGGTCAGTAAGTTTTAGAAAGATAAGGGAATTATGTCCTATGTATCTTTGTATCCTCTACAGTATTAAGTTCAGTATATTGTAAACAGTAGTCAGGCAATGTGTACCGTTTTGTTAACAAACAATAAATAAATCCATAAACTTATTTTTGCTACATACTCATTTTCCAGTTTTCAAGTTCTTAACTGAAAATATAGCTGGATCAAAATATTAAATACAAAGGACTATGAAGAATGCTAATTTAATAAATCTATTCTTGAAATTTGAGATTGTTATGTGGTTTTTGAATGCATTCTTTTACTCTTACCTGTTACTTCATCATTATGGGTAGACAGCAGTTTCCAGATGAGGTAAGGACCACCAAGGATAACAGCAAAGAACAAGAATATTGGCCAAGATTTTGCTGAGTTAGCTGCTCTGTCCTCAGCACCAAGGCAAGCCACAGTTCCTTCACTTTCTGCCCATAGGTCCTCATTCTCAGAGCCTCTTCTTAAACCTATCATCCACTGTAACCGTCTATAAAGATACCTTATAGTCCTGACTAATGCAAAAGCTGAAAAAACCTTTGTGAAATGGATTTTTAATCGGGAAAAGTGATTTGCTACATCCAATACAGCCCTGAAACTGTTATAGACAGCTGAAAAGGTAGCATCCATCATCATACTGACGGAGGCAAATGCATGCACAATACTTTCAATGGACTGAAATGCACCTCTGCTGCTTTCTTCAGCTTGCTGAACAAATCTACTGGGTGGCAGATCATCTACCCGGAGGCGGTTATAGCCCAACCCATTATATCCATAACTATAAGGGCTATAATTTCCATAAAACGAATTTCCATAGGCACCATATCCTGAAGAAAATGAACTGTAAGCAGGCCTGAAAGTATTCACATTGCTGCTTCCTGTCTGCTGTGATGGCCTTGGAAGAATAGGTGGGGGCACTCTGGTAAGTGTTGGTTGTCCAGGTCTTGTCAATAAAGTAGGGCCCAAATCAGCAGATCTAAAACCAAATAAAGCACATAATAAATTCAATTCAAAGTAACTATAAAATACTTTTTACATATCTAGTGTTCATGACAGATTTGTTGAAGATATAAGAATAAGGAATAGTCTAATACCCACATGCTTACAGAATCTCAGTCTTTAAACAAAATGGACAAGTAAAATAGCTGACTAAATTCTGCTATTTTCTTGTTTAGTTATGCTGGCATTATTAGCAGATCTTCAATCTATTTTGTCAGAGTTAGTTACAACTATGTATCTGTCTTTGCTTGCACCTAAATGGTACTATCTTAATTACTTTTTTTAAAAAAGATTTATTTATTTATGCAGAGAGAGAGAGAGAGAGAGGCAGAGACACAGGCAGAGAGAGAAGCAGGCTCCATGCAGGAAGCCCGACGTAGGACTCGATCCCAGGTCTCCAGGATCACACCCAGGGCTGCAGGCAGCACTAAACCGCTGTGCCACCAGGGCTGCCCAATTACTACAGTTTTATAGGAGGTCTTAGCATCAAATAAAACAAGTCCTCCTACAATGTTCTTCAAGAGTGTTTTAGCTATTTGACCCTTTGAATTTCCATATACATTTTAGAATGAGAGCTTGAAGTTCTACACCCTCTCCCCCCAAAAAACCCTACTGAGATCGTCTGGGATTACACTGAATCTGTAGATTAATTTAAGTCACATTTTTATAATAGACTTTCAACTAACATTTATTAGCTCTCTAAAAGATTTTCCTCAATAATGGTTTTTAAAAATAACTTTATTGAGTCTCCATAATGTTTTATAGTTTCCATGTGGCAGGTTTTCTCTAAATTTATTCACATATATTTGGTATTTTTTGATGCTATTGTAAATGGTGTCTTCTAGAATTTCACTTTGATACTGTTATGTATAAATTATAGATTTCTTGAATATAGTCCTTGTATCCAGCAATCTTGCTTTTGATTCTTCTGGATTTTCAAAAATCTTAAGGATTTGCAATCAGATTTTATGTGAATAATGGTAGGTTTATTTCTTCTTTCTCAATTCTTACAGCTTGATATCCTGAATAGAAGTGATAACAGGGATTCTTGTCTTGTTCCTGATTTTAAAGGGAAAGTTCTCAATGTTCACCATTGATTATTAAGTTTGCTGCAGGATTGTTGTAAATTTAGTAGTTCCTTTTCTATTTCTATTTGCTAAGAGTTTTTTTTTCATGAATGAACACTGAATTTTATCAAATGATTTCTCAGCAACTATCATGATTATGATTTTAATTATGAATTCAATTTCTTTAGTATCATGCCACTTAAAATATTGTCTGTGGACAGGGCTAATTTATGAATCATATGTACTGATCTATAATGAGCGAAGTACAAATGAGATTGTTTAAGTAATCTGAATTGTTATATTTTAACTGTATTTTATAAAAGTACTGGCTATAAGTACAAATATTTTGAGAAGCACTTCTTTCTTTCTTTCTTTCTTTCTTTCTTTCTTTCTTTCTTTCTTTCTTTCTTTCTTAAAATATGATTTTATTTATTTATTTATTTATTTATTTATTTATTTGATGGAGAGAGAGAGACAGCCAGCACAGGCAGGAGGAGCAGCAGGGAGAGGAAGAAGCTGACTCCCTGGTGAGCAAGAAGCCTGACCCAGGACTCAATCCCAACACCCTGGGATCATGATCTGAGCTGAAGGCAGATGTTTAACCGACTGAGCCACCCAGGTGCCCTGAGATAGCACTGCTTTAATAATTACAGGACTATTCATCGTCCCTATTTGTAAATTATACCTTGCTTCATCCCCTAAATTTCTTCCCCTTCCCTTCTGTCTTTTCCGTACTTTTGTCTCCTTGTGCAAAAATATGTTGGATATTTTCTTCCTATCCTTCAGTCACTGCTATTCAAGAGTCAATCTACCACAAAATAAGTATCTTGTACTATAATGTAATTCAGTGAATTCTTAATGCCAATTAAACTAAATAGTGTCTCACTGTCAACGTTGCTTTACGTCCTGGCCACAGTTTCATTATCTTATAGACTGCTATTTCATTGTCTGAAAAACCACAGCCAGTCCATACTCTCAGTAGTTACAGAACATGCTCTAAGTCACTGATTCTCTCTGTAGCAATGTCTAATCTGTGGTTAAACCCAATGAGTTCTTAATTTTGGTTATTGTAATTTTTAGTTCTATATATTCCTTTTCCTTTTAATAGTTTCCAAATATCTGCCAAAATTCCTTATGTTTTCTTCTACTTCCTTCAACTTAAAAGTCCCTTTGGTAACTCCATTTTCTGAAGCCTATGAATCTGTTGTTTTACTTAGTTGCTATTGTTATCTAATGTCCTTCTGGGTCCTGTTATTTGGTTTTGCTCATGCATCAGACATACATGAAGAATTGAAGCAATAATTTGAGACTCTGAATGATATTCTCTTCCTCCAAATATATTTCCTTCTGGACACTGGTTTCTTAACTATCCTCTACTTCAGACAGGCTGTTATCAATCTATGATATCCTTAATCTAATCACAGGAACTAAGATGATTTAAAGCTGGGCTTATGTTCCTGTAAGGGCTGTCTGGTTCCTTTATACCCTCATACCTAGATGTATCTTTTCAGGGTCATAATACAAGATATGGGTAATTTTTCAGCACTTTCTCTTGGAAGACCACTAGACTCTAACCATGCTCCAAGAGTCTGTCAAAAGTGTTCTTCAACTAGCTTTTCAGCATCTAAACTGCTTCTTTTGGAATCACCAGTAGTAGTAGTAGTAGTTCTTCTCCTTCTTCTTCTAAGGATTTATTTATTTATTCATGAGAGACACAGGGAGAGGCAGAGACATAGGCAGAGGGAGAAGCAGGCTCCCTGTGGGGTGCCCAATGGGGGACTCAATCCCAGGGCCCCGGGATCACGACCTGAGCTCAACCTCTGAGCCACCCAGGCGTCCCTCACCAGCAGCTTTATGGGAATCCACTCTCACCTTTGTGGATTCCCATCTTTTTCTGGATCTGGGCTCCATAAATCGTTATCTTCTTATTTGCTCTATAATGCATTCAAGGAGATGTTCTTATATTCTTCTTAGCTTTTCTATTTGTCCTCAGGATTTTTTTTTCTAAATTACTTCTTCTGCCATCAGAAGTCCTTCTCACAATTCTTTGTCCATCATTATATAATAGCATCTTACATTCCTATACATGTCTGCCTCTTCTACAAGGAAAGCTCCTCATAGGTACAGGAGTTATCCTTGGGATTGGGTAACTTTTCATCACCTAGTACATTACATAGCATATTATAGGTACTGATACAAACACTATGCTTAAGTCTCTCTTTAGTGAATATTTAAAATACATATATCACCCAGACTATTAACACAGATTTTCTTTATATTTCCTCTACTATTTTATAAATTTTGATGAATATGTTAGTTTAAAAATTATAAGGAATTAAATGTAAATACTTAATAAGAAAAAAATGAAAGTTTCCCTCTTACTCTTCTCTGTTTTTTTTTTTTTTTTTTTTTTTATTTATTTATGATAGGCACACAGTGAGAGAGAGAGAGGCAGAGACACAGGCAGAGGGAGAAGCAGGCTCCACGCACCGGGAGCCCGACGTGGGATTCAATCCTGGATCTCCAGGATTGCGCCCTGGGCCAAAGGCAGGCGCTAAACCGCTGCGCCACCCAGGGATCCCTCTTCTCTGGTTTGAATGCTATTTCTGACATATAGACAAGTACAGTGTCCACATATGGTTTGTCTTTTGGTTACAACCAGCAAAATAAGAACTAAACAGGCCTATGACTTAGAGTAACAGAAGATGTGTATATTCAGTGCTGAATGTGCCAAAAGTCTTCCGACCTAACTTTTCATTTCGAAAAACTTAGATAAAAAAGTCGAAGGTACAATACCCACATTCCTTCTATCTAGATTCAACAACTGCTATTGTTTTGTCACGTTTTCTCTCTAGTTTTTAGAAAATTCTTGAACCATTGAAAGTAACTTGTATTTCATACAAAACCACATTATTTTCCCATCTCTAAAAATTAACAATTCCATATTATTATCCAATTGATATTCAACATCTATCCATTATCCTCAAAAGTCTTTAAATAGCTTTAAGATAAAATTCATATACCATGAACTCAGCTATTAAGTATAAAATTAAGTGTTTTTTTGGTATATTCACAGAGAATCAACCTATGTAATTCCAGAACATTTTCAGCATGCCAGAAAGAAATCCCAAATTCATTAGCAATTACTACTCATTCCCTGTTCTATTCCCAATCCCAGGCAACAACTAATCTAATTACTGTCTCTATAGGTTTGTCTATCCTGGTTATCTCATGTATAGTCAATTCTTGTTATTTTCGATAGTTATATTCTATAAAGTTGCTGTGAACATTGAATTAGCAAATACATAATCACTGCTCCTGGGGAAAACAATGCACTTCAGTACTATTCTTAGGTGCCATTTTAAAACAGCAAAATCACCAACAAAACATGGGATGTGAAAATGTGGCATCCATTAAAAGTGAAAAATGTGGCATCCACTGAACTGTGAAAAGGACACCTGTTTATAGAATAAAGCTGAAAACAAGAAGCCAGAGTGTTGCTTTGTTTAACCTCTGCTGAGAGATGACTCAGATCTTTTGCCATGTTTATGAACCAAAAAGCAACTGTATCATTTTATATTCCTACCAACAGTGCATGAGGGTTCCAATTTTTCCACACCTTTGTCAGCACTTGTTAATATTTATCTTTTTCATTTTAGCCATCCTAGTGGGTATGAAGTGGTATCTCACTGTGGTTTTGTTTTGCATTTCCCTGACAGCTAATGATATTGAATATCTTTTCATGGGCTTATTGGCCAGTTTTAGATCTTCTCTGGAGAAATGTCTATTCAGATATTTTGCCCATTTGAAAATTTGGGTTATTTGCCTTTTATCATTGAGTTGTAAGAGTCAAACCTCTTTTTCAGGTTGTTGTGGGTTTTTTTAAGAAAAATTCAATTAAGGTTTATACACTGCATTTGGTTTTTTCCTCATCTCTTTTAAATTAGAATTATTGTTTCTTTTAAATGCCTTTGACTTTTTGAAGAGTCCAGCCAGTTTTGTTTTAAAATGTCTTACATTCTGGATCTGTGTTTCCCTAAAATGTTGTTTTTCAGTGAGATAGCATGTGTGCAGAGAGGAGCAGAGGGAAAGAATCTCAAGCAGTTTCCTGCTGAGCATGGAGCCCAAGATGGAACTCAATCTCACAACCCTGAGATCATGACCTGAGTCGAAATCAAGAGTTGGACACCTAACTGACTGAACCACCCAGGCACCCCCTAAAATGCTCTTTAATTATATCTGTATTCTCTAGATTTTCAGTTAAATTAATCATTGCATCTAAAGGTTTAGTTAAGTTAACATTTTTGGCAAGAATAATTCATGGAGGGATCCCTGGGTGGCGCAGCGGTTTGGCGCCTGCCTTTGGCCCAGGGCGCGATCCTGGAGACCCGGGATCGAATCCCACATCGGGCTCCTGGTGCGTGGAGCCTGCTTCTCCCTCTGCCTGTGTCTCTGCCTCTCTCTCTTTCTCTCTGTGTGACTATCATAAATAAATAAAAATTAAAAAAAAAAAAGAATAATTCACGGGTTATGTTTACTTCATATTGTATCACATCACAAAAAGTGGAGTCAAACTTTAAAAAGGATCAGCTGACTAACTGTATTTTCTTTAGAGCTGTTCTAAAGTAGGAGCAATAATAGATAAAACAAAGTGAACAAATAGGCATATCTAGATTTATGGAATAGAAACTAAACAGAAATGCAAAATGATTACGGGACAAAGCTATGGGCCTACTCAATTCTGAGTCTGAAATCAGGCAGTGACAGCCAAGACTCAGGTTTCTAGGAAATAACAAGAATGAATAGTGCTCCACTCAAATGAAACTATTTCATTGCTTGAAGCAATGGGTTGGAATGTACTACCTTAGCTTCTAAAAAGAGATTATAAAGTTTGAGATTATTTTAAGACAATATTTTAAGATTTTTAGAAAGTTGCAGAACTAAGAAAGGTAGGACTCTGATTAAGGTCTCAAGCACAGGAAATGAAACAAGTAAGCAACTTACTGGCTTAATCTTTTTTTTTTTTTTTTTTAAAGATTTTATTTATTCATGAGAGACACTGAGAGAGAGGGGCAGAGTCATAGGTAGAGGGAGAAGCAAGCTCTCTGGGGGGAGTCTGATGCTGGACTTGATCCCAGGACCCTAGGATCATGCCCTGAGCCAAAGGCAGACGCTCAACCACTGAGCCACCCAGGTGCCCCTCACTGACTTAATCTTTGATATCCTTAATCTAAACTACTATTTTTATACGTGATTCTTTTTTTTTTTTTTAAGATTTTATTTATTTATTCATGACAGTCACACACAGAGAGAGAGGCAGAGACATAGGCAGAGGGAGAAGCAGGCTCCATGCAGGGAGCCCGATGTGGGACTCGATCCCGGGTCTCCAGGATCACGCCCTGGGCCAAAGGCAGGCGCTAAACCACTGCGCCACCCAGGGATCCCTATACTTGATTCTTATATGACAGGGTGGATGCTGAAGAAGCAGACAGAGGCAACAGGAATCCTACTAGACAAAAGTAAATGTAGAAGGGAAAGAAGAGGAAACAGAACTCAAAAATGCCTGTTCAAAACAAACATATCAAGAAGACACACAAGAAGAAACAAAAACACTAAGAAACCAAACTAACAAACACAAAAATTAGAATGAAAATTCAGCTTCTTGGGAAGATGGTGGAGGAATAGGGAACCCTAGTTTCATTTGGTCCCTGGAATTCAGCTAGATAGCTATCAAATCATTCTGAATTCTTGCAAACTCAAACGGATCTAAGAATTGCTATAATCCTATAAATAGAAAAGTGAACACTTTTTGCAAGGTAAGAGGTGCAGAGAAGTGAATCCAAGGCTATATATTGGGGGGGAAAAAAAAACCCACAGGGTGAGGGAGCCTCAGTCAACTACCAGAGAGTGATATAGCAGCAGAGCATAAAACTGGAACTTTTAGAAATTTGCTCTGGCTGTCATTTTAGACAGTATAACTCTAGAAATTTTATAGATTAGTTGTTTGGATGGTTAATTTACCCATTTGTGTGAGTTTGGGATCCAGCTTCATTTTTCTCCCAAAGGGTTAATAAGCATTTTTATTAACATCGATTTTTTTTAATAATTTTTTTTTTACCATTAATTTTATTGTCAACAAAATTTCTACTCTGGTTCTACTTCTGAATTGTTTCTTGTTTCACTGAATGTGTTCTCTCTTGATTCTCTGGATTTTGTTATTTCCTAATAAACCTGGTTTAACCTCCCCCTGCAAAAAAAAAAAAAAAAAAAAAAAATCTGCTCTAGTTGGGGGGACATCCCTGCCTGAAAGTGGAGTGGAATCCTAGGTGGGACAGTGCAGTCTCAGGATCTCTGGTTACAGAAAGAAGAGGGATGCCTGAGTGCGGCAGAGTTCCCAAGCTGAGAGCAGGGAAGCCAGCTGCAGTGAGTCCAGGAGAGGGCTTTCAGAAAAAGGCTGCCATAAATTGTAAACTGTGGCACTGCAGGTGACTGCTCTCCCAGCAGGGGCTCAGCAAGAGCCAGAAACTGGGGGGATACTCCCCTCTTCGTCCTGGAAGGAATGGCGCACCTGTGTTCAGCAAGAGTCTGTAAAGTTTAGAGACTTCAAATGGAATTGCATGCCTGAGATAAACATGCTCAGTCACAGACTAGGTGAGCAGAGTGCAGATGGAAACCAGGGAGACAAGAGTGATTGACTGCTTTCTGTGAAGGCTCACTGAAGAGCAGAGGGTACATATTTTCAATTCTGGGCCGGAGATCAGGGCACAGCCATTTTCATCTTCTAAAGCAAGAGGGAAACCTTTCAGGGAAAAAAAGCCACACAGAGCAATCTGAAGCTGCTTACACAGAGCCTTGCCACCTGGCAAGAGGGTGCAATACCGCTGGGGCAGAGACACCTGAGAATCAGCAAACAGGCCTCTGCTCCAGAAGACCAGCAAGAGCATTCGGCTAATAACAAGTTTACCAATCACACAGAATTGCAAAACCCCACTATATAGAATTTGGGGGTTTTTCCCCATGATTCTTTAGTCTTTTGATTTAAATATTTTTTTCTTTCCCCCTTTTTTTTTTTAAGGTTTTATTTATTTATTCATCAGAGAGACACAGAGAGAGGTAGAGACATAGACAGAGGGAGAAGCCAGACTCCTTGTAGGGAGCCCAATGTGGGACTTGACCAGGACTCCGAGATCACGACCTCACCACTGGGCCACCCAGGTGCCCCTCTTTTTTTCCTTTTCAACTAGTTTCCTATGTTATCAAATCTTTAAAAAATTTTTTTTTAATTTTTATTTTTACATTTATATTTTATTTACATATATATCCTTCATTTGTGGCTTCCTTTCGTTGTATTCAATTTTATTGTTGTATCCATATAAGTTTTTCTTTCTATATGATTTTGGGATGTAGTTTCTTCTAACAGACCAAAATACATCCAAGACCTAGTATATTATTCTGCTCTGTCCACCTGTTTCATTATATTCTCTCCCCCCCACTTTTTTTTTCTTTTTTGGTTCTGATCTCTTCTGATTTGTTTAGTGTATATTTTGCTGGGGTCGTGGTTGATACTTTTGTACTTTGTTCCCTCATTCATCTATTCTTCTCTGGACAAAATGACAAGATGGAAAAACTCACCCCAGGGGAAAAAAAGTAAGAGGCAGTACTAACTTCCAAAGACTTAATCAATATGGATATAAGTTGGAGCTAGAATTCAGAATAATGATTATAGAGATACTAGCTGGGCTTGAAAACAGCATAGAAGACACTAGAGAATCCCTTTCTGGAGAATTAAAGAATTAAAATCTAATCAAGTTGAAATCAAAAGGCTATTAATGAGATGCAATAAAACAGAGGCTTAACTGCTAGGATAAATGAGGCAGAAGAAAGAACCAGTGATATAGAAGATAAAATGATGGAGAATAAAGAAAATGAAAAAGAGAGATAAACAACTATTGGATCATGAGGGGAGGATTTGAGAGGTCAAGGATACCACAAAGCAAAATAGTATTAGAATAATTGGTGTCCCAGAAGAAGAAGAAAGAAGGGCAGAAGGTATATTTGAGCAAATTATAGGAGGCACTGAACCCCCCTCAAAATCAATAAAAACAGGTCAACACCTTGACATATAATACTGAAGCTTGCAAATTTCAAAGACAAAGAGAAAATCCTGAAAGCATCTCAGGACAAGAGGTCCTTAACCTACAAAGGTAGAAACATAAGACTTGCAGCAGGCTTATCCACAGAGACCTGGGAGACCAGAAAGGACTAGCATGATATACCTAGGGTGCTAAGTGAGAAAAATATGCAGCTAAGAATACTTTATCCAGCAAGGCTGTCATTCAAAACGGGAGAGATAAAAAGCTTCCAGAACAAACAGAAATTAAAAGAATTTGTGATCACTAAACCAGCCCTGCAAGAAATATTAAAGGGAATCCTTTAAGCAAAGAGAGCCCCAAAATAACATAAACCAGAAAGGAACAGACATAATATATAGAAACAGTGACTTTACAAGTAATACAATGGCACTAAATTCCTATCTTTCAATAGTTACTCTGAATGTAAATGGCCTAAATGCTCCTATCAAAAGACAAAGGATATCAGATTGGATTAAAAAAGCAAGACCCATCGATATGCTGTCTGCAAAAGACTCATTTTAGACCCAAAGACACCTCCAGATTGAAAATGAGGGGGTGGGGACACCTGGGTAGCTCAGTAGTTGAGCATCTGCCTTCAGCTCAGATCATGATCCCGGATCTGGGGATTGAGTCTTACACTGGGCTCCCTGCAAGGAGCCTGCTTCTCCTTCTGCCTATGTCTCTGCCTCTCTCTCTGTATCTCTCATGAATAAATAAATAAAATCTTAAAAAAAAAAAAAAAAGGGGCAGCCTGGGTTTAGTGCCCCCTTCACCCCAGGGTGTGATCCTGGAGACCCGGGATCGAGTCCTGGGTCAGGCTCCCTGCATGGAGCCTGCTTCCCCTCTGCCTGTGTCTCTGCCTCTCTGTGTCTCTCATGAATAAATAGGTAAAAATCTTTAAAAAAAAAAAAAGATGGGATGCCTGCCTGGCTCAGTGGTTAAGTATCTGCCTTCTGCTCAAGGCGTGATCCTGGAGTCCTGGGATTGAGTCCCATATCAGGCTCCTTGCATGGAGCCTGCTTCTTCTGTCTCTGCCTCTCTATGTCTCTCATGAGTAAGTAAATAACAAAATTTAAAAAACACATCGATAATTATACAATAACAGTAGAGATCTTGAAACACCTCACTCACAGCAATGGACAGATCATCTAAGCAGAAGATTAACCAAGAAATATAGGCTTTGAACAACACACTGGATCAGATAGACTTCACAGATATCTTCAGAGCATCCAACCTAAAGCAACAGAATACACATTCTTCTTGAATGCACATAGAACATGGTCCAGAATAGATCACATACTGGGTCACAAATCAGATCTCAATGGATATCAAAAGACTGGAATTATTCCCAACATATTTCAAACCACAGTGCTTTACTTATTTATTTTTAAAGATTTTATTCATTTATTCATGAGAGACACAGAGAGAGAGAGAGGCAGAAACACAGGCAGAGGGAGAAGCAGGCTCCACTCAGGGAGCCCGATGTGGGACTTGATCCGGGGTCTCCAGGATCACATCCCGGACTGCAGGCGATGCTAAACTGCTGCGCCACCGGGGCTGCCCCAAACCACAGTGCTTTAAAACTTGAACTGAGTCAGAAGAGGAAATTTGGAAGAACTCAAAAACTTGGAGGTTAAAGAGCATCCTATTAAAGAATGAATAGGTCAACCAGGAAGTTAAAGAAGAATTTTAAAAATTCACAGAAACAAAGGAAAATTAAAACACAATTGTTCAAAACCTTTGGGATGCAGCAAAAGGCAGCCCTAAGAGGGAAGTAAATAGCAATATAAGCCTTTCTCAAGAAACAAGAGAAGTCTCAAATACACAACCTAACCTTACACCTAAAGCAACTGGAGAAAGAACAGCAAATCAAGCCTATGCAACAGAAGAGAATTAACAAGGATCAGAGCAGAAATCCATGATACGGAAATAAAAAAAAAAAAAAAAAAAAAAACAAGGGAAGCAATCAATGAAACTAGGAGCTGGTTCTTTGAAAGAATTAATACGATCAACACTTATCAAAAAGAAAAAAGACCCAAATAAAATCATGAATGAAAAAGGAGACATCACGACCAACATCAAAGAAATATAAACAATTATTAGAACATCTTATGAGCAACTATATACCAAGAAATTAGACAATCAGGAAGAAATAGATGCATTCCTAGAAATATATAAATTACCAAAACTGAAACAGGAAGAGATAGAAAACTGGAACAGACCAGACAAACCTTCCATAACCAGCAAGGAAACTGTAGCAGTAATCAAAAATCTCCCAAGGGTACCTGGGTGGCTCAGTGGTTAAGTAAGGGTCTTGGGATCAAGTCCTGCATCAGACTCCCTGTTCAGTGGGGAACCTGCTTCTCTCTGCCTCTTCTCCTCCCTCTGTTCATGCTGTCTCTGTCTCTCAAATAAGTAAATAAAATCTTAAAAAAAAAAAATCTCCCAATAAACAAGAGTCCAGGGTCAGATGGCTTCTCAGGGGAATTCTACCAAACATTTAAAGAATCAGGGATCCCTGGGTGGCGCAGCGGTTTGGCGCCTGCCTTTGGCCCAGGGCGTGATCCTGGAGACCCGGGATCGAATCCCACATCGGGCTCCCGGTGCATGGAGCCTGCTTCTCCCTCTGCCTGTGTCTCTGCCTCTCTCTCTCTCTCTCTCTGTATCTGTCATAAATAAATAAAATATTAAAAAAAAATAAAGAATCAATACCTGTTCTTCTGAAGCTGTTTCAAAAAACAAAAATGGAAGGAAAACTTATCAACTCTTTCTATGAGGCCAGCATTACTACCCTGATCCCAAAAATCAGACAAAGAATCCACCAAAAAGGAGAATTACAGACCAGTATCCCTGATAAACATGGACGCAAAAATTCTTACCAGGATACTAGCCAATAGAATGCAGCTATATATTAAAAAGATTACTCACCAAAACCAAGTGGGATTTATTCCTGGGGTTTAAGGGTGGTTCAACATCCACAAAACAATCAATGTGATACACTACATTAATAAAAGAAAGGACAAGAACCATATGATCCTCTCAATAGAGGCAGAAAAAGCATTTGACAACGTAGAGCATCCTTTCTTGATTAAAACTCTCCACAGTGTAGGAATAGAGGAAACCTACCTCAGTATCATAAAAGCCATGTATGAAAAGCCCATAGAGATTATTCTCAATGGGGGAAAAATGGAGAGCTTTTTCCCTATGGTTAGGAACATGACAGGGATGTTCATTCTCACCACCATTACTCAACGCCATATCAGAAGTCCTAGCCTCATCGATCAGACAACAAAAAGAAATACAAGGCATCTGAATTGGCAAAGAAGAAGCCAAACTCTCACTCTTTGCAGATGACATGATACTCTATGTGGAAAATCCAAAAGACTCCACTCCAAAATTGCTAGAGCTCATATAGGAACTCGGCAAAGTGGTAGGATATAAAATCAATGCACAGAAATCAGTTGCATTTCTATATAGTTATAACAATGAGACAGAAGAAAGAGAAATGAAGGAATTGATCCCATTTATAATTATACCAAAAACCGTAAGATACCTAGGAATAAACCTAACCAAAGAGGTAAAGGATCTGTACTCTGAAAACTATAGAACACTCATGAAAGAAATTGAGGAAGACACAAAGAAATGGAAAAAATGTTCCATGCTCACGGATTGGAAGAAAAAATATTGTTAACATGTTTATGCTTAGAGCAGTCTATACATTCAATGCAATTCCTACCAAATACCACCCACATTTTTCACAAAGCTGGAACAAATAATTCTAAAATTTGTATGGAACCAGAAAAGATCCCAAATGGCCAAGGGAAAGCTGAAAAAGAAAACCAATTGTGGCATCACAATTCAGGACTTTAAGCTCTATTACAAAGCTGTAATCATCAAGACAGTATGGTACTGACACAAAAAGAGACACACAGATCAATGGAACAGAATAGAGAACCCAGAAAATGGACTCTCAATTCTACGGTCAACTGATCTTCAACAAAGCAGGAAACAATATCCAGTGGACAAAAGGCAGTCTCTTCAACAAATGGTGTTGGGAAAATTGGACAGCCACAGTGCATTTTCTTACACTACACACAAAAATAAACTCAAAATGAATGAAAGGCCTAAATATGAGACAGGAATCCATCAAAATCCGAGAGGAGAACACAGGCAGCAAGCTCTATGACCTTGCTAGAGAAGCTCTAGCTTCTTGCTAGACACATCTCCAAAGGCATGGGAACAAAGGCAAAATGAACTATTGGGACTTCAAGATAAAAAAGCTTTTTCACAGCAAAGGAAACAATCAACAAAACCAAAAGACAATCTACAGAAGAAGAGAAGATATTTGCAAATGTTTTATGAGATAAAGGGTTAGAATAAAAATCTATAAAGAACTTACTGAACTCAACACACAAGGAACAAATAATCCAGTCAAGAAATGGACAGAAGACATGAATAGACATTTCTTCAAAGAAGACACACAAATGGCTAACAGACACATGAAGAAATGCTCAACATCACTCGGTATCAGAGAAATACAAATCAAAACTACAATCAGCTCACACCACTCAGAATGGCTAAAATTAACAAGTCAGGAAACAATAAATGTTGGTGAAGATGTAGTGAAATGGGGAACCCTCTTACACTGCTGGAAGGAATGCAAGCTGGTGCAGCCATTCTGGAAAACAGAATGAAGGTTCCACAAAAAGTTAAAAATAGAGCTACCTTACCACCCAGCAATTGTACTACTAGGGATTTACCCCTAAAATACAAATGTAGTGATCCGAAGGGGCATGTGCACCCCAGTGTTTATAGCAGCAATGTCCACAATAGCCAAACTATGGAAAGTGCCCAGATGTCCATTGACAGATGAATAAAGAAGATGTATAACACACACACACACACACACACACACACACACACACACACAGGAATATTACTCAGCCATCAAAAAGAATGAAATCTTGCGATTTGCAACAACGTGAATGGAACTAGAGGGTATTATCCAAAGCGAAATAAGTCAATCAGAGAAAGGCAATTTTCACATGATTTCACTCATATGTGGAATTTAAGAAACAAAACAGAGAAGCATAGAAGAAGGAAGGGAAAAATAAAGGAAGATGAAATCAGAGAGGGAGACAAACCGTAAGAGACTTAATCATAGGAAACAGGGTTGCTAGAGGGGATGGAGTTAACTGGGGTGACAGGCATTAAGGTGGACACATGATGTAATAAGCACTGGGTGTTATATAATACTGAAACTAATACTAATACTTCTGAAACTAATAACACACTATATGTTAATTGATGGAATGCAAATTTAAAAAAGAATGCAAAATCATTCAAGGAAAAACAAATTTTATATAACAGTTTAACAAAGATTCCCAATATGTTTAAAATAGTAAATGAGCTCAATGAAGCAATAATGTCTATGAAATAAAAACTGAAATGCAATAAAAACATGTAAATATGAAAAAAAATCTCAAGGGACAAGGGTCCATTCTGGAAGAGATGGTTGACAGGACAAGAAGCTGTACAGAGCTTTCAAAAGACTCCTTGTGCTAAAGAGACAAAAACTAGAGTTCAGAACTCCTAAGGAGGACAGCCAAGGTAAAACCCCACACTTCAGATTAGGACCTTATACTAGTAAAGGTAAAATTGTATACATGAAATAGGCTAGCCCTTGTAGGAACTAAAACCACAGCTTTGAATTGGCTCAATTCTTGACTGGATTAAAGACCTTAGATTGCTAGTGATACAAGATGCCTGTCAAAGGCAAAACTCTCAGGAAGAAGACAGCATTCTAGGCCTCAAATTGCCTATACGATGTCCAGCTCTCACTAAAAAATAATTTGGCTTATATGAACACTAGCCTGTATGCAAAAAAAAAAAAACAAAAACAAAAAACAAAAAAGAACATCAGATAATACAGAGAGATCCGTAGGGATCCAGATAACGGAGTTATTAGGCAGAGACTTTAAACTATGACTAAAATAGTCAAGGAAAAAAGACAAGATTGAGATTTTTCAGTAGACAATAGAAACTATTAAGTGGGACCAAATGGATTTCTAAAACTAAAAAATTAAAATAACTAAAATTATGAATTTAATGATTGGTTCAATACTAGGTTAGACACTCTGAAAGAAGAACATCACTAAACCTGAAGAGAATTCAGAAGAAAATACCCAGAATGAAGCATGAGTAATAAAAGACTACATGCAGAAAGACTTTAAGGTATGGGCTGTACAGCGAAATACACAGTTCAAATGCAGTTGGAGTCAAAGGGATGAAACGATGATGGGCAGAAGCAGTATTTGAAGAGATAATGGCTGAGATTTTTCTGAAATGAATGAAAGACATCAAATCAGATTCAAGTATTGCTATGAATCCCACTCAAAATAACACAAACAAAATAATTCGCATTGAAGTCCAACAGAGTACAATCACTGAAAATCAAAAACAAAGAGAAAAATCTTTAAAGCCACCAGAGGAAAAACGAGATTACTTTCAAAGAAGTAAGAATAAGACAGAAATGGATCAAACTCTCAGAAAGCTTACAGAAAACTAAAAGGAAGCCAAAAAAAATGTAGGTCTCTTAATGACAATGCTGAGTTAGCAGATCTCTAGACTCTCTAGACTTACCCCTTAACTAAACAAGAAATGTCTTTATAGTCCAAAGTGTTGAAAATCATATAGTTACTTGTAGCAGAAAATATTCCTGATACAATGTTTAACAGGACTCCTGAAGAAGAGATGGGAAAGAACAGTGCTTAAACAATAAAGATATAATTAGTGAAAATTTTCCTGAATTAAAGATTGAATCCTTAGAGTGAACCTTATGGGTGCTGAGCATGAACACTATAGCTACTGAGCAGGAAGAAAAAATATACATGTCTGCATATTCACACCTGAATAGAGCATAATAAAGTTGTAGGGGACCAAGGTATCAGGCAAAATCTTAAAAGCTACTAAGAAAAAAATAGTCTATCTATAAAGGAATAAAAATTAGACGTAACAGAAAAATTTCCATAGCTATACATCCTGGATATAAAGCCAAAGAAGTACAGTACAAAGAAAGAAATTTAAAGACTAATTTCACCTAGATATATATATATATATAAAGAGCTTAAAATGTAAAAACAGAATTGAACATTGTATTTTAGAAAATAATCACAATTAAGCAGTTCATCCAGAAACTTATGGATGGTTCAACATAAGAAAGTTAACTGATACAAATAAACCACATTTTCGAATTTAAAAAATACATATGATTATCTCAATAAATGGATAAAAGTCATTCATAAAATGTAATACTCCTTCATAATAAAAATCTGAGCAAGGTAAGGAGATAGAAGTTCGAAAGGAAATCTATTAAAAACCAAAAAGCATAAGGGGTGCCTGGGTGGGCAGTCCATTAAGCATCTGGCTTCAGCTCAGGTCAGAGTCCTGGGATTGGAGCCCAGTATCATGTTAGGTTTTCTGCTCGAGGAGTCTGCTTCTCCCTCTCCTGTGCATTCTCTTTCTCTCTCTCAAATAAATAAATACATCTTTTTATAAAAAACCCCCCAAAAAAACAAAAAAAAGCAAACATCATATCTTAATAGTGAGACTTGAGAAGCATTCCAATGAAAGTCAGAAGCAATACAAGGATGATGGTTATCTATGCTAGCTTATTTGTAAATGATCCAACTGTCCAACATGGAACACAAGAGAATTTCAACTAAACCACCAGAACAACTTAAGTCTGAATTATGCTGGATATAAAAGATGGAAAAATACTTCCTTGAGATAGTTACATTATTTAAGGCAAAAAAGATTCAAATTCTCAAAAAGTTCCAATAAAAATCTCAGTAAGTCTTTTTATAAAGGGTAAATGTAACAAAGGCAATTTTGAAGAACAGCAATGTATGGAGGTTGTTCACATACCAGGTATCAAACTTATTAACTAAGACAGTGTGGGGGTGCCTGGGTGGCTCAGTTAAGAGTCTGACTTTTGATTTTGGTTCAGATAGTAATCTCAGGGTCATTAGCAGGGGTCCCTCAGTGGGGAGTTTGCTTGAGATTCTCTCTTTCCCTCCTCCTGCTTGTTCTCTCTCTAAAATGAAAAAATACAATCTTAAAAAAAAAAAAAAAGTGGTGCTAGCATAAGAATAGAAAGACCAATAGAACATATCAGAAAGCTTCCCAAACAGAACCCACACATTTATGAAAGCTTAATATGATGCAGATGGCATTATAAACTAGTATGGTATAAATTAATGATACTGGGGTATTTATCCCCATGGGGGAAAAAAAAAACCTATATTCTCTACTTTGCAACTGATTTTATACAACAGAGTCAGTTCCAGGGAGATTAAAGATATGAATGTGAAATGCAGAGTATTTTTAAAAAATAGAGAAAAAAAATTTTTTTTGAAAAAAATTTTCTTGATCTGAGGCAGAAAGGGTTTCTTAACCAAGACAGTAAAAACACAAACAATAAATATGAAAATTTTGGTTATATTTAAATTAAAAGTATCTATACAACAAAAGTGAACATGAATACAAATACAGCAAGAAGACAAGTCACAGACTGAAAGATATTGAAAACATACAAAAATAGAGTAAGTATGAATAAAGGACTTTTAACAAGTTGATAGGCAAATTTGGAGCCAATAAAAAAAGTGGGCAAGAAATATCAACAGAAAAAACTCAAATGGCTAATATTCAAAAAGATGCTCATAAAAAAAAAGATGCTCAATCTTATTACTAACCAGAGAGTACAAATTAAAAATGAAATATCTTTTCTTATCTATTAGGTTGGCAAATAAAGAACTAAAAAATAACATCAAGTGTTAGAAAGAATGTAGAGACACAATACTTTGCTAGGGAAAATGTAAACACTGGTATAAAACCACTTTGGGGAGCAACTTGGCAATAGTTAGTACTTGAAGCTAAGCATACCCTCCACCAAGCAATTCCACTTCCAATAACAATTAGGAAACACCTTGGAAATGAGGACAAGAAGAAAGGCACAAGAATGGTCACTGCAGAGGCACCTGGGTGGCTCAGTGGGTGTCTGCCTTAGGCTCAGGTCGTGATCTCACTGTCCTGGGATCAGTTGGCATTGGGCTCCCTGCTCTGAGGGAGTCTGCTTTTCCCTCTCCCTCTGCCCTTTGCCCCTGCTCATGTTCTCTCTCTCTCACAAATAAGTAAATAATCTTTTAAAAAAATCACTAGCGGTTTTTAATATGTAGCTAATACTTTAACACCTACAACAGAATAAGTTTGTTTTAATAGAATATCCTTTGGCGATTAAAATGAACTACAGATGTAAGTATGAACAAGAGAAACCTCAAAATCAGTATTTAATGGAAAAAATTTGCAAAATGATAGTTTGAACATAAAGTCTAAAAACACACTAAACACTATACACACAGATACACACACACACACACAAAACACAAAAACTGCTAAACTATAAAAACATAATTGGGCACCCAAACCACCAAATAGGGACAGTAGTTATAGCAGGAAAGAAGAATGGGAGGCTTAACACTTTCTCTAAGTTTTATTATTATTTTTTTAATCTGAAAAAAAAAAAATCTGAGGCAGATCTGGAAAAATGTTCTTAAAGCTAGCCTGAGTCCGCAAGTATTCCTTGTCTTAACACTCTACCAAGTTTCTATGTGTTTAAAATTCTCAACGAAGAAAAATGGGGGGAAAAAAAGGTTAATTTTACATAAACGGGACTTTTAACAAGATGCCAAGTATAAAACCTGTCTTCCCAAATTGCTGTTCAAGGTTTTAAAAAAAAGTCCAATGGCGGGGGGGCGGGGGGGGGATCCCTGGGTGGCGCAGCGGTTTAGCGCCTGCCTTGGGGCCCAGGGCGTGATCCTGGAGTCCCGGGATCGAGTCCCACCCACGTCGGGCTCCCTCTGTGTGTGTCTCTCATGAATATAAATAAATAAATAAATAAATAAATAAATAAATAAATAAATAAATAAATAAATAAATAAAACAAACCTTAAAATTAATTAATTTAAAAAAGTCAAATCATTCATAACACAGCAGAAAGCGTCGCCCTCCAACTTAACAGTACAATCAAAGCTTATTACTCGTGATGAATCTACCATTATTAGATTAAGCTGCTAATGTGTTCAAGTATCTCAACATTTCAACAAGGATTACAAGATCTTACAACACAGCAGGAATACACCCAGTATATGGGGGTGGGGGGTGTGTGGGGGGGTTCTCCCTCTGCCTGTGTCTCTGCCTCTCTCTCTCTCTGTGTCTGTCATGAATAAATAAATAAAATCTTAAAAAAAAAAGACACCGATGAGAAACAAACAAATAAATAAATAAACAACAACACACAGGCCTTGGAAAAGTGACCCACAAAGGCCATCTACATATAGGCCTCGGATTTAGGACTCCCGCTTGAAAGTTGCTTCTCCGGGTCTTTACCCAAAACGTCGCTCAGTTATGCAGAAAAACAACATAAAGTGCATAGACCTGGGTTCACAGCGACCTTCGGGGCCTCCACCAGCTGCCCGAGAGGCGCCGTAAAAGCCGGGCGGAGACTTTGCTCCCTCCGGGGCGACCTGGGGCTGGGCCAATCTCAGCCACTCACACCTGCCAAAGACCAAAAGTCGAACATTTTTTTCTAAGGGCCGAGCGGTTCTGTCGCCGTGTTCCGCTCCCAGGAAACTGAGGCAGGAAAGCCTCCCGCTTTCCTGCAGGCGCCGGGACCCAGGGAGGGTCCCCCTGAAGAGCGTCCCTACCGAGAGCCGCCCAGTCAGAGAGAGCCGTGCGGCCCCGGAGTGGTCTCTAGCTTAGACCCCTCGGCGCCCGGGCCCGGCGCGGGGGGAGGGGACACCTCCGCCCCACAACGGCCTCAACCGTCTCCTGCCAAACCGCCGCTCCGCCCCGCCAGCCCCGCGGCCAGAAGAATCCCACACTCACTGGAAAGAGGGGCCGGGGCCCGGGCCCGGCCCGACCCCAGGAATTCGCCGGGTCTCCCAGGGTTTCGGGGGAGGAGGCGGCTGGGAAGCCATCTCCTCCGCCACCGCTCGCCTCCCCGTCCGCGCTGGGACTCCCCAGGCCCGGGGACAGCAGCACCTCGCCAGGCACAACGGGCAGAGCACCGAGTTCTCCACCCCCGCCCACCCCGGCCGCCAGCGCGCCGCCTGCGCTACTCTGCCAGATGGCACCTGAGGCCAGGTCGCTGCTGCTAATCCACCGGGGGTGGGGGGGTGGGGGGGTGGGGGGTGGGACTCTCTCTCTTTTAATTTGCAATTATGTCCATTGTAAACCTGAAGGTAGGCGCTCATCGATATTTCTGGCAGCGGCTACAACGCCCTAGACATCGGAGTCCTATGGAGGCTTCTCTGGGACGCTGCGAGTTCTGTCCCCCGCACTTCTACCGCCCGCGGGGTTGGCAGTGGGGGCAAGGGGTTGTGGCGGCGGGCCAGGCAGCTTTTCTGGTTTCCGGTTTCCCCACAAACAAGAAGAGGCGAGAGTTCACTCGCTCAGCCCTTTGCGAGAGGGCCTGGTACTTTCGTTCCAAAGCTCTCGTTTCCTCGGGGAACAGAATTGCGTCACGCAGTAGGTGCGTTGTCTTTAGTCTTCCCCCGTTCCCTCTGGGGGACCGGAAGGGGTTAAAGCCCAGGCTCCCGCGTCGCGAGAGAAGGTGAGGCAGGAAGGTCTGGGGGGCGGGGCGGGGGCCGGGGGGCGCGGGCTCGGACGGGGCGCTGCAGAGGTGTGGATGGACCGGGTGGCGTCCTTCCTCCAGGAGCGGCCTCGTTAGCAGGAAGGGGCGAGCGGGAAGTTCCTCGGACCCGACCGCAGCCGGGGAAGGGCTCGCCTGGCCGGAGGAGAGACTGGAGGTTAGGCTCTGGATGCATTTCCACGCGTCTAGAGTGGATTTTGCAGCGGAGAGCGACGGTAGCGCGATGAAGTTGTGAGCGTCTCCTTCGAAAAGTGCACGTCCTCCGCCGCCGCCGGGAGACGAACCACACACACGCTTCGGTATGGAAATGAGCGTTGGAAGATCCCGGGGTGCGAGACCCAGTTTGGCCATATTGTGTGTGTGTGTGTGTGTGTTTTCACACGCCCTGCTCCTTCCCTATCTGTAATGAATGGCTTCTGTTTAAGTCCAAGAGGTGAAAAGAAAGTCCGCCGTCTCCTCCAGGTATCGCTGGCCCGTGGAGAACTGACTCAGACCCCGGTTCAGGATCCTGGCAGGTGGGAGGAGGTCCTGTTGCAATGACTGAGTTCCCATGGTTTATGTAAAGAAGCACGTAGAGGAGAAGCAAAAACAAAACAAAACAAAACAAACAAAACCGGAACGAAGGCAGCCGGCAGTGACCCACCTTAGAGCTCTTAGGGCTTTGCTTTCAAAGCTGGGACACCTCGTAGGGGACGGCTGATTTCTGAGGACCTAAGGAGTTCTTGCAGGGCCGCGCATCAAGAGGAAACCACCGAGTGTAAGGCAGAGCGCATTTCCTCCTTTTAGATTTTTTAAAAAAATATTTTTTATTCATGGGAGACACACAGAGAGAGGCAGAGACACAGGCAGAGGGAGAAGCAGGCTCCATGCAGGGAGCCCGACGTGGGACTCGATCCCGGGTCGTCCAGGGTCACGCCCTGAGTCCGAGGCAGGCGCTGAACCTCTGAGCCACCTGGGGATCCCGCATTTCTTGCTTTTACTGTCAACTTGTTTGAGAAGTCGCTAGATTGCTGCAAAGTGAAAAAGAGCGGGAGGGTTCGGAAGACCCATCACCGACACATGCACACCGAAGACTGGGTTTAGTCTTGTGTCATTCATTCATTCATTCATTCATTCATTCATTCATTCATTCATACCTCTTACGATTACTCAGGCCAAGAGGTTTCCGAATTCTCCGCAGTGTTGGGAACATCTCAGAGCCAAGAGGTTGTAATGTGTCATTTATTGCCTTTGCAGTGATAGCCTTCATACCAAGAGTATACCCCTCGGAGAAATAAACAGTCTTTGAACCAAAGGAAAGAAAGTATCCTTTTTTTTTCCCTCCCCAATTGAATTTTTTGTTTTTAAATTTAAGTATAGTTGACCCACAATGTTACACGAGTTTCAGGTGTAAAACATAGTGATTCAATCTCTCTGTAGGAAATCCTGTGCTCAGGCCAAGTGTAGCCAACTTCCGACACCGCCCTGCAACCTATCACAAATCATTGCCTTTTATCCTGATGACTTACTCCACCTTTGGAAGCCTGTGTTCCTCACTCCTCTTCCCTTTGGCAACCATCAGTTTGTGCTTTGTATTTATAGAGATCCGTTTTGTTTGTTTATTCATTTGTGTGTGTGTTTTGTTTTTTGGATTCCACTTAGGGGTGACATCACATGGTATTTGTCTTTCTCAATTTGACTTACTTCACATAGTGTAACAACCTGTTCCGTCCATCCATATTGTCCCAAATGGAACCGTGTTATCGTTAGGAAGCATCCGTTTCAATAATAGTATTTATCTTCAGCCCCCCAGGGAAATCTTTGAGACAAAGTGTTCTTTTTATTTTTATTTATTTTCTTAAAGATTTTTATTTATTCATTAGAGACACACAGAGAGAGAGGCAGAGAAACAGGCAGAGGGAGAAGCAGGCTCCATGCAGGGAGCCGGACGTGGGACTCGATCCCAGGACTCCAGGATCACGGCCTGGGCTGAAGGCAGGCGCTAAACCGCTGAGCCTCCAAGGCTGCCCCTCAAAGTGTTCTTTGTAAAAACTTACTCATGCACTTATTTATCAGGGAGGAAGGTTTGTTTCTCTTTCTGAGTTACAGATTAATTCTGGATTAAATGATATCTTTGGTCTTAAGTCATGGAAAGATGGAGAAAAAAAAATAAAGAGTGAGACAGAAATAGTTTCTCCCGGAGGGGATTGTAGTCAAGGATGTACTTTAAATGCTGATAATCAGTCCCTCACTGAGTTCCAATCAAACCAGCAGATTAGGGGCAGCCTGGGTGGCTCAGCGGTTGAGCGTCTGCCTTTCGCCCAGGGCCTGATCTAGGAGACCCGGGATCGAGTCCCACATAGGGCTCCCTCGCCTGCTTCTCCCTCTGCCTGTGTCTCTGCCTCTCTCTCTGTGTCTCTTATGAATAAAAAAAAAACAAAACAAAAAACTAGCAGATTAAATGGCCTGGCAGAAGGAATCCAAATCACTTGCATATAATGATGACCACATACAGCTACTTTGTAAAAGATGTTCTCCACAAACTTTGTGTCCTTTTGTGAGAATGCCCTTGAGCCCAACTTTAAGTAGGCAGCCCTAAATCAAAGCTTAATCCTGGTGTCTCAAAATTCTCACTGGCATATCCAGGCAAAGTCAGATGTTCTTCTCTTCCTGTCTGCTAGCTCCCACTCTATGTTTACCTGAATTGGAACTCTGTCAGAGGCAACCTGTTTTTTGTAGTCCTGGCTGCTAAACTGATTTTTATGGTGAAGGGTTCTGTAGAAGTATATACCTGCCTTCCTCATTATTTTGGGTCAAGGATAGACTCCTGATAAGTGGCCACAAATATTTAGAAACTTAAAGTAGTGGATTTTAAAGGGTTGGAAAAGACAAACTACATCTTCACTGTAAGAGGTTGGTAAGAGCTTCACCGTCCCACAAATTTTAAGCAAGTTTGTTCGAATTATGAAACTGCACAAATTAAAAGGCGCCACTGTTTTTATCTGTATGACCATAGTTATACCATACCACAATCATTATTTTATAAAATATTGCTAGCTCCTCATTTTAAAGTAATGTGAGCGGATTCATTAATCAGACCTATTTTTGTAAAACAGAATGATTAGGTAATTTGATTTTAGTATACCTCCTTCCTGGCAACAAGAGAGTTATATTGGATTTTACCCCCTTCTCTAGTTTTTGTTTCTAAGGATGTTTATTCAAGTTGCAAAAACTAACAACTTGTTTTAGATGATAATTACTCTAAATTATTTTGCATGTAATTTGTGGGGGTTTTTGGTGGGGGGAGGTTTTACTTGTGCATGAAAGGAGCAGATTTTTCTCATTTTGCTAATAGTTGGTTGTCATTTAGTTATCTCATCAAAGTATAATAGATGATTTTATTTCTACTGATCAATTTGTTTTAAATACTTGACTATTGGGGGGCCTGGGGGGCTCAGTCGGTTAAGCAGCTGCCTTCAGTCAGGTTATAATCCCTGGGTCCTGGGATTGAGCCCCATATCGGGTTCCCTTCTAAGCAGGGAGTCTGTCTCTCCCTCTCCATCTCCCTATCAGTCCCTTTGCTTGCGCTCTCTCTCTGTCAAATGAATAAATGAAATCTTAAAAAAAAATTAAATAAGTGAATACTTGCCTGCTTAAGTATCATTGAGACCATTAAAAAATATAGATGGACTGATTATTTTTTCCTAGCAAACTCATTTTTAATTTCTAATAGGAAAAGTTTATTGAATTTACTACTCAATTGTGTTCTCAACACTGAATGGTGCAAAATAACAAACCTTCACTCTGTATTCTTTGTTTTTATTATTCTCAGAGATAATCATTCTTGATTATTTTAATTGATTTTAGTTATATTGATATACTTTATCATAATCCAGAATGGTGAACTGAATTCCTTGATAATTAGAAACTTTTACCTGACCCATCTAGTAAATGTCTTTCAAGTTTATGTTTCAATATAGATATAGCGAAAGGGATATTATTGGAGGGTACGAAATAATGTTTTCAAATAAAATTAGTTTTTAATCCATAAAAGTGACATATTTGTGAAAGTAAAACACAAAAGATGTTCATTACTTTTACTTTTTTTTCTTTCTAGTTATTATTATTCAGTATGTTTCCACTGACTGAGGAAAACAAGCATGTGGCCCAGTTGTTGCTCAGTACTGGTACCTGTCCAAGATGTATTTTCAGATTCTGTGGTGTGGATTTTCATGCACCTTACAAACTTCCCTACAAGGTATTTTCATTTTGTTTCTAAAGAAAGTTTCTGTATTCTAAAATGAATACCTGTACATTTGAGGGCAAGTATCTATCCATAACTCATCATTAAACTTTTAAAAACTATAATAAAATAATTACTGATAATGGTAAATTTGGAATTTCCTTTTAGTACCGTAAAACTGTAAGCTCCTTCTTAAGTGATTATATCTAACATTTAATGTAGTGGGATCTTTGTGGTGTAAATCCCGAGTGTATTTAATGTTTGTATATACCTCTCCTAAAGAGTACACAGATAATCACAAAATAGTACTTCTAGCCAGTTGTTAATAAGATGTGACAGGAAGAGGAGGACAGTCCTGAGATCTTTTATTAAGTGGAAGCATTGTGGATTTGGCTGCCTTTTTTCTTTTTCTTTTCTGTATTATTACCATTTGTACTTACAAATAGGTATTTGCAACCCTCCAAAAGTAAATGCTTATCATAATCATTATTTACTGTTATTAATAATAGAAAAAATAATATAGAGGGTTCTTTGACATTTATGGCAATATACAGAGAGCTTTGACTATTTAACAGAATACTTTCACAAAAAATATATAACATATTCCTATAGTGACATTCTTTTTAGAAGCAGTAATTATATATAAGTAAATATATATACCTATATAAATAGTATGTGCACACACACGTACACTCAGTTTCTTACAATTTTTAAAAATTGCTCAGGAGTTAGCAATAACCATCATTTTCCCTATGTATTAGTTTCTATTATTTTGGAAATAATATCTAGTGTTCATATAACATTATATGTCAAGCTCTCATCTAATCCTAATAATAACCTATTAGGTAAGTACATACTATGATTGTCTCTATTTTCAGATGAAGAAACTGAGGCACAGAGAGGTTAAACAACCTGCCCAAAGTTACACAGCTATTAAGTGAGCAAGCTAGGATATGAACTGTCTGAATCCAAAGCCTAGAATTTGGAGCTAGAAGACATGGATTTGAATCCCAGTTCCAGCTTCAGTTTTCTCCTCTCTAAATGGGAATGATGATAACATCCACCTCACAAGATTTTAAGGGACAATATCTAATAAAGTATGTGAAAACACTTTGAAAACGGTACATATGCTATGACGATTAATATATATGTGTATATTCATTTATACACATTATGACTATGAAGTAATAAGACTGGTTTTGTATAACTCTCCTTAGACATTTTGCAGACACATTATATTATTCTATGCATTTGTTTTAATATTTAAAATATGTTTTAAGATTTTAAATATTATATAAAGAGACTTAGTGTTACCAGCATTTATTTGTATCATTTTATGTAAATAAACATGAAAATATTTGAAGACAATTTTTTTCTTGTAAATGTACTTAAATTTTCATCTTTTGTAGTCCTATAACTGTATGTACACATACATATACATGTACTATGTTATACTGCCATTATAGAACTTAGGTAATAAATATATTTGTGTGGGTCAAATATACCTATATGTGTATGTATATATTAGTATTTCTGTTAAAGATGAAATAGAGCTACTATCCTAATAAAATGAATTAAATTTGTTCGAGTGAAAGATTTTTTTCTTTAGAGTCAGTAAATTGTAATCTGAGTAAATTCCAGAAGGATATCTATTCAACAACTGAATAATAAAATCTGTATAATTTAGATAAAACAGAGAATAAGTTCTCTGAGTATTTAGATGGGTAGAATCTCTGAAATATGAGAATGGTTTCAAAAGAATTCAACTTTTAACATTTTAGTACAAACGGTAACAGAAATGGGGCAAACCAGAATGTAGCAAAGGGCTTCTTCCAATTAATGCATATAAATGGTTTTGGAAATTAATGGTGCCAAATTTCAGCATTACTGACATCTGTTTACCTTTGTTTAGTAACTTGTCTTGAAATTACATTTACTTAATAGATGTATAATCTCTAATTTTTCAGATTTCATGTTGAATAAATGTACAATGTTTTGTGATTGTGAAATTATTAAGCAACCTAGCAAGGGTGGAAATTCAGTTTGTATTTCTATTTGTTAATAAATAGAATTGAAGGAGGTTTTTTTTTTTTTTTTTTTTTGAAGGAGGTTTTTTTGATTGTTTTTGTTTTGTTTTGTTTGTTTACTAAAATTAGCAAGTGAATGACCTTCACAAACCAAATTACAGGCATACTTCAGAGATATTGTGGGTTTGGTTCCAGACCACTATAATAAAGTGATTATCACAATGAAGTGAGTCAAACTAATTTTTTGGTTTCCCAGTGCATATGAAACTTATGTTTATAATATACTATAGTCTATTGTGTAATAGAATTATGTTTTAAAAATGTACATACTTAATTAAAAAATAACTTATTGCTAAAAAATGCCATTATCTGAGCTTTCAGCAAGTCATGATCCTTGATCACAGATCACTATCACAAGTATAATAATGAAAACATTTGAAATATTGCGAGAATTACTAAAATGTGACACAGAGACAGAAATGCTGTTGGAAAAATGGTGATGATAGACTTGTTTGATACTTGTTTGATACACAAACCTGTCATTTCTAAAGATGCAATATCTGCAAAGTGCAATAAACTCAAGCAGAGTAAATAGAGTAATGCATGTAACAGATTTGTTAATGGCACCTTCTGCCTCACTTTCAGGACTTTAGCTTCACTAAGATATAAAACTCTTTTGGAAAAATATTCACACATGTAGGAGTTAGGTAATTCTCTTTTGAATTACCCAGAAAGCCAGTGCTGGCTAATAAAATTTATCAATTGCTCCAAAATTGCTAAAAATCAACATTGTGTAAATCTGCACTATATCATAATTTCACTTCTGTTTTCATCTTAACCTTTAGGGCATTGTCAAAGGGTTATTACTTTTTTCAAATTAACTTTCCAGGAGTTGCTCAATGAACTACAGAAATTTCTGGAAACTGAAAAAGATGAATTAATTTTGGAAGTTCCAAACCCACCTCCCAAGAAAATTCGACTACAAGAACTAGAAGATGGGATTGATAGGATTGATAATCTGAGTCAGAATGGAGAGGCAAAGGTCTCCAATATTGAAGATGGTCACATTGCTTCCAAGAATTCAAATTTAAATGTGTGCAATGTATGTCTAGGAATTCTTCAAGAATTTTGTGAAAAAGAATTCATTAAAAAGGTAAATAATCTTTTTCATTATATGTGCAATTATGTAAAATTTTTAGTCTTAAAGCTTAGAAGTCTTGAATCTAAAGTAACAATACTATTCATTTCAACATGCTTTACACCAATGCATCATTAAAACATTTCTTAATTCAAAAAAAAACAACAGGCCTACTATTCTCAAATTGCTTCTTTATTAACAAGAAAACTGAAAATTAATGTAGTAGGTGTCCATGTATTTCAGTCATGAGCGCTACTCAACTGAAGAACAATATAATGGTTTTTCCCTCTGCTGTTTAACATAGCTAAGGAGTTAGAGAAAAGCTCTTGGTCATACTTAGTGTCTTGAAAAGACAAGTGTTACAGTCTTGTGGAAGGTACACGATTGAATGTGGGATTGCCTTTTGTTTCTAGCTGACAGGAATGCTAAATTTGGCTTTATTTTGTTAAAAATATTTTTTAAATTATGAGGTGATCTAATAGAAAACTTTTGACATTCAACAGATTGTTCTGCAAGTGAGTCTTGGCTGTGTTGGCATCTCGTGATAACAGTCTTCTGGATCATAGTTAGCAAATATTTGATTTTGGGATGTTTATGAGAATTCTCAAAGGTGAAAGTTTAAAAGTGTAGTGGATCTCCTGGACCAAAAACTCATGTTATGAAGATTAGTGTAAAATTTTCAGCAATTCCTGAGAATTTATATAATACTGTCTTATGTAATTAAAAAATGCTTTTATGTAATACTTTTTTAGGTGTGCCAAAAAGTTGAGGCCTCTGGGTTTGAATTTACCAACTTGGTATTTTCAGTCTCCTTCCCACCACAGCTATCTGTAAGAGAGGTAAGACCATTTAAATGCATGAAACTATATGTGAAATGCATACTAGAAATATCTTAGAAAAATGGAGATGTAAAAATACTCCTTATCATATTATATTTTTCATTTTTTGTGTACTTATTGAATGATTGATGATTGAAAGCATGGCATTATAGCTGCTTAATAATGTTGAATGAATGGATGAGAAAAGGAATTATTAAGTTAGTTTATCATAGGACTGGTGGGTTTTTTTGCGTGTTTTTTTTTGTTCTTTTTTTTTAAGATTTTTTTTTTTTTTTTTTTTTTTATTCATAGATACAGAGAGAGAGAGAGGCAGAGACACAGACAGAGGGAGAAGCAGGCATCATACAGAGAGCCTGATGTGGGACTCGATCCAGGGTCTCCAGGATCACGCCCTGGGCTGCAGGCGGCGCTAAACCGCTGCGCCACCAGGGCTGCCCATGTCTGTGTGTTTTTGTTTTAGTTTTAGTTTTTAATATTATATCAGCAGGACTGACAATATCACATGGTCAGTCTTCTGTAGAAGTTAAATAAAAGCATAGTGCCTTTGGGCATGAAAAACAACCCAAAGGCCAGGAGTCTTCTAAAGGAATTGAAAGGTAGAGATTTCAGATAATTTCTCTTGTTTTCACCATGTAAAGTGACTGGTTTAAGTCACTTTTTGAAGACTTAGTAAAGAAAACAGTGTTCCTTATGCCATTGAAAGGATTGTCTTTTTTTTTTTTTTCTTTTAGGTCCTCATTCTATAGTATATATTCATTAAGCTTTAGATCTGGATGAGGCATGTTGGTTAGAGAAAGAGATTTGTAGGGGTGCCTGGATGCCTCAGTCATTAGGGTGTGAGAAAGAGATTTGAGGAGAACTTCAGAGATGTTTTGGGGTAGATACATCCATGTTATAATGGTCTGGGGGTAGGGTTATTTCAGTAATGCCGAACCTACTTATTTTCTGGAGTAAAATATAGAAAGGGGGTACCTCTTTTAGTCAACAGGAAAAGGGAGAGAAGTAGCCTCATGTTTATTTTAACTTTTTTCCTTTGTTAAGTGATAAAAATAATAGTAGTCATTACTATGACATTCTTGTGCGTCGAAAATGACATGAAAATGTAAAATTATCTTACAGGGAAAATGATCTTTCTAATTTCAAATTACAACAATGAGTTCTAAATATATCCATTTATATATGTAAGGTGTCTTTTCCCTAAGAATCTGAAGACTTATCAGAACATTATATCTCATACCGGGGATCCCTGGGTGGCTCAGTGGTTTAGCGCCTGCCTTTGGCCCAGGGCGCGATCCTGGAGTCCCGGGATTGAATCCCGTGTCGGGCTCCTGGCATGGAGCCTGCTTCTCTCTCCTCCTGTGTCTCTGCCTCTCTCTCTCTCTCTCTCTGTCTATCATAAATAAATAAATCTTAAAAAAAAAAAAAAAGAACATTATATCTCATACCATCACTTTCTTTGGGTGAGCAAAATATGTTGGAGCAAATAATAGGTTTTTTAGCCTCCAAAAAGCTGAAGATTGACTTAAGACCTGATGAAGCTGGATGAATGAAAGTGAAGAGCTGGGAAGTGAAAAAGAGTAGAAAAATTTTAAGTAATACCTCTGTCAATAACAAGATGACTGAACAAATAAAGGGGATGATGATGATGTACAGAGGTTTATAAACACATGAAGTCATTTCCTAGTCAGTCATCAAAGCATTTCTCATGAATAGGTCATTTTCAGGATCCAATTTTGGTAGCAAGAAACAGACTTCTGAAAGCTGTGACTCATTAAAAGTTGCAGTGTTTGAGTAACAAAAATAGAAATAAGCATATTTTCTAAGTGTGGTTATATATCTTACCACCAAACTCTTCCTTTTAGACTTTATATATATATATATATTTTTTTTTTAAAGATTTTATTTATTTATTCATGACAGACACAGAGAGGCAGAGACATAGGCAGAGGGAGAAGCAGGCTCCCTGCAGGAAGCCCGATGTGGAACTCGATCCCAGGACCCCGGGATCATGACCTGAGCTGAAGGCAGACACTCAACCACTGAGCCACCCAGGTGCCCCTGGAACCCAGATTTCTTTAGCAAATTGTGTTTATGGCTCACTTTGTGATTTTTTTTCATTATTATATTTTGTACAATGCATCTGTGTGTATTTTCCTAGGAACTGTCTGATCTGGTTAGGACAATTTTAGATTGAATACTGCTAGAGAGGAGACAAACAAGCAGATTAACTGATATATCCCTGTTAGACATCAAGTAAGACATAGCAGAATAAATGGAGACTCAGAAAAGACAACATTATGCAATCTAGGTAGGTGTAATACTTAGAGGCTCCAAAGTCTTTATAACAGTATACAAAATTTGAATGATAAAATAGAGATTTATCGGGGATCCCTGGGTGGCTCAGCGGTTTGGCGCCTGCCTTCAGTCCAGGGCGTGATCCTAGAGTCCCGGGATCGAGTCCCGCATCGGGCTTTCTGCATGGAGCCTGCTTCTCCTCTGTCTGTGTCTCTGCGCCTCTCTCTCTCTCTCTCTCTCTCTCTCTCTGTGTGAGTGTGTGTGTGTGTGTGTGTGTGTGTGTGTGTCTCATGAATAAATAAATAAAATCTTAAAAAAAAATAGAAATTTATCATGACCATCTTGATGACTTTCTTGATTTCGGCTCCCCACTTGAATGTAACAGTGGAAGGATGTCTTTTTAATTAGAGTCAGATTTGATAAAAGGAGAGAGAGAATAGTATGATATGGCAAGAAATTATATACCTGCACTGAGATCTGAGATCCTGTGAGTGAAAGGATGCTGAACACCATCTAGAAGAGAATAAAAAAGAGAAAAATGGGATAGATACAGAAATGGTAATGTGTTGTATGACCTTTAGCCAAGGGAAAAGGTGATGAGTTGCAGATATAAGATAATCATAAAGGTTAGTGTTTACAGTAGTATGAGGGACTCCCATTATCTAGGCACTTGATGGAAATCGCATTGGTTAAAAGCACATTGACAGCTTTTGAATTGGAATAGTGTCTTCTAAAATAATGGTTCTCACACTCTAATATGCATAGGATTCATTTGGAGAGTTTCCCAGGCCCCTTCCTTAGAGATTCTGGTACAGTAGGTCGGTGGGACCCATGAATTTGTATGTCTAACAAGCTCATGGGTGATATTGGTACTTCTATAATAAAGGAGCACACTTTGAGAACTGCTGTCCTAAAGGATAATGGCAGAAATAATCTCATCTAATAATAATCTGATAACTTTTTAAAATTTATGTTCCTAATAGGAAGAGAGAAACAGGCATAATTAGAATATATCCTACACTTTTTTTAGAGTAAAAATTCCATTTATTCATCTGTTTATTTTATTTTTTTTAAAGATTTTATTTATTTATTCATGACAGATGCACAGAGAGAGAGAGAGAGGCAGAGACACAGGCAGAGGGAGAAGCAGGCTCCAGGCAGGCAGCCCGATGTGGGACTCCATCCCGGGTCCCCAGGATCACGCCCTGGGCCGAATGCAGGCGCCAAACCGCTGAGCCACCCAGGGATCCCTATTCATCTGTTTATGACACAATATACAAGAGACAAAGTGTTTCACATCCACTTCCAATTCTTTGGTATGTTCATTTCTTTGGCTAAAAGGAGAGACTAGACATGAGAGGCAGGCATTGCTTAGGCAACCAAAATAAGGATGGGGTGGGGCAATGCTAATGTCATCCTTACAGGAATAGGTACAAGGGGTCTGTTAGTTACAAGATATTTTCTAGAACTGTTAGCTGGAAACAAGGAACACCATTCCTGGATGCTCATGCCTTCATAGGCCTCAATCATTCCCACCACACAGGGACAGCAGTGCTTTCTCGCAGTCGCCCTCATGTCTTGCTGGATGTAGTCGTATGGGGACTTTCTGTACTTTCTCTGAATTCAGACCTAAATTTCAACAAGGCCACTTCACTGCAGAAGATCATGATAGATCATGATTTAGGATTTTATCGAGAGTCCCCTTATCTTTCTTGGAGTCATATAGTCAGTCAGCAAAATAGAGCACCTTGTTCTGAATGTACTGGAACTGGTTGAGGAAAGCATTTTCCAGGGCTCCTTTGACCTCCTTCTTGATACTCTTCAATGTGTCATAAGGGCTGTAGCTCTTGTACCTTTCAACTACTTTCTGGAGGTGACACACACTTGGCACAGTTGTGATGCTGATCCACTTGGGCACATCAGTTCCTTTCCTCTTCGCTCCAGTATTATAGAGATCCCAGGAGTCTTGGTCAGTCAGTTCATAATCAATGCCAGAGTCATCCTCTGCTCTTCTACCATTAGCAAGGGCAACCATCAGCTTGTGGAAGTCACTAGATGTGTTAGAAATCATGTCCTACAGATAAGTCTTGTACATTTCCTTGAGGACTCTGTTAATTTCCTGAAGATTTTGGTTGGTCCTTGAGCATATGATCTCAAAGAGTGAGTCCTCATCAGTCCCCAGCCCTTTCATGGAGGTTTTCAACTCTGAAGCATCATAGTGAGCAGGTGTTTTCAATAGGCCCCAAATCACAGTCCTCAGGTGGCTGGACAAGGCTGACTTCAGGGCTGATGCAAGTTCCTTTTTGATCCTTCTTTGGTAAGTAAAGGCAGTATCCTGTCTCTCTTCATTGCTGTGGGTGCTCAAAATGTTGACAATGGTGACCTCATCCACATCTTTGGTCCTGATGGCCTTTTCAGTGCCAGAGCATCATGCTCAGCATCAAAATTGGTGTATGCTTTCATCCACCTGTATGCATTTGGGGGCATGGAATGATCACCCTCCAAGCTGAGCTTGCAGAGAATTTCATGAACAGTAAAACATTTTGAAAGAAGCTGGGCTGGGCGCCAAGAGCTACAAGTGCCCCCAGTTTTGGAGCCTTTAGCCTTTACTTTGATAGGTGTCAAACGATGCAAAGAAAAGGCAGTTAGAGAAAAATGGCAGAGGAATCTGGGCTGGAAGGTAAATTAAAAGGTTTGTGAGGTTCAGAAAAAGTGTAATTCAGACTTTAATTAAAGCCAAATTATCCCTGTGTTGCCTGGGTGGCTCAGGTGGTTAAGCATCTGCCTTTGGCTCAGGTCATGATCCCAAGGTCCTGGGATCAAGCCCCATGTTGAGGTCCCTGCTGAACAGGTCTGCTTCTCCCTCTGCCCCTCACCTGCTTGTGCTCTCTCAAAAATAAATAAAATCTTTAAAATAAACAAACCCAAATTATCCCAACCAACAGAAGAAAGTTTAAGGATAAAAATACATCCCTATGAAGAAGAAATTGAGGCATCTCTCTCTGTGTTTATATAAACATTTGTATTTATATGTATTTACTTGACTTTTTATTTTGGAAAATATAAAAAGTAGTAAGACTAGCCTAGTGAGTCCCTGTGTATGTGTATCATCCAGCTCCGATTGTAATTTTTTTTTTTGCCAAATTGAAATCAGTTTCCAAAAAAGATACAGAAAAAATAAAGTCAGAGCAATGCAAATGTAAGAAGGAGGCTTAGTTCTGTAATAGCAACTGGAAAATCAAATCTTGAATGAGTAGAGCCTTGTAAGAATTGCTAAGGAAGAGTTGGGGGTGCTTTAAGTTATGATTACAGCAAGAAACAAAAAAGGGGATGTATTTGGAATTGGTACTACTGATGGATAATACAGGGAAAATGAAACTTCTGAAGTCTTACTTTGGCTTCTATCCTTTTTTTTTTTTTTTTTTTTTAAGATTTTATTTATTCATGAGAGAGAGACAGAGGCAGAGACCGAGACACAGGCAGAGACAGAGACACAGGCAGAGAGAGAAACAGGCTCCATGCAGGGAACCCTATCTGGGACTCAATCTTGAAACTCCAGGATCATGCCCTGGGTGGAAGGCAGACACTCAACCGCTGAGCCATCCAGGGATCTCTGCCTCTATCCTTTTTGTCAAGGAGAATGATCTTCAACCTGAATGGGTAGAATGATCATTGATTGGTGAGGGAGACTGAAAGTTCCACGTGGTGAAGCTTCTCTAAATGGATTCAGGTATTTGGGACTAGATAAATGACATTCCAGGATGGATTCAGAAAGAACTTGCAGTTGTTCATGATCTTTGAGAGCTTTAAAAGGTAGCGGAAACTGGAGACAGAGAAGGCAGTTCCATTTTCTACAGGTGGTTTTGTTAACTACCAGCTGGTGAGCTTGACTCTAAAACCTTGGCAAGATATTGAGGATAAGGAGCACTTGGTCAACACACTGAGCAGACTCATTAAGAACAAGTTATGGGGATCCCTGGGTGGCTCAGCGGTTTAGTGCAGCCTTCAGCCCAGGGCGTGATCCTGGAGACCTGGGATGGAGTCCCACATCAGGCTCCCTGCATGGAGCCTGCTTCTCCCTCTGCTTGTGTCTCTGCCTCTCTCTCTCTCTCTCTCTCTCTCTGTCTCTGTCTCTGTCTCTGGGTCTCTCATGAATAAATAAATAAAATCTTAAAAAAAAAGAACAAGTTCTGTCTGCATCATTTCTTCCTTTTAAAGATTAGCAGGACTGGTAGAGCAGGGAAATATGGTAGCACCAATGTGACTGGAATTCAGCTAGTCCTTTGAGCAGGTTTCTTTCTTATGTTAACTTCTCGAACGTGGCAGGATACATGAGCAGAATGTAAAGACAATTGGGTGGGTTGACCTGGCTGGCCATACCCGAAAGGAACTGCTTAGTAACTGATTTCAAACTGGACAGTGTTTCTCCAAGTGTACTCTGCAGATCTGAAACTCACTTGGAGAAAGGTGTTGAAAGCGGATTGCTGGGCTCAACCCAATTATATGAGGCCTTAGAAGCACCTTTCTTGGCTGAGGTCAGGGTCAGAGGAAGATGTGATTATGAAAGAATGGTCAGATGCAATGTTGCTCGTTTTGAAGACAGTGGAAAGGAACTACGGGATATGGGTGGCCTATGGAAGCTAGGAAAGGCAAAGAAATGTATTCTCCTAGCCTAGATTCTCCAGAAAGGAATGCAGCCCTGTTGACACCTCGGTGTTAGCCCAGGGAGACCCGTGGTGGTCTTCTGACCTAAAGCACCGTAAGATAATAAATGTGTGTGTTAAGGTTTTATTTATTTGAAAAAGAGAGAGAGAGAGAGAGCGCACAAGTGAAGGGAGAGGCAGAGGGAGAAGCAGACTCTCTGCTGAGCTCAGAGCCTGATGTGGGGCTTAATCTCAGGACCTCAATCCCAGAGATCATGACCTGAGCTGAAGGCAGATGATTAATGGACTGAGCCACCCAGGTGCCCCATGAATTTGCTCTTCTTAAATATTTAAGGGGTTTTCTGCTGCAGAGATGGAATTAGGTGAGGAAGTAATTTTCAGCTTTATGGAATTATGCAGAACAGGATAGACTGTTTTCAGGGATGGTGTTGTCTATTACCAGAATATTTAAGCCAAGGCTGGGTGACTATTTGGCAGAGATATGTAGAAGGAATGTATACACTATATAGTTGATTAGACTAGAGACTTTGTTCAGCTTTTTCAACTCCAAGATACTATATAGTTTTAAGAAAAATATTTATTATATTTGTTATTCTTTGTTACCTTATATTCGTAATTGAGTCTTCTAAACTATACCACATTAATGCCACACTAAAATTATTATTTTTTCACACTAAAATTATTATAGAATGAATGACCCAGACTTATGCTAATATTAGGCTAAACTAACATTTATGGGAAAAAAACATTCTGTTAAAGCCCAATAAAAGTAAACTGTTAGTCCTACTGTTATTTTAGGTTTATCTTTACTAGTATGGTCCAGTAGAGGGCAATATTGCACTATCAGTTTGACTTTTTGGTAGTGTGTGGAAACAGTTTTCTCACTTTATTGACTTTAAATGGATATAGTGTCTCTTAAATGTTACTTTGGTTTTGTGAAACACCTACTTCTTGACATGCAACTTGATATAGTTGGAGTTTTATTTGTCAAATCAAAACTTTTTCCCTTTCATTTTTATAATTGTATCTTCCTGCTTTACACTAAGTACTATAAATTATATGTAGCCCTAGAAATCTAACCAGAAATAAAAGCAGTACCATTTCTGTGGTAACAGTTTATATTTACAAATGTTTTTCTTGAATTCTGACAAAAGGGGGACGCCTGGGTGGCTCAGCGGTTGAGCATCTGCCTTTGGCTCAGGGCGTGATCCCGGAGTCCTGGGATCAAGTCCCACGCTGAGCTTCCTGCATGGAGCCTGCTTCTCCCTCTTCCTATGTCTGTGCCTCTCACTCTCTCTCTGTCTCTGTCTCTCATGAATAAATAAATTAAATCATCAAAAAAAAATTCTGACAAATGGGTATTTAAAAGACTGGATTTGTTGAAATCACTTTGACTTCAGGTACAGAGACTACACTTCCAAGTTCATATTGTGTATGCAGGCTCATTCGTTACCCAGACTTTGATTTAGCATGTGTATTTTCAGCTTTTTGTTCATTTTCAGTGACATCTCAGATTCTTATTTTGTATAAGCACCTTGCCTAAATCACTTTTTGTTCTTTCTCACCTATCTTTTAAAAGCACCTCAGGGTTCACTTTGGCCAACAAACTTTTTCTGAGCTTACTAAGAAGTGTTCAGAATTTGTAGCCCTAGTTTTCATTAGGTTTGTTGTGTAGACCTTACTTCAGTTCCTGTGTGGTCCACTAAATCACGCAGAACATATTTTTATAAGGTTGCTGAATGAGACACTGAAAAACAGGCAAAATTATAGAGATCACTGTCTCTGGCTGTTAAGTATCTTTCAGTGGACTCTCCATGAATGGGGTGGGGGGACAGTAACCTTGCTATGTTTTGGATATACTGGCTGCAATTTTAAAAACGTTTTAGAGGACATGAAGCAACTTAAACCTATCTTCCTTATAAAAAAGTAACTCTCAAAGCATGTCCCTGTGAGCACAACACCAGTGTATAAAGGTCTGCATCATTAGAATCACAGAATTATAGATCTGCAGGAGACCTTGGTGATCTAGAACAGGGCTCCCAGCTTTTTATGGTACTCATTGAAAAATGATGATAATGTATATGGCTGTGATTTGTCAGAGCTCTGAGTATGCCCCAGCCTCGGTGTAAATCCATTCAGAATCTCTGATGAAGAATCCAGGAGTTCTTAACTTTGAGTTTAAGGTGATCCCCTTTTAATTTCTGACCATTCAATGAATCCTCTATATCTGTGGTTTAGAAAGAAGATATGCTTAGATGATTTTCTTTTTCAGCCTCAGATTGGGACTATTTCACTCATCATAACACTCATCCTCCTTTTTAGAAGAGAAAAATCAAAGCTCATGTAATGTGGCATATTGGAATTTGGATGTGCCTCCTTGATTTGTGCTCTTTTTTGTTTTTAGACCATAGCATCTTTTCACCTTATATTCTCACGTGTTTTTATTTACCCGATTGCCTTGGCTCTATGGGCATTGCCTTTTCTTAACTATTACATTTATTAAGCCATACACTCAACATAAACAAGGATCAAAGGATCACCAGAATAATGAATCCAGTCAAAGATGCTGCATCAGGAGGAACATGAGACTAGACATGGTAGTATGTTCAGGATTCTATTATATTACTCAGTACATAGCTGGCACCTGTGTTCCAAGAGAGAAAAGAAGAGTAACATGCAATTCATCAAACTTTATACAGAACCCCAGTCCTGGTTAGGATGGGCGAATCAGTTGTCCAGCTGTCAAGGAGTCACAGCAGGTATTGAAGAAGCCTAATAACCCATTATTAGGGAAGCAGGCACAGGAGAGCCCAACATATAAAACAAAAACCTAATCCTGAGGTTACTGCAGCATGCAACAAAGAGGAATGGAACCTGTTCTTGGGAATGAGATGCCATGGTGAAGCAGGACTACGAATAAGACTGATTATAAAGCCCACCACAAGGGCACCTGGGTGGCTCAGTGGTTGAGCGTCTGCCTTTAGGTCAGGTTGTGATCCCGGGGTCCTGGGATCAAGTCCTGCATCAGGCTCCCTGCGTGGAGCCTGCTTCTCCCTCTGCCTGTGTCTCTACCTCTCTCTCTCTCTCTCTCTGTCCCTTATGAAAAAATAAAAATCTAAAATTAAAAAAAAATAATAAAGCCTACCACAGTAGCATAATATTGAATTTAGGAACAGTTGGTGGATATTCAAACATATGTTTAAATACATGAATATGCATATATTTACTTCCTAGCTTTGTTTTTTTCTTGGCCTGAACTAGCTAAGTATAGGTTGCTGTGACTTATCAACCCAGGTGGATAGTTGAGAGGTAGCAGGGTGCAGTAAGAACACGAGGCAGCCTTAAAATTTTGAAGTTTATTGTTTTAATTTGGATAGTCTCATCCTTGTGAATTGTTATGCTTTTGCATCTTTAAAATTTATGATAAGAAATATAAGAAATACAATAAGGAATAGAAGATAAAGGAAATCATTTTTCTTTAAAACTCAGTTTCCCCATAAGATACAATATATTATCACATTGCTACTTACCAACTATTGAGTTCCTTATCAAACTTTTTTCTCATTAATTTTAGGACTTTGTGGCCTAGTAAACTAAGTTTCAGAAAAAGGGAAGTTCTAATTTAGGCTCTGCCTATTTCAGATTTGGGTTTCTCTTATTACATAGAGAAGTAATGTCAACTATTTTTTTCTTTCTGATATCACCACCATATTTTAGGCTTAGTAATTCAAACCTACTAAATTATTATTTTTATATAATTTGAAATATATTTTTATATATGTAATATTTATAATTTAATCATCCTAACCCCTTGAAGTTGGTGTTATTATTATCCCTATTATACAGGATGAAATTGCAACTCAAGGTCACATTGCTAATAAATAACAGACCTAGGATTTAAAAATTCACCTGTCCAACTCTAAAGTTTATGCTGTTGTTTATTGCTATATCCTACTATGTTGTGATTTGATAAGATTTCAAAAGTGAGTTATTGTGTTGCTATATTTACAGGAGAGACTTAGCCTAGGTTTTGACCTTGTGGAACCAGAACTTATATTTTAACAAGAATGAGGATAAATCACCAGTTGATTTGGTGATTCTCTAAAAATATGGCTTTAAAAATAAAATTATAGGAGTGTCTGGGTGGCTCAGTCAGTTAAGCGTCTGTCTTGGGCTCAGGTCATGATCTCAGGGTCCTAGGATAGAGTTTCCCCCTACCCCTCAGCAGTGAGACTACTTCTCCCTCCCCTCCTACCCCTCTCCCTGCTTGTGCTCTCTCTTTCAAATAAATAAATAAAATCTTTAAAATAAAAGAGTCCCCAAAATTACATTTTTAAAGACTTTCCTACCACACTCATACTCAGATTTTTTTTATCAGATGACTGGAGTAGATGCAGAATAGGTTTTGCATCAAATATTTTATTACACTAGATCTCTTAAAATAGAGGAATTTCCAGTCATTTTTGTGAGGATTTTCCTTTGATCTTGGGAAGATTGGTACACCTGGGTGTGAGGTAGTGGGTTATGATGTTATAGTCCCTTAATAATTGGGGAGGGGAGTGACAGTAAGGTTTTCAGCCAAGTCACAGATATGTCCAAATGTTCAAGAAGAGGGGCTGGTGGAAGGTGCCACCCTGAAGTCAGACTCATCCAACTTCATTATTGACTTGTCTGAAACCTCTTTCTTAAAAAATAGTGCCAGTACTTACTTTTCTTCCCTTTTTTTTTCTTTTCTTCCCTTTTAGATAAAGGAAAGATGAATGAAGTAGTTTTAGAGTAGGTCAGTTAAAAAGTGTTGATTAATGGTAGTGCTACAGCTGTTCCTGCTTTTTTAAAAAATATTTTATTTATTCATGAGAGACACAGATTGAGAGAGAGGCAGAAACACAGGCAGAGGGAGAAGCAGGCTCCGTTCAGGGAACCTGACGTGGGGCTCGATCCCGGGTCTCCAGAATCACGCCCTGGGCCGAAGGCAGGCGCCAAACCACTGAGCCACCCGGGCTGCCCAGTTCCTGCTTTTTTTTTTTTTTTTTTTTTTTTTTAAATCGGTTTTTCTGGGTGCCTGGGTGACTCAGTGGTTGAGCATCTGCCTTCAGCTCAGGTTGTGATCCTGGGGTCTTGGGATCAAGTCCCACATTGGGTTCCCCGCAGGAAGCCTGCTTCTCCCTCTGCCTAAGTCTCTGCCTCTCTCTCTGGGTCTCTCATGAATAAATAAATAAAATCTTAAAAAAAAAAATAGGTTGTGTTGCTTAAAATATTGGAAGTTATCTTTACAAATCTTCCCTTTTAAATAAAATCTGCTCTGTTTTTCTTCACTGATATTAACACAGAATCAATACTAATAGAATCCTTTTTCTAGAGTAGATACCATTCAAGGCCCACTTGGAAATGTTTATCTGAGAAATTTTTTTCTAAGAAAACTGTCTTTCTCCTTGCCATTATTATTATTTTAAAATTTTAATTCCAGGGGCACCTGGGTGGCTCAGTCAGTTAAGCATCTGCCTTCAACTCAGGTCATGATCCCAGAATCCTGGGATCAAGCCCCACATGGTCAGGTTCATTACTCATGGCGTTGGAGGAGGGATCTGCTTCTCTCTCTCTCTCTCTGTCCCCTCCCACTTGTGTTCTCTTTCTGTCTCTTTCAAATAAATAAATAAAATCTTGATTTTTTTTTTCTTTTTAGTTCCAGTATGGTTAACATACAATGTTGTATTAGTTTCAAGTGAAATACAGGGATTCAACAATTCCATACATAAACCTAGTGCTCATCACAAGTGCACTCCTTATTCCCCATTGTCTATTTTACCCATTCCCCCATCCACCTCCATCAATTTGTTCTCTAGAGTTCAGAGTCTGTTTCTTGACTTGCCTATCTCTCTTTCTCTTTTCCTTTGCTTTTTTGTTTTGTTTCTTAAATTCCACATATGAAAGAAATCTTTGTCATTTTTATCATGCATAGTTATCCAATTTTTTAATGCTATAAACATTTTTCAACAAATTTGGATACTCTGATTATTTATAAAACTCATGTAAAAGACTTTAGTTGGACATTGGGGTGTCATTTCTCAGTGCTACTTCCTTTTTATTGCTTTTATATTTTGGTTTAACTATTATTAGAGATCAGCTGGATGTATGGCAGTCTCTACAGAGCAGTCACTAGCAGAAGGAAGAAGTCAAATTTTTTTATTTTAAAACAAACATATAATATATACATGGCAAATTAAAGAGTCATATATTGTTTTCATTATATCATAGTTTAAAAGCTATTCATGTAACTGTTGATGTATTGCTATGATTGAAACTCTTGATGGTTTTTTCAGAGATCTGCCTGTCTCTGAAGTGATTGTTAAAATGTTACTGTGAGTATTTGGGCAGACATAATGTCAGGGGAACTAACTTGGGTGGGGAAAAAATAAAATGGATTTTATTTAAATGTAGTCATGAAGCATGTAAAAGGAAATGAAAAAATGAAATAGATGCAAAGATGCCAAGACAGGTAGCTCTTTTATGCTTCTATTAAGAGTCATAATATGGTTTCTTTTCAGAATTCAGTTCACATCTAGGATTTGTTTTCTTTGAAACTAGAATGTTATGATGTGTAATGATTATATGATATTCATTTGGTATTATCACCATAAATTCACGTTAGAAACCATGAGATAGTGATTTTAGTGAGACCTGCATCCCATTTCTGAAAGCATCTCAGAAATCCTCACCTTATCAAGGAAGTGGGCATGTAGACTCAAGCCCTATTAAGTAAATCAGTAACCAGGCATGAGTGGTAAATTGGTATTTCAAAAGATTTTTAAATATGCAGACATGTATTCAGGACACTTCTGTTGGATAGCATTCTTATTCATGATGTAATTAACCTGAGTTATTTTGCAAATAGGATTGAAATGTACTACAAGTATCTTCTGAAGAGCTTTTAATCACTCACTACAGGTATAGAGTACTGAATAAGAGTGCGTGTTTGTTTGGATAAATGATATTCTGTTAGCACATAGACTTTTTTTCCTGAACTTGTGATATAGTTTGTTGATTGGTTAACATGTTGGATATCTTAGGTAAAGTCTTATTCCCATTTGTTTGGTCTTTCATTTCTCATAGTTTAAGTAGTGAGCTTATAGTAAACACAGATTATATGATGAGTCCTCGAAGTTGAAATCTACCTTAGAGGGGTGCCTGAGTGGCTCAGTCGGTTAAGTGTCTACCTTCAGCTCAGGTCGTGATCCCAGGGTCCTGGAATCAAGCCCCGCATCAGGCTCTTGCTCAGAGGGGAGCCTGTTTCTCCCTCTCCCTCTGCCTGCTGCTCTGCCTGCTTCTGCTCACTCTCTCTGTCAGATAAATAAATAAAATCTTACCAAAAAAAAAAAAAAAGCTATCCTAGAGTAGAAATATTCTTTTCTTTTTTAATAAGTTTTTATTTTTATATTCATCAGTGGTTAACTCTGGTCTTCTCCTCTCACGTAAGTACTGTCTTTGCTCGTAAAACTAGAGTTTAAATGGGCCTGATTTTGAACTTTATATAATAATGGAATCATAACATGATAAATCTTTTGTGCCTGGCCTCTTTCATTTGATATCATTTTTGAGAGATTCATCTTTATTGCTATGTGGAGCTATAATTTGTTCATTTTCATTGCTATACAGTATTCAGCTGCATGAAAATACTGCAATTTATTCATGCTGTTATAAATGGATATTAAGTTCATTTCTGGTTTTTGGCTATTTCCAACAGTAAAACCATAAGCATTCTTGTAGCCGTATTCTACACGTGCAGACATAGAATTGCTGAGTCATAAGGAATACATTTAAATAATATAATCTGAATTAACACTATGATTTACAGCCTACTAATCAGCTTTATTAGCTCATTCCTCCTAAATCAACTTAATGACAACAGCCTTAACTTTTCACTCGTATTTTCTGACTCCCTGTCAGTGCCCTTATTAACATTAATGACATGACTTCTTCCACTAATACCCATAACCAGTCAGTTTCATCTATCACTAGATGAAAGAATCACTAACCTTCCTTAAAAACTATATATTACAATACTATTTATGCCACAGATATTCTTAATGACAACTTTTACTGCTACAGAATTAATCTTTTATATTTTATTTGTAGCAACATTAGTTCCAACCTTAATCATTATTACCCTCTAAGGAAACCAAACAGAATGATTAAATGCAGGACTTCATTTTATATGCTAGTAGGATCAGTCCCACTTCTCATTGTCCTAATCTTTATCCAAAATCTTATAGGTTCACTGAACTTTCTAATAATTCAATACTGGACTGAAGCTAGTTCTTGACATAATATTTTCTTAAGACTAACATGCCTAATAGCATTTATAGTAGAAATACTTCTCTATGGCCTACACCTCTGATTACCAAAAGCATGTTTGAAACCCCTCGCTGTTGGATCCAAAGTTTGTGTAGCCATACAACTCGAACTAGGCAGCTACAGAACATTACGAGCTACAACACTAAACCCCCTAATAAATTACATGCATATCCTTTTCTTACATTATCCTTATGAGGAATAATTATAACCAGCTCCATCTGTCTATGGAAAACAGACTTAAAATTACTCATTGCATATTCCTCTGTCAGCCACATAGCACTAGTAATTGTAGCCATTCTTATCTAAATACCATGAAGTTATATAGGAGCTACATCTCTAATAATTGCCCACAGCTTTACATTATCAGCACTGTTTTGCCTAGCAAATTTAAACTATGAACAAATTCCCAGCTGAACTATAATTCTAGCTCGGGGATTACAGACTTCTCCTTCTACTAATAGCATGATGACTTCTAGTGAGCCTTACCAATTTGGCCTTACCCCCAACAATTAGCCTAATTGGAGAACTATTTGTAGTTACATCATCATTTTCATGATCCAACATTACCATTATGCTAAGGAATTAACATTGTTATTGCTACCCTATATTAGCCATAACATCATGAGGCAAATATAAGTGCCACTTCAAAAATTTTAACCATCATTCATATGAGAAAAGGCTCTCATAGCCCTACATTTACTACCCTTCCTACTTTTATCACTTAACTCACAAATTATTTTGATGTCCATCTATTGTAAATATAGTTTAATAAAAACATTAGATTGTGAATCTAATAGTAGAAATTCAAAACTTATTTACTGAGAAAGTATGTAAGAATTAATTCATGCCTCCATGTATAAAAAATATGGCTTTTCAAACTTTTTTTTCTATTTTAAAGATCTTATTTGAGAGAAGCAAGAGTGAGTGAGCACATAAATGGGGGGAGGGGTAAAGGGAGAGAGAGAAGCAGACTCCCCACTGAGCAGGGATTCCCAATTCAGGCTCGATCCCAATACCCTGAGATCATGACCTGAGCCAAAGTCAGATGCTTAACCCACTGAGCCACCCAGGTGCCCTGTTTTCAGATTTTTAACAGATAGAAGTAATAATCCATTGGTCTCAGGAACCAAAAAATTGGTGCAACTCCAAATAAAGGTAATAAATCTATCGACATCTTATACTAAGTGCACTATGTTAACTTTACCAATCATAAAAATCTAAGATGTATAAAAGCATCTATATCCATACTGTGTAAAAATTATCATCTATGCCTTTATCCCACAATAGTCATTTACTCAGGCCAAGAAAAAATTATTTCACACTGACACCAAATAATCAAACCTTAAAACTATTGCTTAACTTTAAACTAGATTATTTCTCGGTGCACCTGGGTGGCTCAATTGGTTAAGCATCTTCTCTCACCTTGGGTCATGGTCCTGGAGTTCTGGGATTGAGCCCCACATTGAGCTCCCTGGTTAATGGGGAGTCTGCTTGTCCTTCTCCCTCCCCTACACCCATCCTTGTGCTCTCTCCTGTGTGCTCTCTATCCAAATAAATAAATGAAATCTTCAAAAAAAAAAAAAAAACTAGATCATTTCTCAATAGAATTTCTACTAGTAGCACATTTTGTTACATGGTCAAGTATAGAATTCTCTGTATGAAATATACATTCAGAGCCCAATATTAACCAATTTTTCAAATACTTAACATTCCTTATTACTAATCTAATCTTAGTCACTGCCAGCAACCTCTTCCAACATTTCATCGGATGAAAAGGAGTAGGAATTATGTCATTTCTACTAATTAATAATACACCTGAACAAATACAAACACTACTGTCCTCCAAACTATTCTATATAACTGCATTGGAGATGTTGAATCTATTATATCAATAGCATGATTGCTATTCAACGTAAAGTCATGAGATGTTCAACAAATTTTTAAACTCAACCTTAACTATGTTAATCACCTATTAATTGGATTTTCTGAAGCTATAACTGGCAAATTTGCCCAATTTGGCCTTCACCCATGACTTTCCTCAGCCATTAAGGGCCCTACACCCATGTCAGCCCTACTTTATTCAAGTGTCATAGTTGCAGCAGGTGGAAACTAATCTGTTTCTACCCATTAATAGAAAACAACAAAGCCACTCAAATATTAACACTGCCTAGGAGCTATCACCACATTATTTATAGCAATCTGTTCTAACTCAAAATGATATTAAAAAGAGTGTTGCTTTTTCCACCTCAAACCAATTAGGCCTAATGATATTAACTGTATTAATAGTATTAATCAACCATATCTAGCACTCCTACACAGTCCTGCGTTACAGTTTTTGGCTATTACGAACAAAGCTGCTCTGTACAAACTTTTATTTATTTATTTATTTATTTATTTATTTATTTATTTATTTATTTTTAATAGATTTTTTATTATTTATTCATGATAGTCATAGAGAGAGGAGAGAGAGGTAGAGACACAGGCAGAGGGAGAAGCAGGCTCCATGCCCGGAGCCCGACGCGGGACTCAATCCCGAGACTCCGGGATGGCACCCTGGGCCAAAGGCAGGCGCTAAACCGCTGAGCCACCAGGGATCCCCTGTACAAACTTTTAAGTATAATTCTTTGTGTGGATATATGTTTTCATTTTTTCTGGATAAATATTATAGAGTGTAATAGCGAAGTCATATGGCAGGTATATATTTAATCTAATGAGATACTGCCATTCAGTTTTCCTAAGTGGATTTACCAGTTTACGTTTATATTCCTGCTGTAGTTATGTGAGCATTGTAGTTGCTTCACATCCTTGGCAACCCCTGATATTGTCACTTTCTTACATTTGAGCCAATCTAGTGGGTGTGTAGAGATTGTGTATCTATTTTTCTAATGACTATTAATGTTGAGCATCTTTTCATGTAGTTAATTGCCATTCATTCTTCAATGTGAAGTTTCTTCTCACATTCTCACATTTGACTTTGTCAAATCTTTTGCCCATTTAAAAAAATTGGGTTGTCTTCTTTTCATTGAGTTGTAATAGTTCTTAATATATTCTAGATCAAAATCCTTATTATGTATATATGTATTTTTTATGTTTTTTAATGTTTTTTTTAATGTATATATGTATTACAAATATTATCTCCCATGTTGTGGCTTGTTCTTTAGTTTTCTTAATGATATTTGTCAAAGAGGAGAAGTTTCTACTTTTGTTAAAATACAATTCATCAGCTTTTTATTCTTATGGTTCATGCTGTTCATGTCCTAGCTAACAAATCTTGTATACTGCAAGTTTGCAAAGATTTTCTATGATGTTTTATTCTAAAAGTTTTCTTCCTTAAAGCTTTTATGTTTATAGCTGTCTTTTATACCTCAGTTAATTTTTAAAAAGATTTTATTGATTTACTTAAGAGACAGAGAGAAAACATGAGTGGGGGATGGACCAGGGGAAGAGGCAGAGGGAGAAGGAGAAGCAGACTCCTCACTGATCAGGGAACTTGCAGGAACCTGCAGGGTTTTTGATCCCAGGAACCTGGGATCATGACCTGAGCTGAAGGCAGATGCTCAACTGACTGAGCCACCCAGGTGCCCCCTGAGTTAATTTTTTTAATGTACTGTGAGGTAAAAGTTGGTGTTTTTCTTTCTCTCTCTTTTTTTTTTCAGTACCCTCTGATGAAAAAAACCCTTTTTTTTAAAAAAAAAAAAAAGTATTTATTCATGAGCAACACAGAGAGAGAGAGGCAGAGGAGACAGGCAGAGGGAGAAGCAGGCTCCATGCAGGGAGCCCGATGTGGGACTTGGTCCTGGGACTCTGGGATCACCCTCTGACCCAAAGGCAGACACGCTCAACCAACTGAGCCACCCAGGTGTTCCAAAAACCTTTCTTTCTCTGTGATTTCTTTGCTACCTTTGTAGAAAATAAGCATATGTGTTTATTTACATATGTATTTCTTTACTCCCTGTTCAATACCACTGATATATTGGTACATCCATGTATCAGTAGTATACTATCTTGATTACTACATCATTATAGTGTATCTTGAAAATAGCATAAATCTTTGAGTATATTCTCTTTAAAATTTGCTTTGGTAATGCTAGGTCTTTTGCATTTACATACAGATTTTAGAATTGTCAATTTTTTTTTTAATTTGCTTAAATTTTGACCGGAATTGCATTGAATTTTTAGATAAACTTGATAAGAATTGACATCTTGAAGGCACCTAAGTGGCTCAGTCAGTTAAGCATCTGCCTTCAGCTCAGGTCATGATCCCGGGGATCTGGGATCGAGCCCACATGGGGCTCCCTACTCAGCAGGCAGCCTGCTTCTCCTTCTCCCTCTGCTATTCCCCCTGCTTGTGCTCCCTGGCTCCTCTCTATCTGTCAAGTACATAAATTAAATCTTAAAAAAAAAAAGAAATCTTGACAATATTGACATCTTGACAATATTGTATTTTCCAATGCATGAATGTGGTACATTTCTTCATTTATTTTGACCTTTAATTTCTTTCAGCACTGGTTTATAGTTTTCAGTGTACAGATTTCACACATGTTTTAAAAGTTTATCCCTGGGATGCCTGGGTGGCTCAGTGGTTGAGGATCAGCTCAGGGCGTGATCCTGGGGTCCTGGGAAGGAGTCCCACATCAGGCTCCCGGCATGGAGCCTGCTTCTCCCTCTGCCTATGTCTCTGCCTCTCTTTCTGTGTCTCTCGTGAGTAAATAAATAAGATCTTTAAAAAATAAAAATAAAAAACAAAAACAAAAGTTTATCCCTAAGAATTTCATCATTTTGGGTTCTCTTAGAAGTGGAATTCTATTTTTATTGCATTTTTTCAATTTTTCATTGCTGGTCTGTAGAAATACAGTTGATTTTTTAACCTTGTGATCCGCAGTTTTGCCTAATTTTTTTATAGTTGTAATAATTTTATTGTAGACTTAAGATATTTTACAACATGATAATCTTTTTTTATTATAAATTTAGTTTCTTCAGTTGATACTGCTCTTTTCAGGTTTCCTACTGTTTCTTGTGTCATTTTTGGTAATTCATATCTTTTAAGGAATTTGTTTCATCTAAGTTGTCAGGTTTATTGACATAGAGTGTTTCATAATATTTCTTTATTGTGGTATCTTATTCCCTGATGATGGTCATTTGTGTCTTTTCCCCCCTGTGATCAGGCCTGCTAGAGATTTACCAGTATTATTGGCCTTTTTCTTATGACCCTGAGATCATGACCTGAGCTGAAATCAAGAGTTGCTGCCCAAGTGACTGAGGCACCCAGGCACCCCAAACTGTCAGTCTTTCTGTCTTTTGTGCTTGGAAATTTTAACAACAAAAGAATATTTTTTGTTTGTTTGTTTCTTGAAGTTTTGGTATACTTTGCTTGTAAAACCATTTGAGAGGGTACAAAGGTAGATCTTTATTACTTCTTCAGTTTCTTCAGTTGAAAGTTATTTGATTTTATTCCTCCTTCTGGAGTCAAATTTTAATTATTTGTATTTTCCTTAATTGTCCATTACATTCAGATAAGTAGTTCTCCAAGCTTGGTCTAGGGACCTCCAGGGTCCTTACAAGGGATCTATGAGGTCAAAGATATTTTCATAATAATATATAATTGCCTCTTCATTCTCATTCTCTCAGTAGTATGCAGTAGAGTTTTCCAGAGGCTATATGCTATGTACTGTTGCAGCAAATTGAATATAGAAGCAGATGTGAAAATAAAACTATCTTTTATTAAGACATGTTAAAGAGAATTGCAAAAATGTATCATAATGCCACAATTCTCATTAAATTGTTTTGTCTGAAAAATATAGTATTTTTTCATGTTTATGTTAACATGTAATGGATTTATTACTTTTGTTATTAATTTCAAATGAATTAAATATTTTAAAAATTCATTGTTTTAATTGCTAATATTTTTAATTGCTAATATTATAATTATTAATAGATATAACCAGCATAAAAAAAGCTATTTTGGTCCTCAAAAAATTTTAAGACACTAAAGAGTACTGAAACTAAACTGTTTGAGAACCACTGATCTAGATTTAAGAATTTAATTTTTTTTATAAAGATTTTATATTTATTTATTTATTCATGAGAAAGAGAGAGAGAGAGGCAGAGACACAGGCAGAGGGAGAAGTAGTCTCCATGCAGGAAGCCTGACATGGGACTCGATCCTGGGTCTCTAGGATCACGCCCTGGGCTGAAGGCAGCGCTAAACCGCTGAGCAACCTGGACTGCCCAAGAATTTAATTTTTTGAGGATGTATGTACTCTTCTGTAATACTTGAAATCTTTGAATAGAAAATTATGTACAGGTATATATATCTGCATCTGTATGTACACATACATTTTTGTCTTTACATATTTGTTGTGTATCCTTGTGTGCTTATGAGCAGAACCCCAACTTAGATGAAAGAACTGGCTTCATTGTCCACAGGCCAAGTTTCCAGAAGTGATTGATTGATTGATCTATCTATCTATCTATCTATCTATCTATCTATCTATCTATTTATTGAAGATATATTTATTTATTTATTCATGATAGACACAGAGAGAAAGAGGCAGAGACATGGGCAGAGGGAGAAGCAGGCTCCATGCCGGGAGCCTGACGCGGGACTGGATCCCAGGACTGCAGGATCACGCCCTGGGCCAAAGGCAGGCGCCAAACCGCTGAGCCACCCAGGGATCCCCCTACAGAAGTGATTTAGACTTGTGAGCTGGCAGGCTTCAGATAGGAAGCCTGGATGAAAAGAATAGGGTTTCCCAGCCCCAGCAGGAAGGGTGGGAGACTCCCTCAGGGAAGTTGTTCTCATAGACCAACTGGTGGTTGTGCTGGATTTTTTGAAACCCATGTTGTGCTCAAAGTAAGAATCCAGAAGTATCCCTAGATTGAGGCTTCATGGTCCAGAGTTTTGGCCACTGTAACTCCTATGCCTGGTATGTTTTGGGGGGCCTGCAGTCTATGCATACCAGCCATCTGTGCTCAGTGCACTCCCTTCTCCAATTCCACTGAGCTGGACTATTTGATCTTCTTGTCTATAAGGACTGTTCAGAAGCTTCTGCCTTTAACAGTACCCATGGAGCTGTTGCAGGGTCCAATTCCCTGGGCCCAGTACCTCCTACCTGCCACCTGTGCACCAGAAGCTCCTTCTGGGAAGGGTATCCAGCACAGTGTGAAGCAAAGAGTTTCTGGCTAAGATTAGAACCAGGAACAGGGTTATAGCCTGGTAAAACCTCAGGTTACGTTTTCAGGAAATGGACTGTTGAACAAAAGTTAGTTTGAAGGCAGTGAGATCCCAGACTAGAAAAAAACTTAATCCTGCTTGCTGTACTTTTGAAAATCATTCCCTTTATCCTGAAGTGTGTGTAGGCAGGTCAAGCAATTACCTGGATTTTTACAGTAGCCTCCTAGGAGCTGTCTCTGCTTCCATGCTTGTCCCTTATCACTTTAAAAAGTAAGTCAGTTTAAGTCCTTCCTTCATTCTCTCCATCAACCTCAGAGTAAAATCAAATTCCTTTAATTGCCTCCAAGAGCTTATACTGGCCCTTCCCTAGTACTGTACCTCAGTTCTTTGATTTCATCACTTGTTTCTCTCTTCTTCCACTGTTGGCTGAACATTGGTCTCCTCGCTGTTTATTCATGGGACACACCAGACACAACTGCCTCCACAGCCACAGCTTTTGTTTGCTGTTCCATCTGCCTAAAATGTCTCTTCTTCAGATATACTCATAGCGTATTCCCTCACTGCCTTCATTTCTTTCTTCAACAGTGTCCTTTTTGGTGAGGCTTTCCCTGGCTACACTCTTTGAAGTTGCAAATCCCTTCTTCCATTCCCCATTCCTCTTTCACTTTTCCCCACTCCATTTATCACTTTACACTGCATTTATTTCATTAAGATAGTATGTGACTTAATTTACTTGTTTTGTTCGTTTCCTCATTCTTGGCTATTAGTTTTACAAGGGTAAGAGTTTATATCTGCTTTGTTTACTAAGAGATGCCTAACACACATGGGCATGCACAATTACCTGCCACTGGCTGTGGTTACTCTGAACCATATTCAGCGTGTCTTGTCCACGCTGTGCAGGTCTCCCCAGCAGTAACAGTGGCAGTTTATATGTACACAAAGGTCAGAGTAAAAGGAAGAAATGGTGAATAGGAGGAAGGAGGTCCTACCTTCTCTTCTATCCCCCAGGGGCCCTCCCACTTTTTATCTTTGCTGAACAAACAGAAAACCTTTGAGGTTGAGATAATATACAGTGGAGAAAGAAACAGAGAAAATTATGTTCCAAAATAAATGACAGTGTATTCTGTACTTTCTATCATGTTATTTTAAAAGAATAAAAGAAAATGAGGGGGAAAACCCCAAACCTTCTCCAACTATGTGGTTCTAGTACCTTTTTTGATTTCTGTTGGTGTTTGCTTATACTAAGATGCAGTAAGTGATTTTCGAACTTGTTTGCTTCTATATCCTTCTCCTCCAAAAGAATTTTGAGAAAATATGTACGCCCTCACATATTTTTGAATTGACATCTAAAATATTTCAATTATAAGTCGAATTGGTAGTAAAGCATATCACTTTTAAAAATGTTTCCATTGGGGCAACTGGGTGGCTCAGTGGTTGAACGTCCAACTGCCTTTGGCTCAGGTCATGATCCCGGGGTCCTGGAATTGAGTCCTGTTTCTCCCTCTGCCTGTGTTTCTGCTTCTCTCTCTCTCTCTGTCTCTCATGAATAAATAAAAATCAAATCTCAAAAAAATGTTTACATTGGAAGGAATTCATGGGGTTGGATTTTCTTTAAAAAAACAAAACAAACAAACAAAAAAAACTTGAGCCCATCTCTCTCAAACAAACAAATAAAAAACCAAAAAAGGTAATGGAAATAGAATAAACAAGATTAGGGCAGCCCCAGTAGTGCTGCCATCAGCCCAGGGCCTGATCCTGGAGACGCGGGATCAAGTCCCACCCACGTCAGGCTCCCTGCGTGGAGCCTGCTTCTCCCTCTGCCTGTGTCTCTGCCTCTCTCTCTCTCCTCTCTGTGTATTCTCATGAATAAATAAATACAATCTTAAAAAAAAAAGAATAAACAAGATTGGCCTAATGGTAACTTGAAGCTGCTCAAAGAGTGCATGGGAATTCATGTATTATTCTTTCTACTTTTGTGTTTATTGTTTTGTTTTCTTCCTTTCACATTAGAGATTTTTACTAAATGCTTAGCGATCTTTGTCTATTCATTGTTAAGCATGGGGCATTTAGAAAGTGATTGAGAGTTATGTCTATGCCGAGCAGGATAGTGGGGCTTGTTGACTGGGTTTTATTGGAGGAGAACAGGTGGTAAACTGACTTTTTACATGGAGAGACCTATGTAATTTCTGAAAGTTTTCCCCTCAGAAACCATCCAGTTTATCCAAAGATGAATCTTCTAATCTTCTGTCCAAAGAGTTATAAGTTTGGCTGCCTGTTTGCCCAGTGCAGGTAGGAAAGGGAGCTGCAGGTCTCTAGGCAGACTAGAAACTCTCACTGAACCCTCCTGTTTTCCTTTGCAGGGCTTTCCTCTGTCTGTCATCTTGCCAGGGGCTTCTGAGTGTAGAAACCTCTAGTTTGGTTTCCAGAGTAGAAATCTCCTCCTGATTGGTGTCAGGGAGAGGACTGGGGGGTCTGTCCATTCCTTCCACAAGCCATTAGCCATTCCCTCTGTTACCAGTTTCACCCTGTGTTGTCTGGCTCCTCCAATCCTCGGTTTTGCTGAGTTTGCAGAGGCAAGTATTTCCCTTAAGGATCAGCTTCCTGGGCTCTGCCACTTTCCACTCCTGCAGTCCCTTTTTGTCTTTCATATATGCAGAGTTGGGGTGATAAGTAATTTTGTTGTTGTTGTTTCATTGTAGATGGAACTATTTTTTCTGTTTCTCATTCTCCATCTGATTTTGAGATGATTTTTCAAAGGAGGTACAGACAGAAAGGGCTTTAGTCCACCACCTTGAAGTCACAAGTCTTTATTTTATAATAACAAATTACTTTTGCATATTTAAAAAGTAATACCTAAATTTAATTTTTTTAAATTTTTATAAATTTTTTATCCCTAGGAATATACCTAGTAGCAAATCAGGTTCAACACACAGAATGATTTCAGCCTTGTAGTTTTCCTGTGATAACTCGGAATAATTTTTAAATAGTTATCTTCATAGAATTCTTGAGTTATTTATTGAAGAGACCTTTTTCAACAATTAATAGATCTCAGCAATTAACAATTAATTTGTCTCTTTGGTATTCTAAAAGTTAACATTTACTATTAAAAAATGTTTTTCTGGTTAGTAATTTGGAAGCAAAATTGTATTTGACTTGACATTGAGCTTTTGATACACTGAAGTCTCTTGAATCTGCAAAGTTACTTTACGTTAACCTGTATGTCAGTGAGAATGCTAGTTCTCTAAAATCAAATTCTAGGAGGAAGAGTATTTGCATCCTCAGCCACACCCAGTGGCTAACAGATATTTGTTGAGATGTCTTTGTTTCACTGTTAACTCCAGAGTTACCTGAAATTCAGTTGCCAAGTCACCTTCTCATTAGCATATGACACTAAAGGACAAGACTGAACCATATCTTTATTATTAAACTTTTAAATTTGAGTATATTTGACACATAATGTTACATTAGTTTTAGGTGTACAATGTAGTGTTTTGATGAGTTTATACATTATGCTATGTTCATCGCAAGTGTAGCTCCCATCTGCTCTGATACATCTCTCTTATGACATAATGATATTATGTATGACCATGATATAAGACTATATTCCTTATACTGTACCCTTTTTTCCTGTGATTTATTCATTACATAACTAGAAGGCTGTGTCTCCCACTCCCCTCCACCTATTTTACCCATCCCTCACCCTCCTTCCCTCTGGCAACCATCAGTTTGTTCTCTGCATTTATAGGTCTGATTCTGCCTTTTGTTTCTTTATTCATTTGAGTGTGTGTTTTTTGTTTTTTTAGATTTTACATGAGTGATACCTCTCTTCATGTCTATCCCAGAGCCTTTTTTTAAAACATTTATTCATGAGAGACACAGAAAGAGAGAGGCATAGACATAGGCAGAGAGAGAAACAGACCTCCTGTGGGAAGCCTGATGCAGAACTGGATCCCAGGACCCTGGAATCACGCCCTGAGCCAAAGGCAGATGTTCAACCAGAGTCACCCAGGTGCCCCTATCCCAGAGCCTTTCATTCATGGAAGCTGTTCTGTCTTTTCTGATCCCGCTTCCTACCTCCATTCCTACCCCACCTTCCCACCCCCACTGAATTTCCTTTTGTGATTATTTCCAATTGAATCCTTCAGAGCTAGGCACACATCAGCACCTAGAATATTGGAAAATACAAGAGAAATTTTCTTTCTTAAAACTCACAACTTAGAGAATTCCCCTGGGAACTAGGTCATTAGAGCTGTACAACCTAATTTGGCCCACAGATTCATTCTGTCTTTGCTGATTTGTTCTTAGTCTTCCCCTCTTGCATGTCAAAAATAAAAAGTTCAATCTTTTTAATGCTATCCCAAGGATTGTATTACCAGCAGTAGTAGGAAAAGCTGGAGTGAGAAGGATTTATGTCTCACTCCATTTTTCCCCCCTGAACCCTATAGGGAAAGATAATGTAGAGGATATGGGTGGGTTTTCAAACATAGCTGATAAGTTTCATTCATCAGAAGAGATACCCAGACTCAGTCTGTTAGTCATTACATCAGACATCAGTGACCCGGGAAAAGAAGAGTGAGGTTGGGATCCCTGGGTGGCATAGTGGTTTGGCGCCTGCCTTTGGCCCAGGGCGCGATCCTGGAGACCCGGGATCGAATCCCACATCGGGCTCCCGGTGCATGGAGCCTGCTTCTCCCTCTGCCTGTGTCTCTGCCTCTCTCTCTCTCTGTGTGACTATCATAAATAAATAAAGAAAAAATATTAAAAAAAAAAAGAAGAGTGAGGTTGAGGCAGCCAGGTGGTAGGGGTAGGAGACATGAGCAAGGAGTCTTTACCTCAGCTAGGTGGTAGAGACCAGCAAAGGTTATAGGATTGCATTCTCTTCCCTCCTCTCTTACCTACCTCTTTCTGCCACCATGCCTGCCACCAACCAACCCTGACACAAAGTGAGGAGCGGGCTTTGGTGAGGCAGATGCTCATGGTTGTAGCAGGCTAGGGGACAGGGAGGGAAAGAAGGAAAGGTTAGGGAGGCATCCTGGGCGGGAAGAAGAAGGGAGAGGTACTGTTGTTACTGACCTTGTTGTTTAGCATAATTCCCAGTTGCCTATTTGTGTGCCAGTAGAATAACTAAATGTATGTATGTGTATGTGTAGTTGTTGGGAAAAGAGAGAATAAGGAGTAATACCTCTAGTTGATCACACAACTATTGTCATTTTCTTGTTGGTACAAATCTATACTATCTCTGTTATTTATAAATGAGTCCAGGAGATGTGTAGGGTTTGAAAGATTTTTAGAGTTTTAAAAAGGGCATTAGTGGTAATTTAGAAACCTTGGTATCACTGCTGGTCACCAAGTCCTGGCAGTCTGTCTCAGTTATCTCTCACAGCTTTGTACTCCTCTGCATTCCTACACTATATATTATCATATATATAGGATTATATATATATATACACATATGTGTGTGTGTGTATATATATATATATATATGTATATATATATATAAAATAATGAAGTAATTTGGTATAAGAGCTATTTTTTTTTCCTGAGCCAACGCATAAGGAAAAATGATAGTATGCAGATGATGCATATATTGTGACTTGATGAATTACAGAAGATCAAATGTCAAAAAAAGATCGAATGTTGTCCATTCTTTGTCCAGCCGTGGGACTTTGCATGTGCGTAAATGTGGCACTTCTTTTGTTATGGTTTCATTCTTTGGAGTCATGCCTTAGCTTGGCACTTAAAACTTGCTGACCTTTCCAGTTTCATCTCTAGTTGTTGAACATCTACTCACATTTATGCACACGTTATAAATACCCTAGGCACCAGCTTTTACTGAATTGTAGCCCCCCAACATGCCATTTTTAATGCCTCTGTCTCTCTATCCTTTCTTCCTGCCACCTCTGCTTAAATCAGCCTCAATTTCTGGTACTACTGTTACACACTCTCATTGTTTGGTGCTTGATGAACCCCCATCTCAGAACTCTATGCTCTAAAGCCATTCCCAGGCATAGATTTTCCATGGTTGTGTGTGTGTGTGTGTGTGTGTGTGTGTGTGTTTGTGTGTGCGTGTGCATGCATGATATACAAGAGTACACAGCACTTTAGCAAGCAGGTTATTCAACTGCTCTATCTAGTACTTGCCTAGAATCCTCCAGCAAAGTTACAGCAGAGTCCAGGATTAAGTTGTGTGGTTCCTGAATTTTCAGGAGGTGACATGCTGCCTTTGGTACCAAATTTGATTAAACTTGATAACTTTAATGCCATTTGGTTCTGTTGGGGAAGAAGAATTAAATTGCTTACTCTAGAGAATGATTTTTTTCCCACTGACTAAGGAATAGAACATTTATTAAAATTATCTTAGGACCTGAAAGAGAGAAATGTACTTTTCTTCCTCAGCAGAAGCAGGTCCAGGACATTATTAGCACGTAGTAAAAATTGAATAATTGAGCAACACTGACTTCTTTGGGATTCAGCCTCCTAGCCCCTGCTGTGTGATTAGTTCTGTCCAACCTGCTGGCATGCTTGAGCAGAAAGCCTGCGGAGGATTAAGAAGGAAAAACCCTTTAGCAAATCTCAGGTACTGAAGACATTTGATTTAATTTTATATGTTACACATGGTAATCTGGTTTCCCTTGGCAACCTCCAGTTCTGCCCTACTTTATAATCAGAGGATGGCAGGACACTGCAGATTTGATGGCATCACCTGAAAGTGACTGTAGAAAACAGAATTTGCCTCAAAAAAGGAGAGAGAAAGGTCACTTAAAAAAGGACAGAAGAATCTTCACCCTCTTAAAGAAAGGACAGATAGCTCTCTGTAGCTTACATACCCATGAGGATTTTGGGACTTCTTATAGCAGAGCAGTTTGGGAAGTGAGGGAGAGGATTGTAAATTTCAAGTCTTGTAAATTTTTTTTTAAGATTTTATTTATTTATTCATGAGAGACACAGAGAGAGGCAGAAACATAGGCAGAGGGAGAAGCAGACTCCCTGTGGGGAGCCTCATGTGGGACTCAATCCCAGGACCTGGGATCACAACCTGAACCAAAGGCAGATGCTCAACCGCTGAGCCACCCAGGCATCCCAAGTCTTGTAAATCTTTTAAGGGATGGTAATTTTATTGCAGTTAAGGTTTTAATTTTAAAAATGACAGTAATAGGTAACTATTTGTTAGGTACATGCCAGGAATCTTACTTGATTCCTTACATATACAAGTTTGTTAAATCCCCACAATCTCCCTTCAAGGAGAATATTAATATCCCTTTATGGATAAGAAAACAGATATTTATTGATCTCTTAAAGTATGGAGGCTGGAGGAAGGTGGGGTAATATTGACTATAAGGTTTCAGTTTGGGGAGATCATTCTTCACATTTTTTTTCTTTAATCTTAACGTCCTATAAGTCTTAATAGCCTCTATTCTAAAACAGTTATACTGGGGATCCCTGCTTCTCCCTCTGCCTGTGTCTCTGCCTCCGTCTCTCTCTCTGGGTCTCTCATGAATAAATAAAATCTTAAAAAAAAAAAAAAAAAAAACCAACAGTATAGTAATTCCTACTAATGGTGACCTTTAGCCATCCAGAATAGTTTAAGTTACATTCATCTTAGTCAAACTCTTTCATTTTACCCAATAAGAAAACTGAGTGCTGGGGATCCCTGGGTGGCTCAGCGGTTTAGTGCCTGCCTTCGGCCCAGGGCATGATCCTGGGGTCCTGGGATCGAATCCCACGTCAGGCTCCCTGCATGGAGCCTGCTTCTCCCTCTGCCTGTGTCTCTGCCTCTCTCTCTCTCTCTCTGTCTCTCATGAATAAATAAAATCTTAAAAAAAAAACTGAGTGCCAGAAATTTAGTAAAGCCTAAAAACCAGATCTCCTGACTCCTAATAATTTGTGTATTATTATACCATGCCCATATCCTTTTTAAAGAGGGCTTGAGTAAATGGAAGGAAAGAAGGATGGAGTCTTTTAGTACTATCAGTGGCATTAGGTTGAGCTACAAAGTAAACAAACTACTGAATCAGAAGGTACTGATGAGATGTTTAGGCATTGGGAACAGTTCTAGTTCTTATTTGACCAGTCATTAATTTATTCTGCTTGGCTCATGTCTGAACAACGTAATACACTTAAGAATTCCAAATGATTGCAAGTCTTTAAGTGTCTAGTGCCCTACTGGTCATTTGAAGTTAAAAAAAAAAAGGACAGGATTCTACATATGAACCACAACATGTATGTGTGTGTGTTGGGGGGCATATCTTGAGGTAGATGTGAGCAATAATGAATGGCCACATTTGTGAGAGGTGATGCAGAGACTACATACGGTATTTTATCAACTTACACATGTATGCTCCTGTCATGTTCACAAAATGCTATATACTGAGGTAGGACATGTCATTAGCTCTCTGTAAAGTGACAGCTTTGGGAGCCTATTGGCAAACAGAAATCTTCGTGTCACATACTTTACTATGTAAAGCATTTTATATGAATTTAACCCTTATAACTGTGATGGTGTTACTGTCTCCATTTTAGCAACTTTTTTCAGTTTTTGATTAATTCTTCCCAGAACATTTTCTCTAACATTTTATATTGAGAATTTTTCAGTATACAGGAAGGTTGAAAGAATTGTACAGTGAACACCCATACACCCAGCTAGATTCTATAGTCATTACTATTTTTCTATATTTCCTTTATTATAGATCTTGTCATCAGTTTATCCATCCACTCATCTTTTTGTTATATTCTGAAGTGAGTTACAGATATTGTTACATTTTACTTCTAAACACTTACATGTGGATATCATTAATTAGAGTTAAAAATGTGGTAGCCCTATTAAAACACAAAACTGAGGCCTTCAATTCTGTTTGGGGGACATAGTATATCCTAGGTCACTTTTGGCCTTCGTCTGTGAAATAGGAAGATATTTTAAGAAAAAAGTAAGTTACCTGTGTGAAACACTTATACCTCATTAATGAGATAGAAATCTGTAGGGAGGAGGAAGATACCCCTGTTGAGTTCCTAGGCCACAAGCAACCCAGCACTGAAAAGTGGCATCTTATCTCATTTCTGATTTTAAATGACAATGAGATCATTGCCACATTTCTGAACATTAACTCCTCCCCTAAAGAGGAGAGTTTGATTAACAAATTTTTAAGTACTTTAGTAATGATACTGGAACTTCATTTCAATGAACATTTTCCTCCTTTTCTCTTTTTCCGGGTGTGACTAAATTGCTTACAGCATGCTACATCGTTGCTGGTAAAACAGGAAATGGGGTAAGTAATTAGGTAGGTAAGTAATTTAAATTGATCATTTAAATAAAAGCTACCTGAATCTTCAAGTACTTTTACTACTACTATCTCTTTTAAAAGGAAGTTCACTAGCTCCTAGAGAGATTAACAGAAAAAAAAATTATTTTATGAATTTAGGTGTCAACCTTGTTTAATCAGTTTATTTGAATGGCATATTATTGATATTCTATTAAAGTGGATTCATTGTTTTGTAGATTTAAATGAATGTAAGTACATATTTTATATTTATACATTAGGTGCTTATATAATGTAACTTGGCAACCTATTATAAAAGAATAAATTTTATACTAGTCTTATAAATTAAATTATAAAACTACACTATGAAAGATAAAGTAAAATCCTACTTACAGCAGAACAACAGTGAGTTTATCTGGGTATAGACAGTCCACAGTCCTTTATCTGAAACTCTTGGGGACCAAATGTGTTTTAGAATTGAGAATTTTTTTAGATTTTAGAAATGTATCTGGTATGAAATACCATATTTAACATACCCCTTCCCTCCATGGTTTGAGGTGGTACTCCATAATCAAACACGTTAATATTTCTGCAGTGAAACATGAATATTCACACTAAGCCTGTTACACAAAGTATCCAAACAGCCTCACATGTTCAAGTCAGTGTTAGGTTGCCAACTGAGTTAAGAAAAAAATCTTTAATTTTCCAGACCTTTTTGGATTTTGAAACTAAATATTCTATACCAATATAAAAAAGGGGCCATGTGACTACTGGAAGATTCCTGTGTACTCTGGAGAGAAAAGCACAGAGAGAAGTATAGATTTCTGTATTATAATCTTGTTTGGTTTTAAAAAGTAATTGATTTGGCTTTTTTGTTTATTTTCGATTTCACATCTGCTTTTCTGAAATGGTAATAGCAGCATATCTATCCAAGGTTTTGGGGTTTAGTTAGGTTATGTTAAATTAGTCTCAAATGCTTGTGATTCTGGCATAATAAAATTTGATCCTATGTTTGAGAAATTTCTTAGCATAGCCAAGGCATGTTTCCAGTTCTCATCGACATTGGTTGTGAGTTGCTGCTGTATTCTTTATTGAAGAATTTCAAACTAAGTTTAGCTCTTCCAAAAGATCCTGTTTGATATAGAGATACTGGCACAGAAAAAATAGCAAGTACTAATCTTTTCCCTCAGTATCTGTAGTTCATTCTACATTCAAAATATTGTAGAGAAGGACACACCTGGGTGGCTCAGTGGTTGAGCATCTGCCTTTGACCCAGACCATGATCCTGGGGTCCTGGGATCGAGTCCCACATCAGGCTCCCCCAAGGAGCCTGCTTCTCCCTCTGCCTGTGTCTCTGCTTCTCTCTTTGTGTGTCTCATGAATAAATAAAATTTAAAAAATATATTGTAGAGGAATTGCCATTAAGGAATTCAAAGAATTTAGAAATTCAAAGAATTTAGATTCAAAGAATTTAGAAAAATTAATTGTGCTCGGATATTTTGATTTATCTTTCCTCTGGAATGGTTGTCATGTTGTATCTATAGCAAAAGTGATTGCAGTTGGTATCCTCATCAGTAGTTACCTGACAGGGGAGAGAGGGAAATGTAGTTACTGACTACTCAATTGGGACTGAATTTACCTCAGTGACTACTAACTCCTCTAGGACCATCAGGGATATGCTAAGGACCTCTGTGAAAACTCCCGAAATTATATTAGAAAAGTTAGTAAGGCACATTGAATTTACAGGATTGAAAATCTGGCATTTTGGGATGCCTGGTGGCTCAGTGGTTGAGTGTCTGCCTTGGGCTCAGGGCGTGATCCCGGATCCCCAGACCAAGCCCCACATCAGGCTCTCTGCGGAGAGAGCCTGCTTCTCCCTCTGCCTGTGTCTCTCTCTGTGTTTCTCATGAATAAATAAATAAATAAATAAATCTTAAAAAAAAAAAAAGGGGGAAGAAAATCTGGCATTTTAAGTGTTAAATTTTTGTCTTGTTTAGAAGGTTAAGGTTTCCAAGATGTCTATTAACCTCTTTCTACTAGCCCTTTTCTCTGGAAGGAAAAAATACCTATAGTTTTGTTTTGTTTTTTAAACTGGACTAAGGTGTCTAAATATATTTCAAAGACTATGAAGGATTTAAAATACCAGTTTTCTTAAATACATGAATAATGTTTTAACCCATATTTAGCATTTTTTTAAAGATTTTATTTATTTATTCATGAGAGACACAGAGAGAGAGGCAGAGACACAGCCAGAGGGAGAAGCAGGCTCCATGCAGGAGCCCAGTGTGGGACCTGATCCCGGGACTCCAGGATCACACGCTGGGCCAAAGGTGGCGCTAAACAGTTGAGCCACCCAGGGATCCCTTAACCCATATTTAGGATTGGTTTTTGCTGCAACCCTTTCACTCTCTAGAGTCTAAAGAATGTTTAAATAGTTTTCTATCCTTGTGTTTTCTATTTCAACTTTTTATCCTTTAAAATGTGTTCTCATACATTAATTACTTTTCAACTGTGATGCTATTTTATGCAAATATCACTGAACTCTTGATACAATATCAAGATAGTCTTTTAAAATACTTAAAATGGGTCAGCCCCAGTGGCCCAGCGGTTTAGCGCCACCTTCAGCCTGGGGTGTAATCCTTAGAGATCCGGGATCGAGTCCCACATCAGGCTCCCTGCATGGTGCCTGCTTCTCCCTCTGCCTGTGTCTCTGCCTCTCTCTCTCTCTCTCTGTCATGAATAAATACAATCTTTAAAAAAATAAAATAAAATGCTTAAAATGTTTCTGATAGAGAATTAAGAACAGTTTAAGAAGCTCAAACAGTGTTTCAATAAGTTCTTGAATGTAGAGAGTAATTTGATTATTTGTCAGATATAGGGTTTATCTGGGTATTTCATCATAAACTACAATACCAAAGCATATGAAAGCATTCTGTGTAACCAGTTATATACTCTTAGCTGGATATAGAATATGTACATCAACTATTTGTTAATTTGTGTTCTTAGAGGAAAGTCGACTTTATATATTTTTTAGATCAATTAAATTTAGCCATTAGCTAACTTACTTTTTGTTTTCTACCTGCAGTTAGTAGTGACATTTTGTCTTCAAGAATTAAATTACAATGAATATTTGATACAAGTAGTCATTTCTGTGAAATTGGACATAGAAAAAATGATTCACAAGTTGGTCCTACCATCTCTTTTGTTAAAAGCAGACCTATATATAGCCATAAGACCGATTTGTCATTTTAATTATTTGAATGATGTGGACTTGTTAATTCATTAGTGATATCATAGTATTCTCAGCATAGCAAAGCAGTTTTAGTAATATCATACCATGCATGTTTTTCTTTCTTTTTACTTCAATTACTTCCTTTTTAAATATTTATTTTTGGTAGGCTCCATGCCCAATGTGGGGCTTCAACTCATGACCCTGTGATCAAGAGTCACATGCTCTACCAACTAAGCCAGTTAGGCACCCTCTTCAGTTCCTTTCTATAACAATTTTAGGTTACAAACTAAAACCTAGAGATCATAACTGAGACTCTCCCAAACCTATTTGTTGGTTCATGAATAGATTTGGGAGGAATGTCAGAATTTTATTCAGACATTTTTCTTATGTTAAATTGATAAGCGTTTTAGCACATTGATACTTTAGGATTTAATGTTTCTTCTTGGACAGTTAAGTATAGCTTTTACATTGACTTCCCAAAAGTAAGCCACATTATCAGGAAGAAAGTAGATACAAACCTTTTTAGTCTGGATGAGATTATTGTAATACACAGTGTTGTTTCTGAGTGATAAACAATCCCTTCTGTTCTACCTTACTGGCTTCTGATGTGTAAATCCTGGAATCTGGCAGTGGTGGCTCAGAAATACTCCTTAGTATACTTTTGTCTTTGGAGTTTGAAAACTGTTTTATATACCATATTAAAAAGCTGTTTTTAGATTCTACTAGATTATAAGGTCCATGAGCTGAGGAATTTTTGTCTGCTTGTTCTCTGCTTTCTATCTAATGTGTAAAATAGTGCCTGGGACATAGTAGGCAATCAATTAATATTTTAAAATAATTGCATAAATTCTTGCCTTTATTAGAAAAAGTGAAATTTTTCATGTCAGTGAATTAATTTTTATGTTATTCAGAAAGCAGAGTCTGTCGCTGGGAAGAAATGATATAGTGCAGCTAAAAGAAGCCTACAAATGGATAACTCACCCCCTGTTTTCAGAGGAACTGGGTGTTCCCATTGATGGAAAGGTATTGGGTCATTAACATCGTCAATTTCAATCTCTGGTTTTACCAGTTTTACTTCATTATATGGCAGAGTATTGATTAGCCAAAAAAAAATCTTCTCTTTAAATAACTCAATGGAGAATTTTTAAGCTTTTAAAATATTAATTTCCAGCCGTCTTAAATTGAGAAAGATTTTATTTTTTTAAGACTCCTTTGTGATCTAAGACACTTATGAGTGTAACAAATGTTGTGTACCCTAACTGACTTTAAAAGATTAGAATTAAATCTGAGCCTTTAATATGTTTATAGTTTAATTGGAGAGAGACATATACTGATAAAAAGCAATATATAAGTAACTATGAATAAGTATAGAGTCAACTCTAGACTATTTAAATTTGGTTATCTGTGGCTAATCTTGTTTTCAAATATAATCAATCAACTACAGTGAACATGGGTTCAATTTCTCCCACCTTGTTGGTATCTCAAGTCCCTCTATTTAATTTTAGGTAAAGACTGCCTTTGAAACTAGACCACTTAACCATCTCCCCTGTTCCAGAATGGACCTTGCCTCAGTCTCCAGAATGGACTGAATTTTAGGCATGTGGAAACAGGATATATTCCCAGCTCATCTTAAATTAGATTTTAATAGTATAGCCTCATTGCTTCATCACTGTGCTTGAAGGAAATTCCATGACTATCAGACACACCTCTATTCAAGTAAAATCACAAACCCATCTTTCAAAGATAAATAATTTAAAAATTTTTTTCACCATTCAAAATTATATAGCTCTGTTTCCCTCTGTTAGTAAGAATAAATTCTGTCTTTTAAACTGAATACTGACAGAATAGAGAATAAAACCACTTCACACATATATGGAGGGGAAATGAGGTAATGAAAGTACTTTGGAAATTAGAGAAGTCATTGATGCAAAATATTTTTACCTCAAACTTCAGTTTTGAAGTACAAGTAATTTTACATGTCAAACCAGTGAGAACAGAAAATAGAAAACAAAAGATGCAACAGTGGTCTAATAGATTCACAGTGAGTGAAGTTTTCTTGAGTAAAAGCAGTGTCTTTAATTTTACTTTGTAAATTAGAGAGCAAAAAGAAATTTAGGTATTCAGTATTGTGATTCTAGAGTAGCTAATATGCTTGTTGACAATCTAATGCAATCAGTATATACAGAAATAATAAAAGATAAAATTGTTACATGGTATGGCATTTATTGTTTTTCTCAATGTGGAATTTTGTTCTCTATGGAGATTAATATATATAGAGTATGAAATTGTGCTTTTTTTTGTATGCAAGGATGTTCATTGTAGAATTTTTTAATAACAGAAAAGTTTACAACTTAAATGTCCAACAGTCCCTAGAGTTGAAAAGATGAAAAGATGTCCACAACATAATCTTCACTAAGTAAAGCAATTTTCCAAAAGTATGTTTAATATCCTAAGAAGTATATATGTTTATGTTTATATTCATAAAAATGCCAGAAAGAAATACACCAAACTGTTACTACATTCTACCTCAGTGGTGTGGGATTAAAACTCCATTCTGTTTGATTATTTTATAATTTGTATGTATCATTTTTGTAATAGAAAATTAAGAACTCTCTTTTGAAACTCAAAGCCACTAGGAAGTTTGAGTTCTTAAAGCATCATAAAAAAATAAAAATAAAAATAAAGGCTCCCACAGAGATTTTAATTTTAAGCATGTGTATAAAATGCTTTTGCTTTGCTAATAATTCTAATCATAGTATTAACAGGAATAATTTTTCTTTCGGTTATCTCTTTCCAGTTCCCTGAATTCTCTTTCATCTTCACATCAAATTCATATACATGCACATAAATCATTACAAATTTATTTTAAATTTGTTAGAAAAAATTTTTTTTGGTAGAATCACTAGTGATTGAGCTATAGAAGTAAAAAAACAAAAAACAAAACTATTTCCTTCCCCCTGTCCTGTGAACAAGCTGATTTGAGAACAGTAGTATTTCCAGTTTTCCTTGTCACTCTTTCTGAGCCAGTCTTTGAGAGTCAATTTCTATTTCCATTCATAAGTGGTTAGATGTTGGTTTCCTTTTGCTCATTTTTAAACTCTCTTTATAATTTTTAGAGCTTGTTTGAAGTAAGTGTGGTCTTTGCTCACCCAGAAACAGTTGAGGATTGCCACTTCCTGTAAGTTGCTACTAAACAACAATGTCAATTGTATAACAATGTTAATGCTTTCTGGTTTTCATGAAATAGTATTCCTCTTTGTAGTGAGCATATCAGAATTTGTCATGTCTAAGGTTTAAAATGTGCTAATATAAGGGTGTAGGCATACCAGCACAGCTAGTATAGGGATTCATTTTGTCTACTCCTGATATCTTGAGTTTCATATATATATGAAATATATTTGAATTACATTCACCCCAAAATAAATTGATTGACTTTTTTTATTAACTTGAATTTTACTTAGACGTGCGATATGCCCAGAGTGCTTCAAGCCAGCAAAAAACAAACAGGTAAGGATTCCTTCTTTTTATTCTTTATTGAGTTTTGTCTGAGCTGAATATTCAAATTAACAACAAAATAATATCCGTTAGAAATGCTGGCAGTGTATTATACTAAGAATCGTTCTTTAAATATTTCTATTTGCTACATTTATTTTTTTTATTTTTTTCAACTCTAAACACCTTTGCCTCTAGCTAGGAAGTCATAACACAAACTATCTCATATTTGTGTCACTGTCTGGCTTGTTTCCCTGGTGTTAAATTTAGAAGCAGTGTTTCAATGATGTTACTGTTACCCATTTGGGGGAAATTTGACTTTTAGGTTTTAATCTCAAAATTACATCATTGTGGAAAATCCATGTTAATTGTTAGCATTCCGGGGATCCCTGGGTGGCTCAGTGGTTTGGCACCTGCCTTTGGCCCAGGGCGCAATCCTGGAGTCCCGGGATCGAGTCCCACTTCGGGCTCCTGGCATGGAGCCTGCTTCTCCCTCTGCCTGTGTCTCTGCCTCTCTCTGTCTCTCTCTCTGTGTCTATCATAAATAAATAAATAAATAAATAAATAAATAAATAAATAAGTAAATAAATAAATAAATCTTTAAAAAAAATTGTTAGCATTCCAAATTTTGTCTAATATTCATTTTCTAGGAATTAGTATTTAAGAAATATAATCCAAAATAAATTATTTTACTTAAGACAGTCTGAATTAATATGGCCAATTTCAGGCTACATTTGCAAAAGGTCATTTTATTCTGACTTTCCTTTATTTGATGTGAGCTGGTCTTGAGCATGTTAATGAGCAAATTAGTTAGCATGTACTTCTAGTTTCTACTATGCCAAGATAGAATGGCATGGCAATGATCATGGGAAGCTTTCATGCCACAGATACTTAGCTGGTTTTATGCAGAGACTCAGGCATTCTTAGTTTTACTAATATCCTTTTGGTTGTTAAAAAATATAGAAGTTCATTGCCAAAGATACATCTGTTGGTCTTTACTCTTGCTTTGACTAATTGCTGAGCCTTTTGGAACTGGGAATGGGGCAGGAGGTGGGGGAGTGGGTGAGAAGAGTCTGTAACATTTGTCAAATGCCCTGTGCAGAAATAATTACAAATACAGATAACGCCTAAAGCGCTGCTTCCCACCTTTCTCACATCATGGTACACCTAGAACATTACCGTGTTCGTTTGGTGCCCTGAGGGTAACAAATGAAGTTGCTCTAAGTTGGAAGCAATAGGCTGGGAGTTCTTGCTGTCCAGGCCCTGCTCCTCTGCCTTTGTGAATTAGAGGGCTCAACATCTTGAGCACAACTACAGCTTATTGCTTTACCATGCCATTGAAAGGCTCTGTCTAAATGACCTATAGCCATATTTATATTGAAGATCTTATTTCAGTTTTTGTTATCTTTGAGGAAATGCACAAGTATCAGCACCAAATAATAGAATAAGGAAATTTTTGTCAAAGCATGAGACACCACATCATTTGGCCAGTAGTGTAGGTGTTTGTTGCTGGAAGCAAGTTAAATGACCTTTTGAGATTCTTTCAGGCTTAAGATTTCATATCTTAACAAATAGGCACTAATTTTTCAGTTTTAACTCTATATTTTGGGGTTTAGGAAATCATTGATTTGTTGATAAACTCTTGAAGTGCCTACATTGTGCCTCTTTATAGCCAAGTGTAATTTCTCAAAACAGAAGAGACAATTGTGATTTATCATAGTAAACTATGTATATATGCACTAATTTCTTCTAGTATATCTACCATGTGGTTTGGCTTTTCTATCTTAAAAAGTCCAGTGTGGGTCATTTGTTGTAGATGAATTTGTTTAATTTTTCTGTGGCTGGTGAGTAATAATGAGTCGCTAGATGCCAGGGCAGGCTGGTTGGCTCTATTTACTTCATAGCCTGGAAACCTGCTGCTAAATTGTTCTTCTAGATCTACCTGGTATTATGGACATAGACTAAATTGGAAGGAGTTGTGGGGAGAATTGACAGTATGAATGCTTATGTTTTATTTTCTTGAAGCTATTAAGTATTTGTCTCCTGTAAGTATGGTTTAAAATGATGTAATTTCTCCAACCATGTTCTGTGTTTCACCTCTGATGTTTTCTTGTCTGGGTGATAAAATGTCTTTTCTTATCATTTTTACCTTATATAGTCAGTGTTCACTAGAATGGCAGTTATGAAAGCGTTGAATAAGATAAAAGAAGAGGATTTCCGCAAGTAAGTAGAAGTATAGAAACATGGAAGTATCATGGAATTTTTGAACAAAAGGAATGTTAGAGATAATCTGGATTATCTCTAAAACAAAACTGGATGCATTTCAGGGGTGACAGTTGTGTCTTAGTCATTGTTATATCCCCACTCCCTGGCACGGTACCTGGCACATAGTAGTGTTCAATAAATGTTTGTTGAACTGGTATTTGAATTTATAAATCAAATCCAAAGAGAGGATATTAAGGGAGTTGACTTGCCTAAGATATCAACTGGGTAGTAGAGTGGACTTAGAGCCAGAGTTCCTGACTCTCCAGCCCAGAGCTGGTCCCAATACATCCCTCATCCTGCATTTTGAGTATTATCCATCTCCAGAAGAGGGAGAAAAAGACTCATGAGTTCTTCACTTGTTAAAATATGCTGAAATACAATAAACCTTATATTTTAATTCTCATTGTGTTCATTTTATTTAATAAAATATTATCATAGTTATCCTTCCAGAATATCCTTGAATAAATTTCAAACAATGAAGTTATGAAGAAGGTTTTATTTATCTTACTGACTAAAAGCAAGTCTCAGAAAATGGAAATACTTCTATTAAATTTTAGAAAGTAAAGTTAGCTAGTCTCTACAAGCAATAGTTTCTGGGTTTCTAAGTGATTTCTTTGCTAAGACATCTTGGGAAACAATGACATTTTCAAGCCGAGCATTTGGAGTAACTCCATATCTAGTCATTTATAGGTAGACTCCAGCCCATGGCTTTGGAAGTTCCCAGACGGTAGCCAGAAAATTAAGCTATACATTGCTCTTTCCTGTCTGTCTTCAGTTGGATGGAAGTTTCTTAGCTAAAAGGTCAGAGTCTGCCACATTCCACTTTTTCTGGCCCTGAGGTCATAGTTGGAATGAGAAAGAGAGAGAGAGAAAAATGGTGGAGACTATCCCCCTAGGTGGGACTTACTCCTGTGAGTAGTTAATCAAATGATTAAGGGCTTTGTAAGCTGGCACCAAGTGTTCACAGATAGCTAAATGGCTAATCCACTTCATAAATACAAGGTATTTTTCTCAAATCTCAAGGCTGTTGGAAATGATCATCTGGGAACATGAGGCCTCCTCAGTGAAAGGTGGTAGCAGAGCCCTGATTTACTTAGTGCCACTCTCATGTATTAAAATGTATGTGAGGCTGGAAGGATGCTTATGATTCCGAAACTTAAAGGTAGGGAGTGGCTTGGTCCACGAGAGACTTGGGCTCTGTGCATCTCAGACAATGCTGATTCATCCTAGTTATGTGGTTCGATATCATGTCTGGAAAATAGTAGCTGTAAAATTTATTTTGTTTTGCAGGCAGTTTCCTTGTCCTCCAAACTCACCAAAGGCTGTATGCACTGTTCTTGAAATTGAGTGTGCTCATGGTGCTGTTTTTGTGGCTGGTAAAACATTTAGTCTAGAATATACTTACACTGTCAACTTACTCTCCTTTCTGAAAAACTCAAGTGACTTCTCCTCTGTTTCCTTCTTATTTTCATTATTAGGTTCTGACTAGTTAAATTGAGGACTAGGACTGATAGCCAAGCTTACTTTAGGTCTTTAGGTGTTCTTAAGGCCCACTTAAGTTCTGTTCTTTAAAATGCCATGCCAAAGGGAAATGACGCTTCTCGGGTTTTAACAGTTTCCACCAGAGATGGCCAATACCCATAGAAATATGGGTAGATGCAGAGACCCGAAACTGATCAGGAGAAATGTAGCCATAGAGAGCATGAAAGCAAACTTGAAAAAATAATTATATTATCTGCAAAATGACTGAAGACTGAGCTTCTGCCTTAAAAAAAAAAAAGGTTACATTGACCTTCCCAAGAGGTAATCTAGCAAATAGTTTTTGTTTTGAAAGCTACATCTATTTCACAGTAATAACTGAAATGAAATTGCTCTCTAGTTTCAACTATAATACCTTGGCCCATGGTAATAAAAGCTACCTGCCATTAGTGCAGCTTTATTCATAAAGCAGTGAGTCATATTGTTAGGGTTGTGGTGTTTTTTTAATTACAAAAACTTCAAAATGTCCTGTATTTGAACTCTTCGGATGTTTTATCACCAATGAGTATTACATTAAAAGTATTATTAATCAGGTGTGAAAGCAGTAGTTGCTGTTTTTTTTGTTTTGTTTTGTTTTGTTTGTTTGTTTTTTTTTTTTGTAATGATCCTTGGTGTGTTCTATATTATAACTTGTTCAGTCAGCCAATCAGATTAATAAATTTATTGAGCATTCCTTTAGAGCCCATTTGATGATTCATATCATATCTTTAGCCATCTCTTCTACTGTTATCTTAAATCTTTTAAGTATTTATATGTGTATGTGCTGGCTTCCCAAATTAGATTGTAAGTTAGTTGAAGGCTAAGCATTGTTTTATATCATGGCACCTAGGATATTGGCACTCAATAAATAGTTGTTTTATCTTATTGTGTTAATTGTACCGTTCCATCCAGGCTACCTTATGTTTCTTTGGCAGGGAGATACAATAAATATTCCAGGAATCTACCACAGACTCCTTGGATAATTGATGGAGAAAGGAAGCTGGAATCTTCAGTGGAAGAATTAATTTCAGATCATCTTTTGGCAGTATTCAAAGCAGAGAGTAAGTGTTATAATATTCATATTTTAAACACATTATAATTCATGAATAGATTTCTTGGGGGTGGCAGGAAGGATTTCTAAATTTTGTAAATCACCACATCTGGTCTCCTTGCTTGGCAGCTTCCCATGAACAGGGCTCACCGTGTCCTAGCACCTCTGACTTAGGCTGGATTTGAGCCAAGTTTTTCTTTCCTTTCTCAAGATGACTATTCTTTCCTGAGCAAATTCAAAACCATTGCAACTATTTTAAGTGAGGGTACTTGAGCTCTGACCTTGGGACACCTGAGACTTGGCCTCTTTTGGGGGAATATGAGGAAATTAAAACACACCTTCCACATGTAGTGCTTGTTCAAAAATAATCATTGGCAGATGTGGAGCTTCCATCTTAACTGCTCAACTGTCCTGGGATAAAGTTCAAGATTAGAGAAAATAGATCAACAGCTATCATTTTACAAAGATTTAATGATAGTATGTTGTATTTTAATTTTCCAGGTATTAATGAGCCCAGGTTTGTGGGATGAGTCAGATACTGTCAGGTTTATTTTCTTTGTCTCAATAGGGTTGTCAGGTCACAGGCAGCATACATAGATGTGATTTCACCTAGGATTAGACTAGAAGAAAGAGGCTAAGATTTGAGTTGCAGAAAGTCATGTTGTACATCAGGAAAAACTGTAGGCAGTAAATAAAGATTTACTTGGAAGTGGGTCTCCTAGCCTAATTAGAACACCTTTTTTGAGGAACCAACTAGATATCTACCCTTCTCTCTGAAACACCTTAACACAAGCCTGCTTTAGGAATGGCAAGCAGATGATTGAGAAGAGATATGGTTGTTGTTCCTTCCAGCTCTCTGGCTTGTCAAGAGGAAAGAGAAGCGCTTTAAACTACATCCTTCTTATAATTTGTTGTTGCCTATTGGGTTCATGGACCCTCTTTTTAAGGGTCTTTAAGAATTGTTTGCTGAAGGGATCCCTGGGTGGCGCAGCAGTTTGGCGCCTGCCTTTGGCCCAGGGCGCGATCCTGGGGACCCGGGATCAAATCCCACGTCAGGCTCCCGGTGCATGGAGCCTGCTTCTTCTCCCTCTGCCTATGTCTCTGCCTCTCTCTCTCTCTCTCTCTCTCTCTCTGTATGACTATCATAAATAAATTTTTAAAAAATTTTTTAAAAAGTATTGTTTACTGAATAAAGAAGAAATTAACCTAGCAACCTAACATTTTCCAAAATCTAAGCAGTCAAGACTCTAGGATATTGGCAGGAGCTTTTACCTATTTAATATTTACATACTGGTTATCTCATAAGCATTATCCAAATTATGAAGATGTGAAAATCAAACTTTAGCCCAAAAAGTCTCTTCCAAACTCTTTTTTAGGTCCCCCTTACTCTCTTTCTATAAGATGACTCAAGAAAATTTCAGTTTTGATTATTTGGGTCCCAAGGAAGCCCCCGTTATCAATAGGGCTGTTGGGAGGCTCCTAACCAGCTGTATTTTTCCCCCTTGAAATCTTTCATGAAGTTAGCGTGGTTTCATTTTCCATTTGAGGGGGAAAAAATTATACCCAAACTGAAAATGAAGCAAACTGTGTATTTAGCATCTGTAATTGTGTCTTAAATTTATTAAGAGCTGCTTGAGAAAAAGCAGACCGCTGAGCCTCTGTGCTAACTGGCTCCTTGTTAGGGGATAAAAACCTGTTGTTTGAAATGGCTGATCGGTAGCATCAATTTGCTAAACCTACGTATCTCAGATATATTACTTGTTATTTCTGTGGTTCATGTTTGACAGCTCTGGGAAGATGGTTCTGATTGTTTTACCTCTAATGGTTTACAGCTTTGAATATAAGCAGTATTATATGAAGTACTCTAGCTACTTTTATAAAGATTCCTTCCCCGTGAAGCACCTGAGTGGCTCAGATGGTTGAACGTTCGACTCTTGTTTTTGTCTCAGGTCATAGCCTCATGGCTGTGGGATCGGGTCCTGTGTTGGGCTCTGTTCTCAGTGCTGAGTCGGCTTCAGATTCCCTCTCCCCCTCCCCCATGCCTTCTCTATGTCAAGTAAAGTTTTTTAAAAATACAAATTAAAAAATAAAGATTCCTTAAGATACAAATGGGAAATACAAATTTGTTTCTCAGTCACTTTTAAATGGGTACATCATATTATCCACTAGCTAATCCCCTAGTTAGTGAGTAATAAACTTAGACACACTCTCACAGTAAATGTGTCAAAGAAATTTTCCCCTAACCCATTTATTATTACACTTATTGAATGAATATCTGTCATGTTATTTCCCTGCTGAAAACTTGCCAGTGACTACATACAGGATAAAAGTCCAAACTACTGAACTTGATCTTCTGAGTCCTTTGTCCTCTGGCCTCTGCTCATTTGTCAATCCCATCATCTGTCTGTCCTGAGTATGATGGCTGCTACAGACCAGCTGAACTGCTGATAGTTCCTGATTCTTGCACTTGTATTTTTAGATATTTTTGAAATATCTATCCCTTTGAGCCTTTTGCTCAGGATTAGGGAGATAAGACAAGGCATAATGTGAATTTAGAAATCTCAACCTAGACACTTGGGTGGCTTAGTCCATAGAATATGCAACTCTTAGTCTCAGGGTTGTGAGTTCCAGCCCCACTTTGGTGTAGAAATTACTTAAAAATAAAATCGTTAAAAAAAAAAAAAAAAAAAAAGAAAGCCAAATTTTAAACATATATTTCCTTTTCTTTTTTTAATTTTTTAAATTTTTTATTTATTTATGATAGTCACAGAGAGAGAGAGAGAGAGAGAGAGGCAGAGACATAGGCAGAGGGAGAAGCAGGCTCCATGCACCGGGAGCCCGACGTGGGATTCGATCCCGGGTCTCCAGGATCGCGCCCTGGGCCAAAGGCAGGTGCTAAACTGCTGCGCCACCCAGGGTTCCCTAAACATATATTTCCTAATACTCCTTTTAATTTTGTCATCAGCTAATATTCGTAATTTCACAGGAATAAAATGTTAGTTACTCCCCGCCAGAAGATTTCTGAATGTAGTGTCCATATTTGAAATATTTTTCTAAGAGATAGAATAAATGTCTCTTCTTCCTTTGTCTGGATTTAATGTTTCTCTGGACATATCAAGAGCTCAGCTTTCTGCAACTCTTTCTTACAAATGAGCTAGGATTTATGGAAGTTTTCTGGGCTAATTTATGAACTGGAGATTTCTGATCTAATTTAGCTGTCATTGGTAGACTTACCTCTTTGTGTCCTGTTCATTCCCTTCACCCCTACCACTCACAGGTTATGGCTCAGTCACTCTGGATCCCTTGGTTCCCTAACATTATGGCTGGTTTGGAGATGGAGGTGGGCAGGTTTAAGACAGATTGCAGCCCCAGGCAGTCAGTATCTTTCAGCTTCCCAGATGCCATTCTGAACTCTGCATTTAGCTATCCACCCCTAGTTAGTGCTGCTCTTGAGTCTGTCGACTCTGACTAGAAGCTAACTGATGTTACTATGGATTTTATTAACAGCTTAACAACAGAGTGTAAACATGGAATAGAGGGTTCTTTGGGACTTAATATTTCATAGAATCCTACTCTTTGCCTGGCCTAGATTCTCTACCTTGAGAAGAGCCTGACCCTATGGCTTTCATGGCTGCTTGCCTGGCCAGTTCTCAAGTGTTAATGCAGCAGCCCAAATTCTAGGCCTACCCTGGGTATCTAGTCCTTACCTAACCAGCTCTGGGCTGCTCCTTTCTGTGAGACCCATAGCTTTGGGCCCTGTGGGCAGAGAGGAGCCCACTTGACCCTGGCAGTACATGGTAAACAACAGCTCAGAGGTTGTTTCTCTAAAGTGTTGACCTTGGTTTACAAAAGGGATTTCTTAGAGGTGAAAGAAGAATGAAATCCTACTTTCTTCACAGCTAAATATCTTATTAGAAAAGAGAGCTAATCTTCAGTGTCATTTCATAGAACTTTTCAAGCCTGTTAACCTTTGTTTTTCTAAAATCTACCTGGGACCTTTACATATAGACTCTTCCCTTGGGGAAAAAAAATGGCTATCAAAATAATGTTCACTCTCCTTCCACCTTTCCCATTTGTCCCTCACAGCTATCTTGTTCTTCGTCATCTTGTGCCTTCCAAAGTGGCTGGACCATTGAGGAATAAATTATAAACCTCATTGCTCATGCTGCAGCTGAGCTCTTAGTACGGGAATGTTCCTGTATGCTTCCTGTCCTCACCTACCCACTATATTACATTCCTTACCCTTCCACAGATAGTAAGCCCTATGAAGATAAGGGCTGTGTCCATCTTGTTTGTCTCCCCAGGATCTAGCAGAATGCCTTGCACATACCCACTGTAGATATTTGTTCCTGAATGAATAAAACAGGATGTGAATCTGAGTTCTAGCCCCCAATATATGTGTTCAGAGATCTTACACCTTGCCAAACTCTAATGACTGACCAGAGTTCTCCAAACATCCCAGCCTTTTCTAATCCCTGCTCTAAGAAAACTGGTCTTGCTTTCCCTGTGGGCACAAGTCTAAACTCTTCTGCCTGTCTTTGTGGTGGTTAAGAGACTCTAGAGTGAGACTGTCTGGTTCAAATTCTGGCCTCACCACCTACCAGTGATACGATCTTAGGCCAGTTACCTATCCTGTCTGTCTCCTTTACTTACAAGTATAATGATAGTGCCTACCTCATAGTGTTAATGTGTATGAAGCATTTATAATAATGCCTGCTTGTGGTAATGTTTGCTATGGCAATGCTGGTGAAATCATCAGTTTTGTATCTAGAGAACACTGTCAGGATGGATACCTGGGTGGCTCGGGGTTGAGCTTCTGCCTTTGTCTCAGGGCGTGATCCTCGGGTCCTACATCAAGTCCCACATCAGGCTCCCTGCAGGGAGCCCTCTTCTCCCTCTGCCTGTGTCTCTGCCTCTCTCTCTCTCTCTCTCTCTCTCTCTCTGTCTCTGTCTCTCTCATGAATAAATAAATAAAATCTTTAAAAAAAGAAAAAGAGAACACTGTGGTGTAACCCCTCTCCTTTTTTATATACCATTTCCCATTCTAACATTTGCAGCATTTTAGTCTAGGATGATCCATCTAGCTTAGAATGAACACTGGTTTTGTTGTAGTCTCACCTTAAGTTTGTTTAATATAAAGAATTTGCTTTAAAACCCTTTTTTCACTCCTTTTCATAGAGTTTAATTCACAAATAAATGATTTTCCTTTGTTTTGTTTTAAGGAAAAAAAGATAAAATGATAGATTTTTCACTATAAGCTTGTGGCCAGGGTTGTAGTGGAGCTTTCCTCCAAATAGTACTCTCTCCTTTTGACTTTGAGATGAGATGATGGCATCAGGTGATAGCTAAGGTCTGGCTTTGACATAAGGAACAGCTCTGCTATTTAATCATGTGATCTTGGGAAAAGTACTTATCCCTTTGGAAGCTTGGTGTTCTTTTATTTAATACCTATATCTTAAGATTATAATAAGAATTAAATGAAATAATGTATGCAAAATTTTAGCTCAGAGCATAAAATAAGTGCTCATTAAATGGTGTTTCTTATTATCATTGCTATTTTTATTAGAGATTGAGATTAGAGGTGGGATGACTATCCCTTGGAATTCTCCTGTAGATTGTTCAAGACAAATTTTTTTTTAAAGATTTTATTTATTTATTCATGAGAGACACACAGAGGCAGAGAAACAGACAGAGGGAGAAGCAGGTTCCTTGTGGGTAGCCCAATGCAGGACTCAATCCCAGGACCCTGGGATCACGACTAAGCCAAAGGCAGACACTCAGCCACTAAGCCACCCAGGGGTTCTGACAAATGGGGTTTCTACTAAAGGATGGGAATGAAAGTCTTAGGATTATTATGTTACTGATTATTTTTCTTTATCTGCTTTGCAAAGGTTTTAATTTTTCCTCCTCTGGAAGAGAAGATGTAGATGTGAGAACATTAGGAAATGGTAAGATTGCAACAGCATCACTTGACTAGAACTAAATTTCAGACTGTCATCGTTCTCAGACAGCAGGTTCGCTGTAGTTGCTTAGTTAAAACCAAAGTGGGCAGAGCCCACGGCTTCTCCCGGTGAGGAAGCTTTGTGGATTGTGGAGCTACCTTTATAAATTATATGATTATATTTTAACAGGATTCATTTCTTAAGAGGCCATCCTTACTGTATACTTGTAGGTTCTAAGGGACTTTTATATGCATTAATAAGGCAATGCCTGAGTTTTTCCAAAAGTTTGCTTATTAATTGTTCCATTTGATAACATTTCAGCAGTACCAGTACAGTTTTCAAAAATGCACATCTTCATTTAAAAAGTGATTCTGCTCTCTTAGCCTTCATTTCTCTCATTTTACATTGTTGCATTACAAAAAAAGATGATGAGAGTTAATCCTGAGCTTGAGATTAATAGTCCCTTTCTGTTATGGAATCACAGCTTTTCCATTTCACTAGTGGATTAGGCTTAGGAGGATGGAGTTCAGCTTGGTTGGTATACCTGGGCGTTGCTATATGTGATAACGTTACCTTAGTGTAACCAAATCAATTAGCGGTTGTTTGGATTTTATTTTGTAATTAACACAGGCTTGTTCATGGACCTTTGGGAAAGCAATCATTTTCACATATTGCCAGTACTGGAGTTTAGCAGCCCCCAAAAAGCCGCTTGATTCTTTCACACATTCTTCCCTCCCCCAGATGTAGTCATGTCACTAAACTTTCAGTCCTCTAGAGCTCAACTCGTTTTTTCACACCTCCTAACCCTCTTGCATTAGCCCAAATGTTAACTCCATCAACACGTTTCTGTTTCATGACGGGGTGTGTGCTGCCAGGAAGGCCCTTTGCAATTGAGCTGGTGAATCCTCATAGAGTACATTTCACTTCACAAGAAATTAAGGAACTTCAGCAGGTAAACCACTTCATGACATGGAAATCGTCATGTTTCTGCAACTCTATAACTGAACTAGAGTTGCTAATTGTTTTTCTTTTTCTGCTACTACAGAAAATTAATAATTCATCTAACAAAATCCAAGTCCGTGACTTGCAGCTTGTCACAAGGTAAGGGTAGACCCACTGGAGATGATCTCAAAAGGGAAGTTTTGGTTGCAGATCATATATCTGTTGACGGAATTGTATCCAGAATATACAAAAAACTCTTACAACTCAATAATAAGAAAACAACCCAATTAAAAATGAGGGAGATGATTAAGTGGACATTTCTCCAAAGAGGATACACAGTTAATGAATGAATACATGAGATGCTCAATATCATTTGCCATTGGGGAAGGGCAAATCAAAACCTCATTGATAGCTCACTTTGCCCTCACTAGGATAGCTATAATCAAAAAGAAAAAAAAAATGTTGACAAAGATGTAGAGAAATTGGAACCCTTGTATATTGCTGTGGGATTGTAAGTGTGGCCACTTTGAAAGACAGTTTGACAGTTTCTCAAAAGGTTTAAACATAGAGTTACCATTATGACCCAGCAGTTCCACTTCTAGCTATACACCCAAGAGAAATGAAAATGTACATGCACGCAAAGACTTCTATATGAATGTTCAAAGTAGAATTATTCATAGTAGCAAAAAAGTAGAAACAACTCAAATAGCCATGGATAAAATACGGTATCTCCGTAGAGTAGAATATTACTCGGTAATAAAAAGGAATAAAGTACTGATACATAATCCAACATGGATGACCCTTGAAAACATTATGAAGTAAAAGAAGCCAGACACCACACACCACATATTTATTATTCTATTTTATATGAAATATTCAGAGTAGGGAAATACAGAGAAAATCATTTAGTGGTTGCCAAAGGCTGGGGGAAACGGGGAATGGGAAGTGACTACAAATAGGTATGGAATTTCCTTTTTTAGGGTGATGAAGTATTTTAAAATTAGATCATGGTGATAGCTACACAGCTCTGTAAACACACTAAAAATCACTGGATTGTACAGTTAGAACAGGAATTGTATGTAAATTTTATCTCAATAAAGCTATTTTTAAAGAAAGGGAAATTTGGGGTAAGACGTGTGTATCCTATGCATTTAGACAAACTTTCTTTTATTGTTTTTTTTTTCTTTTATTGTTTTTGTTTAGAGAGGCAATAGGACATATGAAAGAAGGTGAAGAAGAAAAGACCAAGTCCTATAGTGCCTTAATATGGACAAATAAAGCCATACAGAAGAAAGACATTGAATTCCTAAATGACATAAAGGTAGTTAAGTTCTCTCTTTTTATTTTATTTTTAAATTTCCATAAAAGAGTCCTTTCTCTTTTACTTTATTACAAGCAAGTCATACAGCATGGGCTTTGGGGAATAAGACCTGCTTTCAAATCCTGGCTTTGCCATTTACTGGTTGAATGGCTGCGCAATTCATCGAGCCTGAGAGGCAGCACTGCTAGTGACGAAGAGCCTGCCTCTAGGCACAGATCACTTGGACGCAAATCCTGGATCCCCATTTCATAGTTGTGTGACTTTGGACAAGTTGCTTAGCCTCTGTATGCTTCAGTATTTTCATCTATAAAATTAGTTAGAAGGATGAAATGAGTTTAGTCATATGAAGCACTTAAAGCGGTCTCTGGTACCTAGAAAACCTTAGTAATGCTATTATTTCATTTGGCCGTATGTAAAAAGGAAAATAGAATTGGTCTAATAGAATTGATGCTAAGATTAAGTGCATAAATAAAACATGTTATTAGAAGGATAATATATATATATTATAATAATATATATATTATATAATATATAAGAAGGATAATATATGCACAGCACAAATACTTTGGCACCTGCTAAATTTTCCTTTACAGGAGCATATCACTGTCAAGGATCTGCCCATTCATTTGCATATTTCTTCCCCACCTGTCCCCACCTCTTCCTGTAAAGGTAATTTACTCTGAAATGCAAGGAATGAGCATAAATGGGCACAGAGATGTGTGAAGTTATCACAACATTGTTTAAATGAGCAATATTTTGTAATAATCTAGATGACCTACTAGAGGGGAACAGCTTAATCTTATGGTTTATCTGTATGATGGGCAATTGCTACCAGCTGTTAGAAATTATGTAGTAGATGACTATTAATTGACAAAGGAAAATGTTTCTAAGGGATGCTAAGGGGGAAGAAAACAAGCTATGAAGAGTATATAGAGGGTGATATATTGTGATTTAAACACACACACACAAGTGTGTGCACATATATATGTCTATGTAGAAAACAAACTATATGGCAAAATATACCATAAATAGGGTTTATCCTTATTAAAAATACAAACCCCCAATACAGAAAAATAGACAAAGGATATGAACAAGCAGCTGAAAATGAGCACCTCCAAATGGCCAAGAATCATTTGAAAAGATGTTCCACTTCTGGATTGAAGGAACAAGACATCACTTTAGCCCTCCCACTGGTTGGCATGGAGGAGAATGCTGGTCGGATACTTTGTCAGTAGAAATGTAAAGTGTTTAACGTTTTTGGAAAACAATGTAGTGATGACTGTAAAAATTGAAAATATACTGGTCTCCTACCCAGCACTTTTATTAGTGGCAGTCTGTCCTGAAGAAATAAAACTCCAGTGCATAAGAATATGTGCACAAGGATGTTTACTGTATTCAAAGTGGCAAAATCAACAACACAACTAAAAACGAAGTGAGTTTCCTTCAAAAAGGAAAATGGCAGAACCAGCTGGAATATTATAAAGCTATTAAAAAAATTAAACAGCATGTGCCCCCATTTCATTTATGTTGTTGTGTGTATATATGCCTAAAATTGTTGGAAAAAAAGGATGGAGCTGGGTCTACATCTATGACTTACAGAAACACCCATGACATTATGAGAAAGAAAGTGAAATGCAGAATAGTGTTTATAGTATGAGTGTTTTGGTGAAAACATATGAGTCATTCACCCCCTTAGACAAATCCATCTCTAACCAGGGGGGTGATCAGATCACCCCCTGAGGGCCTCCAGTTCTCACGTTCTGTGATTCTATATCAAAAGCTATTGGCTTTTGGTCCATTACCTGGGACCTCTAGGATGATAGATCAGCTTTAGATAGATACCTTTAAAATTGCGAAACAAATATCTAAACCTCTGTTCCATCATAGTACAAGTCATTCTAGAATGCTGGGAAGAAAATTAACTCATTTTAAAAACAGATTCAGGGGCGCCTTAGATGGCTCAGTCAGTAGAGCGTGTGACTCTTGATCTTGGAGTCATGAGTTTGAACCCCCACATGGGTGTGGAGCCTGCTTAAAAAAAAAAAAAAGATTCATCATTTGGAGGTAGCCTAACTCAGAGCTAATTCAGAAATAATGCTGAAAGATGATTTTTGTAGGTACAGAGTAAGCAGTGAAAGGGTCTCTTTTAATGGTTCACAGCCCAGATAGACTGATGGGACTAGCTGACTTCTCATATTTTTTTGTGTTGGGGTTAACAGTATTTTCTAATATTCCTACTGTCATCAAAAATACAAAAACTGAGTTACTGTCCCATTTTGAGAAAGAGCCACTTCAAATTTATTATGTCTCTTCTAAGGGCAACCTACTTCTAAGGAAAAAAAAATCTTTTGTGTATATGTGTATGTGTTCCTGAAAATTCAGCAGAATGGGGCCAGCAGAGTGCACTGTTAGAGTTATGGTTTCCTTTTGTCTACTGAAAACAAAACACGCACAGGAGTGTGTGCGGATTGAGTGTTATGTTGGAAGCCCGGTGGTGGGTCTGCTGGCTCAAGTAGTACTTCCATTGACTAGTTCATGGTTCACAGTACTGGGAGTGAGTAGCCAGAAAGGGAACAAGGAGAAGAGCACTCCTTAGTCCTTCATTTAAAGCCAGCTATTTCTGTACTTTATAGCAGAGGCCGTATCTGTACAGATTCCTTAACAGCTCAGCCTTGTCCTTTTTTTTGTCTTTTTTGGCCGGAGAAATGTCAAACCTTATGGAGACAGCCTATCTCAGCAGAACAAAGTGCTTCTAAAATCAAAGAATGAAAGGATCATAAAACCCGTGAGTTAGGAGGGGCCGTTGACTCACTGCTATGATCAAAACAGTCACACCATTTCAAGTATAGTCTTTGTCAGAACTTGCTCGTCCTTTCTTAGTGGAGAACTTGATATAGGGGAGACCAGACTGAAATCCTTCTTTTCTTCACATGGCTGCAGGCACTCCCAAATCATGTAAATGAGGAAGGAGTTGTTCCAACAAGAAATGGCAGAAGGTTCAAAGTTCTTACTAACCTCCATTTCTCCTTATGCCCAATCTCTATTTTTAAGACTTGGAACCAGTTGACCTTTTACAATATCAATCTCTATTTCTTAATTTATATCATGTGACGAAAGGAAATCTCTAATTATAAGAAAAACAAGCCTGTGCCCCTAACAAAATCTGAATTGTAAAAAAAGGCACGCAGTATTATTATTCTCAAGTAACTTGAAATGGGCTTATCAATACTGAGAGTTCCTGGTTTATTGTACACACTTCTTTGTAATTATTATAGTGATGTAACCGTTAATTTTCCAGATACATCTTTTCATAAACAACAAAAAAATAACCTTGTAAGTGGGTGTATGGTTGTCCTTAAAACATGCACACTGCCCATACATACCAGGGATGCTGAGGTCTCACCTACAAACAGCCATTTCTCACCTCAACTTTTCACCCTGTTGTTAGGTCATCTGTTAGGTTATGGGGAGAACAAAGAACAGGTCTTCTAGAGGACCACTGTTAAAGGACAAACTAGAATTCCAGGGTCCTAATCAATTTAATTAATTAAGTTTTTAGAGCAAAAGAGATCTTGGGGATCATTTGCTTCAAAGCCTTTTGTAAGTGGCATACTGGGGCCCAGGAAATGAGTAACTAGGGCCTAGGTTATGAGAAGTTCCACAGAGCCTGAACCATAGGGAATGCAATTTCTTTTAGTATTGGTATCTACCCTGACAGTGAGAGATGAGGCCCTCCAAAGAAAACATCTGTGGTAGGCCATGGATGACAGAGGAGGTGCTGAGAAGGCTTCCCTGGGCAGCAGAGCTGACTCCAAGGTTGTGTAACCCATCCTCCTCTAGGACTTAAAGATCGACCAGAAAACACCTCTGCGGGTCCTTCACCGGAGGCCCCTGGCTGTGAGAACTCGCATCATTCACTCCATGGAGACACGCTATGTGGATGAACATCATTTCCACCTCTATCTGAAGACTCAAGCCGGGACGTATCCTTTCTCCTTCTGCATAGCAGTACTTTAACCAGAACCCTGTTGGAGGAGTTCCCGCTGCCCTAAAAAATAGGTGCAACTTGATCTAGGAATGATTAGGGTAAGGATTAGGTTGGAGAAGAGTCCTTTTTGGGGGGGAAGAAAAGGGGGTTCCCATTTAATTTGTATCTTTCAAAATGACATCTTAAACCATGAGGCAGCCAGTAGAGCATGAACTTTAGAATAGTCACAGCGTCTCACACAATGCTGACTGCATAGTAAGTACTCAGGGAACAGTTTTGATTGATTCATTTATTGATTTGTGTCTTTATACATTTTGCAAGTCACATTTTCATTAACACATTTGGGTCCTTTCAGCATTTTGAGCATTTGCCCCAGATCACCAAACGCTGATAGATGGGAGTGGCCCTACTTTACATACTGATCTTCACTTTATTTGGTGGCTGGCCCAAAACAAGAGAATAGTCCAGAAATGATCGCTTGTTCATATCATGCCCTGCTTCGTGTGGTTTTGTATCCAAGCTGAGTTGTTGGTTAAAACACATCAGGCAGTTGCCAGAGTCTTAGCTCTAGTTTACTTTTCAAAGGTGCTCCCAATATTTGTTTCTTGGTTTTATATTATTTAGTGATCCAATAGGATGAAGTGATAAAATACTTCACTAGTATAACACTAGTGATGTGCTTATGGGCATATTGCAAAAAATGTCATTTTAGTCACCAAGTAGCATTCTTACCATGTTGCTGTAATCAGCTGTCTCTCCTCCATCAACCTCTTCTCCCTTCTTCCTCCCCATCCCCATGCCACCCCACCCCACCCTATCCCAGAAGTGACCAGGATTTGCTAGGCTGAAATAGGTAGATGTTATTTACTCTTAAAATAATCTCTTAAATTTTTGGTGCAGATCGAGGGATGATTTGTTTGGACTGCAGTAGACAGACCTTTGTAGCTTTGTTGTTTGGAGCACATTTGCCTACTGTAGATGGACTGTGGATGGAATTTCAAAGAAATCATAGATTTTTTTTTAACCTAATTCCAGCTTTCATCTTAGTGTGCCAAGGTGAAATGTAGTGGGTTTTTGAAGAAACTAATATATTTTCAATCTTATTAAAACATTATTAGGGCCAACTGTGTATGTCTCTTACTGGCATAGCCAAGGAAAACTCTCTGGTAAGCGTTAGATACCATGTGGTTATACACAGAAGTATGTGAGGTTTCAACATATATTGCTCATAATGCTGAACCAGTTCATTTGACTTACACCTCATCCTTCTGGCTATGAATAAGAATCATGCTGGCCCTTTTAGCTGGTTGTTCTGGACTTTTTGGTCAACTCCCCTCATCACTGCTACTCAAAAGTAGCATTCTTGAAAGAAAAAGAATGACAATTGTTGAGTAATTATGAGTTTAGCAAAGAAGGCAGTCACTAGATAATTATATCTCTTAAGCTTGAGTTAAAACATTTGGTGAAAGCAGAGTATACTTTCAGAAAATGAGGAGGACATAATATTTATGGTGTTTTTTATCATCTGAAAATAAACTTGTTTTTCCTACTCAAATTAAATTTTTATACCAAGTGCCAGCTTGTAGAACATAACGTAATGCTGAATGAGTTTTTACTGAATGCTAGCAAAATTATATCTTGGATAAATATTTTCAAGGCTGTAGTAGAGTCCTGTGTAAGAAATGTTAATGTAATCTTAATAATTAATTGTAGGATTAGCCATTGACTTCAAAATTTGAAGATCTATGAGGGAAACATGAAATCGTCCCCTTAAAAAAAAAGACTGAATTCTCTTGCTAACCATGCAAAAGTTGCAAACAGCTGAAACTTCGGTCCTTTGAGAATTCTCCTGAAGGGCCTTTATCAGTGACTAAATAAATATCCTCATTGTCCCTCCCATCCTACTGCTATTGTGCCACTGGGTCACATTACTAGGAAACTGTCATTGAGGTCACTCCATGTGTGACCCTGTGGAAATCTATCTTCTGGCAGATGACAGCTTACATTATTGAAAAAATGAGACCAAAAAGATGACAAAATGGAATTTGTGGCAAAGAAAAGGTAGCTAAGGTTTTTTTGTTTTGTTTTGTTTTGTTTAGTATTGAACTACAGTTAATTTTAAAAATCCATATGCAAAGTCGCCTGGTTGGCTCAGGCAGTGGAGCATGGGACTCTTGATCTCAGGGTTGTGGGTTCAAGCTCCATGTTGGGTGTAGAGATTACTTTTCAAAAATCTTTTTTTATTTCAATTTTTTAATTTCAATTCTAGTTAAAAAAAATTTTTGTTAAATCTTTAAGAAAATTCTTATCCAAACCTTGGCACTTGGAGATGAGCTAAAGAAAAAGAAAGTCATGACTCTTTGTTAAGTTTGATGTAAACACAGGTGCCAAGTCCTGCTGTTGGCTGCAAGGCTGATAGGAACCAGTTTGCCAAAGCTTATTTTTTAAGACACACATCACAGGTCACAGCTCAGAAATAACCTCTCCTTTGTAACATTTCTGCTTGTCTGTCATTTCCCTTGTACCTATCAAATCTCACCAAAGTTAGTGCTGCATAGCTATCTCCATTGTTTCCTTAAACAAACCCCAGCTACATTAAAGAGTTTGTACATGGAGACTTTGGGAGAACCAAGCCGAACATTGGCTCTCTAATGAATGTGACGGCAGACATTCTTGAGCTGGATGTTGAGGTAAACCATTTCATCGTGGAAGTGCCCGCTTGAACATTGAATTCAGCCAAGGTTATACTTTTGGGCATGCGGGGGGTGGGGGGGCGGCATTAAGCCAAATAGGTATCTATCTCTACTCACCTTAATAGGTATTTGAAAATGGTCAAAATCTCACAGTAGCATTGTATTGGGGGAGGGACTATCTTTGCAATCTTTATCTTCTTAAAAAATACAAGATCTCTTTGTGATCCTTGCAAATCTATAGCTAATTTACATGTGGCATGAGATCTTAAACCCTTAAACGGAGCAAGGAAATGAAACTTAAGAGCCCTTCATATGTCCTTTGGACTCTACAGAGTTCATTCTCATACCTATTTTGTCTTATAAAAAATTTAAGGCAGACTACTCAAAAACATACATTCAGGACAGGGATAGAAAATGGGACGAGCCAATGGTTATTAATAAAAACAGTTCAATAAGGGACCCCTATGATGTGGTACAAATTCTCTGCTCTTACAGTCTGAATTGAAACAAGGTTAAATTCTTAAGTATTTAGAAGAGTGGATTGAATAGGTCCTTCAGGCAATTCTCCATAAATATTTTTTTTCCCATTCGAGCATCGATAGGTATTGAGTCACAAGTTGTGTGTGCTCCCTGATGAATACCTGAGGAGGAATGGGGCTCCTCTCCCATGCCTCCCCACCAAGAAAAAAAAAATTAGGAGACTAGCATTTTGCACTTCAGGTTAATATCAATTATAAAAAGAATTAGGTATAGTTGCCTCATACGAAAACAGCTACGGTAATCACATGATCACTGGAGCATTATCAGCAATTCTCTTGAGTGTTTTCAGATTAGATTTTACACAGCCCCTGCAGTACAGCCATTGCTAGCACCTTCAAGGTTGCAAGGAGCCTTGCAGAGAGACTGTTATTTTGAGAAAGAATACCTAGTGTTAAAGAAAATCTCAACTGCATTCAACTTCCTTGACCTTAATTCTTAGCACAACTTGGGAATGTCAGTCACAGGCCAATGTTCCTTATTCCTGCTTGTCCATTGGAATCACCTGTAGAATGTTTTAAACTTCCCCTGCTCTCCGAAAAAAAAATAAATAAATAAAAAAATAAACTTCCCCTGCTCTCAACACATACAAGACTGTGATCTGAAATATTTAGATTTTAGGCATGAGAAGCAACCCGTTAGCTTATATATAGGTGTTCAGTATGTGGCTATGTTCTGAAACAGAACCAAAATATCTTCTTGGGTTTCTAAACGATACACACACACACACACACACACACACACACAAAATAGTTATTTGGGCTTTCCTAATAAAACTTTCCTGATTCTGGTAGTGACTCATAGATTAATTTTAAAAATCACTTTTGGTAAATCATTTTGGGTTTTAAAATTTAAGTCTCAAAAAAACCCAGAACAAGACATGGGTGCAGCGGACTTTTTGGAACTTCTCAAATTAGGCATTCTAGGGTAAACTACTTCTAAAGCCTAGGACGTGATTGTTTATGTGGAGAAAAAAAGGTAGCCTACTACTGTAATCTCATTATGACTTAAATCAAGGTTTTTCTCTAGAAGAGCCAAACCAGATGAGTAGAGATAGATAAACTTGATTTTAAAAGAAACAAAAATTCTGAAATGATACACAATGGTCATTTATCCTTTTCTAGTTCCAGGTGATCTTTCATACTCATTTACTTTTCATTTGGTTGCTAAGTTACAAATAACACCATACATAAGTGTATAGACTACTTGAGTGTTAGTTCAATGTAAGATGGGAAAATGAAAATGAATGAAAGTTGCTAAGAGTTGAGGGAAAGTTGGTGTTGCTTCCCAAATTTGCTTGTTACTTTACTCATAAGTAATATTTACAAAATTTAGATGCACTCTAGTCTCTCTTATTGGTCAAAAGGTACAATTGATAACCAGCTGAGTGACCAAATACTCCGTGAATTCAGAAACAAACCTTGGGCTCAAGAATCTCAAGGCCTAGTATGTATTTTAGAGTGTTGAATTGTGGTATTCGATGACTTTTTTTCAAATGCACTTTCTTCTGTTGCCTTATATTAAAACTATTAAGTGTATGCAGTATTACAGCAAATGCTTACTAGAACAGTAATGTTTTCATATCTTGTTTTCTTCCTTTTAGTCTGTAGATGTTGACTGGCCCCCTGCTCTGGATGACTAGCATTCAAAATTGGAAACACAGAGTAGGGTTTTCGTGGCATGATGTGGACCTCCATTCAGCATACACTGTATAATGGCTCTTTACTCAGCATTACAGTGTCTTGGAAACCATTTGGATCATGTTGATCTACGTATTTTAAAATTTGTTGTAACATCTCAGGATCTATGTATGTGTATATTTTCTGTTAAATGTTCTAAGGATGTCTTATGATTTTTCTTGTTCCCTCTCCTCCACATGCCAAACTATGAATAATGAAAACATTCTCTTAATTCTTTCATCTAGAGAAGTACACAAACAGGATACATTCTCTAATAATCTGAGAAGCTATAATTTCTTTTGGCAGAATTTGCCTCCATAAGACATACCACCTTCAAAATCATGTTCTAAATTTTTAAAATGATCTTGATAGAAGTTCTATCTAGATTTATACAGCACAGTATCCTATAATATTCTAAGGTACCAATGCAAATCTAACATCATTAATGTTTTTCCCAGTAAGCTTTAAGCAAGCTATTACCAACAGAAGTACTTTTTGATATAATCTGTTACAAATCTTAATGACTTCAAGTTACTGTTTTGACAACTTAAAGATATCAATACGTTTCCTGGGGAGGGAAAGTGAAACCGTAGGAATTGAGGCATACATCTTTTAAATAAGGAGACACAAGTGCCTTCAGTAACTTCAAACCCAGGGATAAGATTTTGAAAAATTAAGATTGCTAAACAATCTGCTGTTATTCGAGTGCTTCAATATATTATCCAATTTCAAACATCTTCATCAAGTGGATAGGATATTATCATTTCCATTTTATAAATATGAAAACCAAAGAATGAAAGTTAAATGATTTATCTAAAATTGTTAGTTACTTCCATATCAGGGGTTAAAACTGAAGTTTCCTGGTCTCTAGGGTCCTTTCTTAATAAACTTTGTGAATGAGCACCCACTGTGTGAAGGAGGCACCAGAGAATGTCACTTAAATGCACTAACCATGAGAAATGACTTTTGGAATTTATATACCAAATCAAGGAGCTTGCCAAAAAATAGCCCAAGTATACTTCATATGACCTTATATAATTACCATTTGTTAATAAGTTCATCATCAGTTGGTACTATGAAGAGGAAAAACATGAAATAAGCCAAACCTAAAGAAAATGGATGGGTCATTAAAAGAAACGTTTCAACAATTTAAAATTTCAGATTTAAGTGTAATTTCTATCACCCTGATTCAACTATCTGAGCTTATTTTAGAACACATGTGACTTGAACAGTATTGGATGATTGTTGTCCCATCTCTTCATTAAACATGCTTCATAGATACCAAGATGTATTATTCATTTTAGAAATCAGTAAAATTATTTAATTGACATGAAGTTTCATATATGAATACTAGCAAATAATAGTTTCACTATTTTCAATGCCAGAAAATGAGAAAGGGATAATAGAAATAAACTTCTGATAAAAAGGTAAGAACTTCTGTGTGAAGATTTCTTCATTTCTGGGGAAGTTTTGCTACAAAAAGGATTTAAATAATTTGGGAGATAGTCTTTTGCATGTTTGTTTTTGGCTCAGCTTTGAATTTAGTGGAATCTGCAAAATGGAAAAATTAAGAACTTCCTTAACAGAAGATTTCTATTTCTTAAATTTCTATTCCTGACATTATACAAAATTTCAAGCAAACAGTAAACATTAGCTGTATATACTTTACTTATTCCATATGTTCATATATTATGAGACACAGGTTGTTAAAAATCAATGTAGGTCTTTGTTTTACGCAGAACTGGGAACATTAATAAAAGTACTATAGTTTCACTTTTGCCTATATAAAATTATATATATATATATAAATTATTTTAAAATTAGTTTTGTGATCTCATGGCTTTATTTTTAAATTTTTCTTTTCAAATTTTTATTTAAATTCTAGTTAGTTAACATAGAGTGTAACAGTGGTTGCAGGACTAGAATTTAGTGATTCGTCACTTACATATAGAACACGCAGTGCTCATCATAACAAGTGCCCCATTCATAGCTTTATTTTTTTTTATCAAAATTCTTATTTAGTCGTCAATAGCACTTGGAGAAAAGGACCCTTTTTAACTTCTTAGTATTTCTTTGTCCCAAATATATTCTGTGATTTAGCTTAGGAAAAACATCAACTCAACTCTGAATACCTGGAAAAGTAAAAAACAAAAACAAACCAAAAAAAGCTGGGGGGGGGGGGGTGGAGAATTTCCTAAGTAAGATAACTGGTTATATTAAGAAGTTATATGAAATAAACTCAGAAGTTAAATTTCCATTTCCAAAGAGAGAAATATCTTACTTAGGCTGATCTCTTTTTTTGAAGCTTTATTCTTGATTTTTAAGCCCAAATAAATGTGAATTTTGATGCAAGCTTTTTTGATTTTTAAAAATGGTAGTACCCTTTTGGTGCCTGAGCGGCTCAGTCAGTTCACTGTCTGACTTTGATTTCAGCTAAGGTCTTGACCTCAGGGTAGTGAGTCTTTAAAAAAAAACAACTCACTTTTTTCTTAAAAAAAAGGTACTTTATTATGGAAAAAATACTGCTTTTATGCTATTCATTTAACTTTTTTCATTTTGAAATAATTTTCAACTTACAGGAAAGTTACAAGAAAAGTACAAAGAACCTTTTCTCCTCCGAACCACTGAGCCAGTGATGCTCCATTACCTCGAACACTTGAGTGCATAATTTCTACAAAGAAGAATACTCTTCTAACTTGTCACAATAGAACTATCCACCCAGGAAGTTAACACAGATCTTACAACTGTGTATCCAGACCCCACTCAAGTCTCACCAGTTGTCTTAACAGTGACTTTCATAGGCAAGGGATCACAATTAGCACATAACCGTTACGTCTCTTTAGTCTCCATCAATCTCAAAGTTTGTCTTTCCTTGACTTTGAGTACTTTAACATTTTTGAAGATTTCAGGTCAGTTATTTTGTAGATCGCTCTTCAGTTTGGGTTTGCCTGATGTTTCCTTATTATTAGGTTCAGGTTGTACCTTTCTAGCACGAGGATACCACATAAGAGGTATAGGTATTACCTTTTTTGCATCTTATCAGGTGCCATACAATTTTGATTTGCACAGTTTCTGATGACTGGATTTTAATTGAAATTCAATTAGCCAATATATAATACGTCATTTGTCTCAGATGTAGTGTTCAGTAATTCGTCAATTGCATATAACACCCAGTGCTCATCACATCATGTGCCCTTCTTAATGCCCATCACTCAATTACCCCACCTCCCCACCTTCCCCTCCAAGAATTCTCAGTTTGTTTGCTAGTGTTAAGAGTCTCTCATGGTTTCTCTCCCTCTCTGATGCCTTCCCATTCAGCTTTCCCTCCCTGCCCCCCTATGATCCTCTGCAATGTTTCTTATATTCTGGACTTTTTTTTTTTTTTTTAATGATTACTAGATTTTATCAATTAATGAAGGCAGTGTCTGCCAAGCTCCTCTATATTTATAGTTACTCTTTTTCCCCTTGAGAAGTATCTTATAAGGAGATCATCAGCCTTTCATCCAGTGGTTTTAGCATTTACTGAAGACTTGTCAAAAACTGATTTTCCAATTCCACCATTCCTTTTACATGCATTGGTTAGCATTCCACTGAAAGGTAGAACTTGCCCTTTTTGTGGATTCCTGGCTTCCTATTTTATTCAATAGGTTATAATTTGTTACTAACAAATGCAAATGCATACATGCAGGCGCACACACACACACACACACAATATGTTTCTTATTCTACAATTCTACATATATTGAAGATTGGGAGTTGTATACCAGTACTTCCAATCCCAAACTTATTCTAGTCTTCTCCCTTTTCTTACTTGTAATACTCTTCTCTGACAGATGTCTGGCTCCCATTAGCCTTAATATATTTACTTGATCGATCAGTCCCCCTCATAAATAACCCGTCTCCTACTGCTGCATCCTTAGTTCAGATCCTGAGAGTCCCCTCCCTACTACCCTCAAATGTCCTCCTCAGGCTTCACCCTGTAGTCCCACCCTGGGCCACCCCCTTATGCCCCTGTGGCAGTACCTACCTGTACCTTGCTCAGAATAAGTGAATGACTTTTGTCCTGAATTATACAGGAAGGGAGAGAGAGGCAGGAAATAAGTCAGGAAGGCAGGAAATGAAAATCTTTTAAAAATGCATTTTAGTACTCTACAAAAGTTATCACTTCAAAAGACAGTTACATATGCAGGTATATTCATTCAGCTATAGCTTTCCATAAAAATACCTAATGTTTCTAAGAAACCAAACTGTCTTTCCAAAGGAGGATGCTATAAATAACAAAATCTCACTGATACTTTAAAAGTCAAAAAAATAAAAAATAAAAAATAAAAGTCAAATCACAACAAAATTTTAAGAATTTTAGAGGTTTTTTCCATTTATTATATTATCACAAAAAAAATCACTGTATACAAAGATATTACAAAGGTAATAAAATATTATGTACAACAAACAGGATTTTAACACTTTACAAATGATTGCATCTTTTAAACTCATTTGGCATTAAATAACTGAGAACTTTAAAAAAAACTTTTTTCAATGCCTCTAAATTTATTATAGTCACTAAGAAGCATATAAAAATACACAGCACAGTAAAAAATAGGATAGTGCCATTCTGTAAGGTTCTGAATTCAGGTAACAGTCATTTTTCAGTACATTCTTTAAGAACATAAGTCATCTCTAAAGAGTTCATCTGGTCTGAACCATGACCCCAATGAAATCTCTTGAGAGACTTTCATACATAGAGCCACAAAATCTCCATCTTACCTATTTCTTACTATATTTTAGACAAAGCTATACTGTTTTGATTAGATAACAAAGAAGAAAAATAGGCAAGATGTTTACTTTTATCAAAAACTTATATTTACTAGGCTGATATCACTGAAAACTCAATTTATTGAAGCACCAACATTATTTACTAATTATTGTGTATTACTATTCACACATAGGTGTTTAATTAAAATTTTAAAATTATTTAAATTTTTGAAAGTCCAATAGTAAACTGAAGTTGTGGGAACAAGTGATAGGTGACAAATGATAAATTTTACCCTCTTTAAATAGATAATTATTAGCAGGTGGTATTTTTTCCTAAAGCCATAGACATTTGGAAAATAGAAGAAATAATTGTTTAAAAGTTTTATCTGTATTTTGTTTAATAGTGATGGTAGTAGGGACATGATGAGGATTTTCTAATCTATACTTTTGTATGCATGGAAAAAATGACAATTATTTTTGAGATTCAGTCTTACCTATCAATTTTAAGTTTGTGCTTTAAACTCTAAGATATATTGGTTAAAATATTAATTTGAGTCTTAGCCAAAGGCATAAAATTGGATATAAACAAACCATACATATATCTCTGATTAGTTGCCCAATCCTGGGCTTATAATGTTAAATAGCATGATGTTTTTTTATTTTATGTGATACAAAAAGCATCCTAATTTTGCCCCTTTCATAGTCAATCCCTGAAAACAAAACAGATCAGAAATCTTTCAGTGGCAACTTCATTAGCTATGATGAGGTTCCCTTTTAGGAAGACAGTCCTATAACTCCCAATTCATAATCAACTTTGGCAAAGAAATTAAGGGGCCTAGGAACTTCAGAGCTAGAAGTCATTAAATGACCTTATTTTTGCTATATAATGGAAACTGGTTCTGAAAGGAGTAAAGGCCAAAAGATAGGCCTCCAGATCTGGGCAAAACAGATAGCTACTCTGAAGAGAAACCTATCCCAGAGTTCTTACTAAAGAATCTAATCCACAGTGATTTCTCTCTGCCATGTATTAGGAGTGTTTGGTTTAAGAGATTAATCAGGGCCACAGAATACACATAGATGTTTATTAATATTTGACTAGCACTATACTATTTACAGTTTCTTATGCCTTATTTAATACAACATATCTTGTGAGGTAGGTAAGCAGGGTATTATCTGCATTATGTATCAGAAGAGAGGCCCACAGAAGGCACGATTTCTTAGACACTATGTAATGAGTATGTGGCCGAGCAAACCCAGATGTTTTGACAAAAAAAAAAACAACTTCTTTCCATTTCTCCATGCTATTTAACATCACATGACAATTTCTTTAATCCTCCTACATATTAATGTATGATATAACAAATTATTTGGTGCTACTGGGCAGCCGGGATCACAATTCCAAGTCTCTCTTAACATGGACAGTCTAACTTTTTTTTCTGAAACATTAGGTTAAAAACTGACAATCTAGCTATTAGAGAAATCCAGTTACCTATTTAAAAGATCATTATGATAGTAGGTTCTAATGACAGAAATCAGAATAGTGGTTTTTGACGTGTAGGTAGATTGGTAAGGGCATGAAGGAAACTTCTGGGGTACTGGAAATGACTGTTTGCATTTGTAAAAATTCATCAAGCTGTACACTTAAAACTGGTTCACTTTCTGTACTTTACTGTATATATTATCCCTTAAAAGAAAAAGACCAACATCAGTGAGAGCAAGGGTTTTGTTTCATTCACCTCTGTCATTCTCAGTGCCTAATATGGTCCTTTGCACACCGGACATTCAAAAAATGTGCTGTGTGACTGATTACATTAATACGGGAGTGTCTGTGCAAGGATCAGGTGATGAGGAAATGCACACAGGGAGAAGATTAAACCTGCCACATACAGCAGAGAAAAAGGAGCAAGGTCAGAGATGTGAAACAATCCTAATAACCGTAAAATTTCTACCTAATACAGTTAATATTACAGGAGGCAGCTAAATGTTCACATTTAGCTACTTACAACTATGTGGCTTGAAATGATAGAAGAGTCAAGACTGGTTTGAAAACGGAGGAAAATTTAGTAGAACTCTCCTTTAAAGGAACATTCCAGAATGCAGGAAATGCTCTAAATACAGAGATGTTCACGAAAGCAGCATTTTAACAGTGTAACAACTGGGAGCAACTTGAACACCCAACAAAAAAGTAAAATGCACACTGATGTATTTCATGCAATATGAATGGATTAAAACACTTCAGAGCAAAGGCCAAAGGGGATGTGAAGCAGAAGAGAGGGCAGGACAGCACAGTCACTACGAGTAGGGGCTCCAGGATGCTGACTGAGGTTACACTGGACTCTTGCATGGCTGGAGGACCTCAGCGAGTTCCTCTGTTTGCCTTTGGTTCCTCATCCATGAGGAGAGGATAAACTGTACCTATTCCAAAGGGCTGTGTGAGGTTTAGAAGAAACGATGCTTTTATAAAGCCTTGACCTGCTATGGGCCTTGAGCCTGGCACATGCTATGGGCCTGACAGATGTTCACCGCTATTAAATATATGGTCTCAACTGAAAAAAAAAAAACAAACACATTACATAGTTGGCATTCTTTGAAAAATCTCTCAGGTTACCAGGCATCCATGACTTCACCATGGTATCTACTCTGCCTCTGTTCCTCCGCGACTATAACACGTCTTCTTTAAGACTGGGCTTCTCCTCTGTGAAGTGCAGTTCTGCTTCCCTAGCTGAGGTACACTTTGAATGCGTCCTCAATGCAGAACTCCTCTTACTGAATTATAGTCATTTAAGGTTTGTCTTATTCATCTTTTGGACTTCATCACTTAGCACAGTCCATGGCATCATTGGTGCTAAATGGTAGCTATTGGTAGCTAAATGGTAGCTATTCACGGACATAGGAGTGATTATAAAAATGTGGACAAAGATATGACTTTTTAAAGGGAAAGGTACTTAAACTGGCAGGAAAAGCAGCGATGCCAAGATTACCAAGCTTGTTAAATATATAATGTGGTTCAAGGAGAATGTGGTATTTTTAACCAGAAGAGAAGATTCTGTTTGAGAAAAGGAATGAAGGCCTATAGTAAGGAAGCATTAGGAATAAAGGAGGGACAAATGCAAGACATTTTTATGAGGCAGAATTTAAAAGACTTATAACTAAGTATGACTATGAGGGAGAAAAGGAATAAAACAGGATTTTGAGGTTCCTATTAAATATCTTGGGTGGCAGGGTAAATGGTAATGCCATTACTGAAAGTAGAAAATGCAAAAGGGGTGGGCGAGGCAGTTTATAAAGGCATTTGGGTAGCGTGAGAGAAAGCTGAAACTGTGGGCACTGATGAGGTCACCCAGGGGAAAAATAGCACCAAATGAGGGCTGAGGTTGAGATTCTGGAAAAAAGTCAACCTCAGAGAGGAATCTTACCTACCACAGAAACCTCGGAGGAGTATCCAAGAAGGGAGTAGCCAATAGGAAAGAAGGTTATGGATGGGTCACGCAGAATGAGGACTGATAAAAGGACACCAGATTTGACAAGGAGAGCATCTCTGGTCATTTTTCCCAGAATATCATAAGAAAGCAGTACGAGGGCGTGCCTGGGTGGCTCCGTCAGTTAACTGTCTGTTGACTCTTGATTTTGGCTCAGGTCATTATTTTGGATTTGTGAGATGAACCCTGGGTTGGGCTCTGCGCTGGGCATGCAGCCTGCTTAACATTCTCTCCCCCCTCTCTGCCCTTCCCCTCCTGAGTACACGCATGCTCGCTCTCTCACTCTCAAAAAAAAGAAAGAAAAAAGAAAAAAAACAGTAGGAGGTGAAAGATTAATAAGCCAAAGAATGACTGGGACCTGAGGAAATCGAAGCTGAAAGCATTTCCCAAGTCTAGATGTGAAGGAAGGTGGACGAAGGTAGTAGTTAAGATTTTTGTTTCCTTTAAGGCTAGAGAAGATATTTACCACAGTTATACAAAGAAAACCACCACTAAATAGTGATGTGAAGATACAAAAACAAGACGGAAAGAACAGGGTCCAGGATGCAAGTAGAGTTTAGAAAGGCAGAGGGCACTTTTTCCTTGGAAACTAAGTATGAAAACATAAATACACTTAGAGATAGAAGAGAAACAGATTGCCAGGTTATTTTTATATTATAAAATAAATTCTATGATCAGTAAATAGCACCTGAAAAAAAGAAAAATCCATTGGAAATACTCTCAACACAGATGTAGTAGTACCTTCACTCAGCTTACAAGGGGGGGGGGGGGGGGCGTTGCACAAATCTATAACCTTGCAAGACAAGTGTTTAATAGTCTGTGTTAAGCTGGTCAGTGATAATGAATACAAAACTATAGAATTCTGTATTTTTTAAAAAAGCTCACTACCTATCAACTGCTATCTGGAGCTATCCTGGGTTCATATTTTGAACAGAAAAGAAATGAGGCTTCCTAAGTTTTACTTCCTCCCTGGTAAGTTCTTCTTATGCTTATGGCTTTTAAAATTATATAGTAAAGGTTTCATTTTGAAATCATAATTTCTAAGAAATATTAATGGTACTTAGGTGTCTTTAATCTTTTTCTCCTGCTTCCTAAACTATCCTAACCCCAAGTCTTATCTTATTCTCCTTCCCATTTCCTTCCCTTCCTCCTTCATTCCACTCAGAACTTTTATTTACATGACAGTCATATAATATATCTCCCATTTTAATTGTTCCAGTAAACTTACTAGTTTGTTTGGTTGGACACTGTGTAAGTGAAATGACATGTTGTTTCTAGCTCAGAACATGCCCAACATTCATGGTACGTTCTAATTGTAAAAGAGACTAAGTCTTTAATAAGTTTGTTACTTAACATCATGACAATTCCATCACAACTAAGATTACTGCCATCATTTTGCCCCTGGGATTACTTTGCTTTCTAACAGTTTGGATTACCATTATTAACCCCTGACCTGAAGATGCATGATTCTGACATAAACCCAATGTCACATTAAACAGAATTGTAAAAATAATGGACATCTAATAATTAAAGCTGTTCTTTCTTTTTCTTTCTTTCTTTCTTTCTTTCTTTCTTTCTTTCTTTCTTTCTTTCTTCTTTCTTTCTTTCTTTCTTTCTTTCTTTCTTTCTTTCTTTCTTTTCTTTCTTTCTTTCTCTCTTTCTTTCTTTCTTTCTTTCTTTCTTTCTTTCTTTCTTTCTTTCTTTCTTTCTTTCAAAAAACAAAGTTCTATTAGTAGTACTTTGAACATTCAATAAATATTTACTGAGTGCTTAATATGAGGCAGACCCCGTTCTACAAACTGGAGATTCAACAAACAAAACACAAAAACTTTTTTATCCCTGTGGAGCTTATATTACAGTATAGGGGGAAAAAAACCCAAAACAAATAAATGCTTAGTAAAAGTCAGATCCTGGTAAGTGCTATGGACCAATATATAGAAGGGGACATGGAGTGCTGTGTATAGGCTCGAGGAAGGCCTTGATCAGTAAAAGTTGAGTGAATCTGAAAGATCCTAAGAAGTGAGCTCTGCACGTATCTATCTGAGAGAAGAATAATCAAGGCAAAGAGGACAAGTACAAAGACAGTCTGAGGCATGAGCGTACTTGGTGTTTCTGAAGAGAGACTATGAGGGCAGAGTACCTGGAGATGAATGAGGAGAAGAAAATGGTAAGAGATGAAATAGGAGGAGTAAGAGCCTGCCAATTTTCAGGATTTTGTTGAGCAGGTTAATGATACAATTTGACTTGTTTTACAAATAATCATTCTGGCTACTTTGGCGAGAAGAGACGGTAGGGCACAAGAAGTGACAGCATCTCTGGAGGCTAGAGCTTCAATCCAGGCAAGAGGTGATAGGACACTGGCTTAGAACAGGAAGTTAGCAGTAGAGGTCAAAAGAGGTGGGGAGCTTTGGATATATTTTGAAGGCATGGCCTACCAGATTTGCTGATGGATTGGATTTGGGAGAGAAAGAAAAGATCAAGGATGACTCCATGGTTTTGAACCTGAGCAACTATATAAGCATAGCACTGCTATTTACTAAGTTGGGGCAGCCTGAAGGGGAACCAAATTGGGAGGGAAGATGATGAACTCAGTTTTGGATGTGTTGAGTCAGAGCTCACTAATTAGGTTCCTAAGTAGAGATGTCAAATAAGCAATTTTGCATACATGGGTAAGCTCCAAGCCTGGAGGTCAGAGGATAGGTCTAAGGTAAGGATAAAATTTAGGAACAGAGAGCATGAAATTAGATGTGATCACAGTGAGTGAGGGAACACAAGAAAGATGAGAGGTCTAAGGAAACCTCTTCACCTTAAAGACATGGGTGTAAAGCTAAAAATCACAAGCAATTTTAAAGGTAAGGATTTAATTGGTCTGAAATGTAGAGAACTTTCCCTACCTTGAGTTGAGTGAGTTGAGCTCACTTCAACTCTCTTCTGTTCAAGTTAGATTTTTTGTTTAAAAGATTTTACTTATTTGAGAAACAGTGCACATTTGGGAGAGAGGGAGGGAGAAGCAGACTCTCTGCAGAGCAGGTAGCCCTACTTGGAACTCCATCCCAGGGTCCCAGGATCATGACCTGAGCCCAAGGCAGTCACTTAACCCACTAGGCACCCAGGCCTCAACCCGAGTTAGATTTTTAATTTTAAAGATTGTTGACTTACATGCAAATTTAAGAAACTCCAAGAAACCTCAGAAAACCCCTTAGGGGTCACCTTGGCCTATGAGTCTCAAAAATAATAAGAAAATCATTTTTCTAATGGCATAGCCATTATAGGTTTTACCTTAAATTTGCTTAAAAGCAAATATCAGTTAATTCATTTAACTAAGAATACATTAATACAATACAAAAGAAGTATAAAAAAAGTGTATTTGGAAGAACTGAGGTGTCTTGATATTCTCTTCATTCTGTACTGAGAAGATGGGGTAGGACTGTAAAGCAGAAGTCCCACCACACACAGTATCGGGTCACATGTTTCAAAAAGAAGAAACAGTAAAGTCCTTTTAAATTTCTATTTCAGTATTTTCCTTTCATGATACTTTCCAGCTTGGTCCCAAACTACCATTTAAGTTTTACAAGTTACCTTGAAAAAATTCAAATGCAAAGGAGTCGCTCAATTGCTCATTCTGCATAGTGCCAATACCAGAATACTGACTATGAACAAAACTGTGACTGTTGGGATTAGTACCGTTTGATGGTCCTGACTCATTTATCATACTGTTATCTGTACAGTTGAAATCAGATCCCTCAAATGCCTCTGGCTGAGGAACAAAAGCAGTAGTACTGGAACTGGCACCTGCTGGCATACTGGGAGAGGACATCTGATGGAGCTGTCTCAAGTCTCTTGGGTCTAACACTGAATTACATGAGGGGTTTTCGAGATTCATGCTCACAAGTCTCGGATTATCAGTCTCCCTCATGCTGTCATTACTAGGTGTTATCATAGTCATAGGGCAATTCGGCAGCATGTTACCATCAGAAATACCATATAAATCAGCTGATGACATGGACGGCGCTTCCATTCTGCCTATGTCATTCGCATTGTTATAAATACAAGCATTAGAGGCATTCAAATCACTCTCAAGAGGTATTTCCAGATATGGTGAGATACCTTGTGGATTAGAGGAGAGTGTCCCTGTTGAAAAACCACTCAATGGATTCGTATTGACTGCACGTGAGGTGGGGTGGGCCCCTGATGACCAGCTTGAAGAAGCCTGAGACACCATTGAAGGTATGGGTGAAGAATGATGTGACAGTGCATTTGACATGGACACAGACGAGGAATAGTAGGAATCTGCTTGACTTGAAATGCCTGAAGTCCTGGGCATTTCTGTCAAAACTGCACCATGAGAAAAGTTTGATTCTGTGGGGAGGAAAATGTTTTTTACAAAGTGAAACAAAAGTATAAAAAACACTATCTCTAAATTAAAATTGCATAACCACACTAAGAAAATTTTCAAGCAAACTGATGTAACATTTTAGAGAAAAATGTTAAATAGCACTAAAATTATTACATGAGTCCAAAGCTGAATTCTGTAACACTTAGTGTTTTACAAATACCTATAAAATAATTTTGGTAAGTTATTTTGAAATAGATAGCTTCATTCCAGTTAAGCATGAAAATTTAGCTTCTGAGGCCTTATAAAGGTATTTTTGGAAAGTGAAAAATAAATCAGAATTTCAGGGGTGCCTGGCTGGCTCAGTTGGTGGAGCACACAACTCTTGATCACAACGTTGTGAGTTTGAGCCCGCATTGGGCACAGAGATTACTTAAAAAAAAAAAAAAATCAGAATTTCAGTTAATGGAAATCTAAATAGCCAAAATCATTTCATATTCACTACTCTTAGGAGAAAATGGAGAGACGGAGGAAAGGTTCATTAGGGATGATTGAAAAATACACATAACTTGTTAAGATAAGCATCTGACTCTTCAGCTCAGGTCATGATCTCAGAGTTGAGATGGAGCCTAGTGTCGAGTTCTCCACTGGGCACGGAGCCTGTTTAAGAACCCTCTCTCCCTCTGCCTTTCCCTCTTTCCCTCTCCCACCTCTCTAAAAAGAAAAAAAAAAAGATGTAATTCTAAGGTACTACAAAATTTCCAGACAGAAAAAAAATTAAGGATTCTGTATGTATAGTATAGGACTGCTATACATACTAAACCAGGAAAAAAGCACAGATTTAAGAATGTAAGGGGAAGAAAAGACTTCCAGTTAAATAACCCTGGTTCAATTATCTAAACCAGAGGTCTGCAACTTTTTTTTTCCCTGTACAGGGCCAAATATTTTATGCTCCGTGGGCCATACAGCCTCTATTGGAACTACACAATTCTGCCATTATAATGTGAAAAAAAGCAACCAGAGACAAAACATGTAATCAAATGAGCATGGTTGTTGTGTTCCAGCAAAACTTTATTTTTAAAGATGGGCGACTGGCTAGATCCAAACCATTTATTCCATGACACATGGTAATTAGGTAAAATTACCACCATATGAACAAATGTAATTTCTCAAACAATAAATCCCCAAAACATAATCATAGTTCCCAAAAGGAACTTAAGAAGCTGAGATCAATTCATTTAATATTCAAAGCACAAAAAAATTTGTGAGCCTAGAAAATAGCAAAGAAGCAGTTTTCCTTTCCTAAGAATAGAATCCAATATACTGTGCAAAGCACTGGTCTTTTGACCGTTAAGGAATACTCTCTATGGGGGATAAAATACCTTTTTTGATGAATCTTCCTTCTCCAGTTGATACTAGGGTACCAGGTCTAGGTCTTTCAGGAAAATTAACTGCTGTGATAAAGTTTTTCCATTATTAAATGCAATTTAAAAAAACATCAGCTAAAATTTGGAAAATTGAATAAAGCAAAAAACCCAAAATCTATTTAAATACAAATCAAATACTCTTACCACAATCTTGCCACAGTTTCTGGAAAAGTAGAGTTGTTTTTTGTTTCTTTGCTTTATTGCCATAAGTATCTGGTTAAAAAGAAACGAGGAAAACATGTAGATCATCATAGGTTTATGTGGCTTCTCCTTTAAAAAACAGGTGTTTTATTCCCATAAAGTGCTTTAAACAAATGTATATGCTTTGGATTTATTAAGTGTTGCAGAATGTGTCCCAAGTAGGTAGTAAAGGGTCTAATACTCATCTTGTTTTCTCATAACACCTATAAGTTAACAATGTCAACTAACGCAATAAGGGCAGGTAAGGACGAAACCAAAATGGAGACCATTCTGAATGGCAAGCTTTCCATCTATAAAAAGGGCACAATAAGGACAAAAATAGAACCTCAAATATAAAATAAATTTTGGTAAACAGTTCAGATACTCTGAAATTATTCTAGATTCCTTTCCAAAGACAGGAATACAAAGAGCATAAATATCAATAGGTTAAAAAAAAAAAATCACCGAAAAATTTTCTGGAAATAAAACGTGAACTATAAATAAACCTAACAGTATGCAAACGTATCTTACAAGAAAATGGTATTAGGAGAACTTTAAGAAATACATAAAACCTTACCACCAAGAACTCATACCTTTTTCATCTGGCAGATATCTAAAATCCATTGATTCACTAACTTCCTGGTCAGAAGGTCTCCGCAACTGCATTTTTACTGTCACTGGTTCTGTTATAGCTCTGCAATATGGTGGAGTCTTAAAAACAATGGCTACTTGACGGTGTACATCAGCTTGCGAAAATATACCTTTTGCTTCCCAATCATTCAACACGAACCGAACTTCTATGTCATCTAATGAATATAAAAGCAAAGGAACAGCAATGGAAAACAAAATCCATCTATTAATCTAAAATACAGATGGCTCCCAGCTGATGATGGTTCAACTTGACAATTTTTTGACTTTATGATGGTGTGAAAGTGATATGCAGTCAGTAGAAACCGTACTTCAGATTTTGATCTTTTCCTGGATTAGTGATAGGCAGCATGACATTCGGAAGATGCTGGGCAGTGGCAGCAAGCCACGTCAGCTACATGATCAGGACGGTAAACCACTGATATACTCACAACTGTTCTGATTTTCACTTTCAGTACAGTTTTCAATAAATTACATGAGATAGTCAATACTTTATTATAAGTAGGCTTTGTGTTAGGTCATTTTGCCCAACTATAGGCTAATGTGTTTTCTGGGCATGTTTGAGGTACACTAAGCTGAACTACGACGTTTGGTAGGTTACGTGTATTAACTGCATTTTCAATTTAAGATTATTTTCAATTTACAGTGAATTTATCATGGTATAGCCCCACTGTAAGCCAAAGAAGATCTGCATATTCTAAATTCAATGAAACAAATAAATAAATACCTTTCTGAACTTTATCACATAGTAGAAATATTTCATCACCACCTCGGACACTTCCACAGTTCTTGTTTACACGACAAATCCTTAATTCTGCAGTATTAGGAGCACCTAAATAAAAAGGATTTTTTAATGAGTTTCTGTCTTAGTAATATTTTTTATTCTTTTTTTAAAAAAAAGATTCTATTTATTTATTCATGAGACACAGAGAGAGAGAGAGAGAGGCAGAGACATAGGCAGAGGGAGGAGCAGGCTCCATGCAGGGAGCCCGATGTGGAATTTGATCCTGGGACTCCAGGATCATGCCCTTGGCCGAAGGCAGGCGCTAAACTGCTGAGCCACCCAGGGGTCCCATTTTTATTCTTTTTTGATGGTGAGAATTCTAGGGAAACAATTTATAGGACAGATAAAAGCTTTAGTGTATAAAGAAATTAAGGACATTAAGTACATTAATCATTCACACCTGTCCTTTTCCTTTCTGACGACAAGCCCACCCTGGTCTATAGCCTTGTGACTTCATTTCTCAGCAATAATAGGTCCACTAGTTAAATTTCCTTGTTCCTAAATTCTCATCCTTTCAATCCATCCATACACTGTCACCAGATTAATCTCTTAAATCATGACTATAACCCTATAACAAGGTGATTTCACGCTCCCTTTTATTAGGAATATAATTTCAGTAACTCTCCCTGGCAATTCAAAATTCTCCGTGAGAAGGATACCCTGATCTACCATTATAGGCCTATGTGCTTCTAGATGCAAAATAGGCCATCATATACCAGGAATGGATGCATATATAAGAGCAAATATGTACACGTGTGCACAAAAACTTTCAGGGCAATTTCATAATCTTTTAAAACTATAAATATCCCTATCTTTTGATCCAGGATTTGCCAACATTCATACTACTGTAAAATTATGCTAGAGACACATATGCACAAAATATGCATATACAGGATATTTACTGAAATACAATTTATTAGAGAAAAAATCAAGAAGGAAACAAACCAAATACCTTGTTTGGTTTAATAAGATGATGATACAGGCATATAAGGAAATATGCAGCTACTGAAGGGAACAAGGTACCTCAAAGGGAAAAGGCTCAAGATCCATTGCTAAGAGAAAAAATTTTTTTCCAAAGGATCTGTGATGATTTAAGTTGCTAAAAGTATATTGTATCAATGATAGTGATAATGTGTTTTTATATATGAAGAAACTGGTGAAATATGTACCTGAGGATATAGATTATCTTTGGAGGAGGAGATCAGAGAAGATCTAGTCTTCTTGTTATTTCAGTAATGCTTGAATTGTTCTTATAATGAACAAACTTTCTCTAATTGCCAAAATACTTTAAAAAATTAAACTAAAAAACATATAAATACAATACAATACAAATACAATAAAATAAAGTACTTACGGTTGTCATAAATCGGGTTAGAGACAACAGGAGGTAGAGCCGTTGTCAAATTACCATGTTCATCAGGGAGGAAAACTTGAAAACATAATCTCACCACGTTGAGGTCGCAATCTTCAATATCCAGCAGCTGTTGTTCAGGGACTAAATAGTACATTTTTTTTTTTTTAAAGAATGTAAAATAGTCACATAGAACTAAAACCCTGCTAGGTCCTCCTCCCTGCCCAACATTTCCAATAACCCTAAGTAGCATCCAATCTGTACTAACAAAATAGAAGAGTATAAAATCGCAAGAATGCCTTTTATCAGGATCATCATGTAGTCACAGGATTCATTAAGTTATGTGCATGGTCAGGAAGTAACTATCCTAAGTCATCTGAAATTTAGAGCAGAATGCCAAAATGATATTAATAACCAACCAAATTTTTACAAAAAGGGTTGCAGGTTATACACAACAGAGAATAGGGAGAGTATAAATCTGTATGAGAATTACTATCATCCATATTTTATAGATGAGGAACTGATTTTTTTTTTAATTTTATTTATTTCACAGAAAGAGATAATACAAGCGGGGGAAGGGAGGGCAGAGAGAGAGAGGGAGAAGCCTGAGTGGAAGGCAGATGCTCAAAGCCTAAGCCCCAGCTGATAGCCAGAGGGGAACAGGGTCTGCACTTCTGCCACTATATAAAGAACTAAATTTGGCCAGCAACCAGAATGAGCTTGGAAGTTCTCTTGGAAGGTTACAGAATGTCAAAGACAAAGTGTGACTCATCCTGAAGAGGAATGAGCATCAACCAAAGACAAATATAGGACTCCGCCAATTTGGGAAGAAGGTTAGTGTGTTGCATCATGTTAGGAGGAAGTATGATTTTAGAATTCAATTGTGGTTAATAAAAATGCATATAGATTCTAAAGAACTTATCCGTACAACTAGAAGGTCAAAATAATACACCTGTGATGCAGGTATTCGTCTAATAACACAATATGACATAACAGGTGTGACTGCAAAGGGGTTATTACAAATAACAAATGACACTCCTTTGAATTTTTTTGCTGTTATCACTTAGCAAGGATTTTAGGAGCTCTTTGCCAGGAATGAGGGTGAAGACAATTATATATTTATTATAAATCACAGTGTCACAGAAACCCAGAAAGGCAAGTTCAGAATAAGAAGCCTGTTTTTTTTTTTTTTTTTTTTCCAGATAGAGCCTGCCAATTTTGTAAGAGGTAGCTAGGAAAATGAGAAGTTGAGATAAACTCTCAATAGCCTATAGTGGAAAACAAGAGTTCAGATTCTACCCAGGATGGAAGATCTGATAAATGCCCAATACTTTGGTTGGGGCCCTGAAGGAGCTATACCTTAGGAGTTAAGAATGAACTGGGAAGATACCAGGTCTCACAGAGATGAAGTCCAGTTTCAAATAATCTAAATCACTCACTGATTGGAGGCAATCTGAGACTGCTAACTAACTACCTACCACAAGAAAACCTTTAAGGTAGATAACAATATCCTGGCCTAAAATCTGTATAATTTTTCATATACGATGACTGGTATTCTATTTT